>NC_044988.1:42275896-42599896 GCF_008728515.1 Papio anubis | reverse complement strand
CTCAAAAATATCTGGTCATTCCCTTGCCTAGTACCCTCTGTTACATAGAATTTGGGTTAGGGTTAAAATATAATGAAGGTTAGGTTTAGGGTTGCATTTTCTCTAACCTGACACAAATACCAAATTTGTTTTCCAGAAGCTGAGAAATCTCAATAGAAGTATCAAATTTCTACATGATGCTTCCTTGTCTCTTGATGAGCTCTAAAAAAGACAAGAAGAAAATAAAAAGAAGTGTCTATTGTTATTTCATCGAGAATAAATAGATCAGTTGTAAATTGTTTACAAGTTTTGAAGCAAAGAAACATTGGATTCTTGTATTTAAACTCTGATATTTGAGGTAACATGTAGTTTAGTGAGGGCAATAAATGTTAAGAAATGTAAAAAGCAAAATGAATTTTCTTCTCAAAGTCCTTGCCCAGTCCTTCATGGAGACTACCCTCCAGCACCTGAAACAATCAGTCTCTTTGGTTTCACTCATTTAGAGCTGTCTCTCCCTCAAATCCACCACCCCCACAACTCTTGGCCTCCTTTTCACACAGCCATATTCCCTGAACATAAATGGAAAATGTAATAGCACACTCAGAAGTTTTCAAATCCCACTCATTTCAACAAGTGAGACTTGACAAGGTTGATATGATAGGCTCTTGTGAGAGGTTTTAGAATTTTGACGTAAATGCACTGTGAAGGAAAACCTTTCTTTTTTAGAAAGGAAGAAATATAACCCTACAGAGACAAGATCTTGCTCTATGGATGTTCTCTGCCTTAACGATGAGGTCTTTCTTCACCATACCCTCTTACCATATAAACTTTGAAAACAAACTTGTAATTTTGTTAAACATTACCTAGATAGAATATTTCACTCCTCTCTTTCCCTTTCTTCCTCCCCACCCCAGCCCCCCATACACTGCCTCAAAATATATGTATCCTTCATCTTTGAAAAGCAAATCACTTTTGTTTAAAGAACTATTCCTGCATCTTAAACTTTGTATCTTAATTTAGGAAATTACTGATTTCTTAAAGCATCCATAATTGGTATCATAGCCAAGGAGAATCTTTTTATGATGAGTTCTTCCTTGTTTAACAATGTAATTATTGTTGAATTACAGTATATCCTGGCATGCAATCTTTTTAGGAATTTTCTTATT
The DNA here is from genome assembly GCF_008728515.1 of Papio anubis. Taxonomy (NCBI): domain Eukaryota; kingdom Metazoa; phylum Chordata; class Mammalia; order Primates; family Cercopithecidae; genus Papio; species Papio anubis. The sequence goes on along the minus strand of NC_044988.1, from coordinate 42,598,751 downwards.
TCACTAATTCTCTAAAAACACGAATTATCTTTTTAAAGTTGAATTTTTCATACATTACGTTAAAACTTTAGCTTTGGAGTCAGACAGGTCTTCTGGATTCAAACCTTACCTCTGTCATTTATACAATGAGTGACCTAAGGCAAACCATTTAAACTCAGTGATGCTCAATTTCCCCATTTGTGAAAAGGGAATAATGGGACACCTCTACCTCATTGTGTGGTTAATTAGGGTTGCCTTGAGATAATATATATAACATGCTTTAGCAGAATGCCTGGTACATAATAAACATCTAATGTTGCTATTTCTGCTCAATAAACAAGAGAAAGTCTTATGCAAATGAAACAATGTAACTGATTATTTTATTTCCTGGGGAAAAACATGCACCATAGTAATCCAGGGGAGCTCTGAATACTGATGACTTTGATCAGAAAACTGAAAAGTAGACACTGTTTGAAATAAGGATTCAAGACCGAGTGAGGTGGCTCGTGCTTGTAATCCCAGCACTTTGGGAGGCCGAGGTGGGCCTCCCAAAAGTGAACTCCTTGATCACTTGAGGCCAGGAGTTCATAACCAGCCTGGCCAACATGGCAAAATCCTGTCTCTACTAAAAATACAAAAAATATTAGCCAGGTAAGGTGGCACGCATCGCTAGTTCTAGCTACTTGGGAGGCTGAGGCATGAGAGCCTTGAACCTGGGAGGCAGAGGTTGCAGTGAACCAAGATGGTGCCGCTGCACTCCAGCCTGAGTGACAGAGTGAGATTCTGTCTTAAAAAAAAGAAAAAAAGAAAAAAAAAATAAGGTTTCAACTTTGAAGCAGACATAATTTTTACCTGGCAGAGCACAGCAGGATATCCTCCCTTTGGTACACTGTTTACAGGAGAGCAACGAGTTAGCCCAGGGAATAAAGTTGTCCCTAATGGGTCACACACGGGGAACATCTGCTGGACAATGCATCCATGTCAGATTGTGAAACCCTGGAAGATTCAATCAGTTCAAAATCCAGGCGCTGAAGTGTGCAGATAGATTTTATTCCAACCCCACCTCTAGCACCTACTGGCTCTGTGACCACAGGCCAGTTCCTCAGTTCTGAGCTTCATCTTGCTATTCTACAAAGTGAGAATATAGTCTAATTCACAGAGCTGGGTGAAAATTGGTGACCACGGATTTTTCTAAAAGATCTGCATGATCTGGCTCCTTCCTTCCTTGCAGTCTCTTCTGCTTTAACCCTGATTCTTGCTCTGTCTGATGTAATCAGACTGACCTTTTTGGAAGCCTGACCCTCATGCTTGCCTCCTTCCCTCACACTCTGTTAAGTATTTAATTCCTGTTCCTTCATCATATCTTAGCTCCGTCCGCACTTCCTTGTGGAACCTTCCTTGATCTTGCTAAGTAGATCCCTTCTGTGTGGTCTTCAACTACTGAAACAGAAGCAGTTCCCTTGTCCCCATCTCAGGGCACGCGATAGGGGTGTGGCTCACTTCTTCAGCACCCCACTGCTAAAACCCCTAAGGGAAGCAGGCAGACGGGCAGGTTGTGGGGCTGAGCCCACGGCAGTGTCTAGGAGTGAATGTTTACAGCTCCTGAGGCCCCAGTGGGAGTGTGTTACCAAGTCCTCTTTCAGTTCAGCTGTCCACAGTTGGCTTGTGTTTATCAGCGTAATTAGACTCCCGCCTTATCACAAGGACAGAGGGCTTTCTGTATCCCAGGGTTCTTGCCTTGGTGTACTGGAAGCATCGGATAACAAGTGGGCTTGGAGAGTGAGTGCAAGGTTTTATTAAGTGGAAGTAGCTCTCAGCAGATGGGGGACTCAGAAGGGAGATGGAGTGGGAAGTTGGTTTTCCCCTGGAGTCGGGCTGCTCAGCAGCCAGGCTCTCCTCCGACCGCCCGGGCCAAACTCCACGTTGTTCTCCCTGCTGACTTCTGCTGGCATGCTCTTATGCCAGCGCATTCCTCTCAACGTCCAACTGCTTGAATCTTCTTCAACCGATGTGTTCCTCTCAACGTCCGGCCGCTTGTGTGCATGCCCGCTAGGTTCTCCAGGTTTTTATAAGCACAAGATGGGGGCGTTAACAGGCCAGGGTGATCTTGGGAAATGCAACATTTGGGCAGGAAAACAGAAATGCCTGTCCTTACTTAGGTCTGTGGGCACAGGCCCCGGGGTGGAGCCCTACCCAGGGACCAGCCCTTGCTCTACCCAGCACTTCCTTGCCCTGCTCCCATATCACCACCATATACTTCTCCTGCACTGTGGCACAGAGATTTAATTGTATTTGATTGACCATTTATTTGATTGAGCATTTCTCTACCAGACTATGAGACACCTAAGGGCAAAGCGTGTCCGTTCTGTTCAGCATTGTATCCACAATGCCTAGCAAAGATTAGATACCTGATAATTATCTGTTAAATAAGTACATGGAAATCCAGCGCATAATAGGTATTTGGAAAACGGTAGTAATTACTATAAAATCTTAGTATCACAGGGATGTTAGACATCTTCTAGAAGTTACTCCAAACTGCTTTTCCTTCAAAAATGTCTCCAGTAGGTTCACATGTTCTTAAGATCAGTGAGCAGGAAAACAAGGCCTCAAAATCAGTGGGTGCCTATTAAAATCCAAGCCTATTATCCAATGGCATCCTCATTTCTCTTGATTCTCCTGAATTGAACTCCTTTTTGTAATTAAAACAATCTCTCAGCTGCAAAGAGCTACAAATGTGATGACAGTAACTCTGAACTGTGCACTCCAACATGTGATTTCATACAGTGATTTACTTTGTGAAGAGAATCCTGTTGGGATTTCTGTGCAAGTCTTTGTATACTGTGAGAGGCTGTGTATCTTTGTGGGGGTGCGAGTTCCTAGAACTCAGATATTCCTTAGTTCTCTATTTGCATATTTACTCCACTATATACCTCCTTTAAAATTCTGTCACTGGATGGAAGTGGCAAAAATGTCTGGGAAATATTTTAATGCCATAACAAACATCGCTGGAAGTGTGGCAGCACAAGAAAGAAAGCGTAGTGGCAAACCTGGAGAACATTTCATTTTTTTTCCCATACATTAAAAAAAAAGAAAACCCTAGATGAAGGGTAGGAAGTGTTGTCACTTTATTGGCCTTTTAGTCACATGCCTTTACGGACATATCCCTTAAACCTGTGTTAGTAATATTGATCCCTCAGGACCCAACACAATTTCTGCTTCCTCCCTGTTCTGACTACCCCAGGATACTCTGACCATTTTTCTGAATTCCCATCATGCTTTTTGCTGTTTCATTCTTTTGCTAGTGATTTCAGAGATTTATTTTTCTCACTCAACTGCCTAGAAAGGTAGGGACACAGGGAATAGGGATCATGCCTTTGAGGAGGGGTAGGTAAGAAAAGTGGAGACCACTGATGCATGTTTAGATTTGGAAACAGCAAGACCCAATTGGAATTTCATTTCTTAACCCTTAACGACCAATGATAGCCTGGTCCAGGATCCAAGCCTCATTTATAAAAGCAGACAGGGAACATTCCTTATCTTACCAAATTATTGTTAAAATTAAAATAGACTAAGGCTTGGCATGGTGGCTCATGCCTGTAATTCCAACATTTTGGGAGACCGGGTCAGGATGATCCCTTGTGCTCAGGAGTTCCAGACTAGTCTGGGGAATGTGGTAAAACCTGGTCTCCACAAAAAATACAACAATTAGCCAGGCGTGTTGGCTACTCAGGAGGCTGAGGTGGGAGGATAGCTTGAGCCCAGGAGGTCGAGGCTGCAGTAAGCCAAGATTATACCACTGCACTGCAGTATGATTGACAGAGTGAGACCCTGTCTCCAAAAAATTAAATAAATAAATAAAAATTAAATTAAGTTAAATTAAAAAGACTAAAATGTGGCAAACCAAAAAGTTTGTCTTACCACACTTCCTCCTACCAACTCACTGGTTAAAAATTTAGCTAAATTAATTCTCTCACTTTTAAATACTTTTGTGGATTTATTTCTATTTTCTGATTATAAAACAAAAACAAAGTTTTTAGAAAATGTGAAAAGTGCAGAAAAGTATAAAAGAAGAAAATTCAGTTAACAGCTGCCATATTTGAAGAATTACTGTGTGCAATGACCATACTGTTTAATAGATTTTAATATTTATCCTCTTTAATTTTGGCAGCAGTCCATGAGGTAGTTCCTAATATTAGTCCCATTTCATATGAAACAGTGAAGGCAAAGGGTACCTAAGGGAACACAACAAGTGATGGACTTCAGAGTCAAAGTTGTTCACTCCACAGCATAACTACATGCCAGCATAGCTCCCAAAATCATTCATAAATCAACTATGTCCCATCATAGAGCAAAAGCACACACTATTAAGATATTGTGGGTTCCAATATTTCCTTCCAATTGTATATTCACACACACACACACACAACTTACATATACACACACATACATACACAGAGTTATCAGGTATTTATTTAAACAAAATTGGGATCATGCTATATATGTAGTTTTTTCCCATTGCCACTTTACTGGTATAAACATTCTTTGGATATATGCTTTTAGTAGTGACTACATATTGCATTTTTTCTCCTCATTGAACCATCCCCTTTGACTTTCAAATGATTCTCAATCCTTACTGTATAATTTTTCTTCAGGTTTAATTTACCACAAATGAGGATTATGCACATTATAATTTTCAACATGCAAATTATTTATTATCGTAAGGAGATAATTCTGTAATCTCTCAAATGTAACATTTGTGATTCAGACCTTGTAAGGAAAAGGCTTTCATAATCCTCCTTCAGGTCCATTTTTTAATAATGTTTGAAAAAAATAGACAACTCTGTTAAATTAATTCAGCCCATGGTACCAAAATATATTAGCAAAACACCAAAAGGCCAAGAATGAACCCTCCTGTGTAATTTCAATGAGTTTTGTCACTGGTCTAAGAAAGACATGTGATCTAGCTGGACAAGGACACAAAAGGTCTGGGATCCTAACCATAGTCACTACTTACTACCATGTGACTCTGAGCAAGTAAATTGAACTCTGGGAGCCTCCATTTCCTTATTGTAAATTATAATAGCAATATTTTCTCCACTGTAGGGTAGTGATGAGAATTAAATGCTAGAACACTTTGTACGTCCCTATATTTTATTGTTATTATTACCTAGACTGGCCTAACTAAACGACTGTACATTTATCCAGAATGAAAAATCACAGAAAATTATTTACTTTATCCTTTTAAATGCATAGAAATGTCTACGAAAGTCACAGAGGTTCTCTCTGTTCTGGAATAAAATTAACAGATCATTTTTGTCTCACAGAAGGGAAGAACGTATGGAGAAAGGGAACTGACCTGTTATTAATTAGACATATCTGATGATGCTTGACTTTTTTCTCCAGCATTGAATTCTATTTGAAACTTAAAATCGCTTCCATGTTTTTAATCATTTTGACTTTTCCTTTTCTTGGCTCCATAACACAAAACCTCATCCTCCTTAGCATACAGAGTAGGCAAAACAGAACCATAGCTGCTCCCTTAAATGGAGGCTTGGTGTCTTCTCTGACTGTGGCTTATACAAGCCCTTTTGTGCCTAGCAGCAGAATGTCTTACCCAGAAAGTGGAAGACCTTCAGTAGGCTTTTGGCATGGATGAGTTGGGACCTAGCTCTCTACTCCATTGTCACTTTCTTGGTCCACATTCTCTCGGCACCTGTGTATTGGCCTACTGTGTAAATAGCCACATTACATAAAAATCCAGTAAAGGGTGAACTTAGTCATTTCTATTGGTTTTTGCCCTCCTTCTCATAAAAATCTCTGGTCAGAGAATCATATCCCAACTGATATTTTAGCTGCACTTTCTGTTCTCTTTTTTTCTGAAAATTTCCTTGTCACATTATTTTTGTTCTCTTACAGGTTTTGGGGGGATATATCCCTCCGGAAGTTGAAAATTCTTCTAGTGCTATCAGAATGCAAATCTGAGCCAACATAATATGATTTGGGTTTGATTGCTTTGTTTATTGAACTTTGCTTTGCTTTATTTCAGTTGAGTTCATATCACAGTGGCTATGGTTCCACCAGTCCCATATTTCCAAATGATAGATTCCTTTAAAAATCTTCCTTTTCTGCATCTTTTGTTCTTAAATATCTTGTGTTTAGCTTTAGCAGTCTCCTGAAAAATGAATCTGGCTTTCTGGAGTCATAACTGTCAGCAGCATCTGTCCCTTCCCCACTATAATAATGAGACTGTTGTCTTATTTTTTAACCTGAGCTTGAAATCCCAGGAGTAACATTTTTCTTACACTTTGTGCTGCATGTGTGGTATTCCTGCACCATGAAGTAAACAATAATTATGGTATACCTCAGTAATATAAGTGTTTACATAAAAATTAAAAGTAAAAGAAGAAGGAGAAGGAGGAGAAAATCTCGTTAGAGTTGACTTTCCACTTGGTTCATAGTTTACATGCCCAATTGCAGGTTGTAACCCACCTCTTTAAGAGAATTTCAAATCCTGTGGTTACTTGCCTTCAAACATCAAAACATCACTATTCAGCCTTCTATTATGTTTAAATGAGGAGAAAGTCAAATACAAACTGTTAAGGCAATTTTATTTGAAAATCAGGTTTAAATATAATATACTGTCTACCTCTTCTCCTTCACTTTGGAAAGGTTCTCTAGACTGCCATACATTCAGGACATAGGCATGGGCAAGGACTTCATGTCTAAAACACCAAAAGCAATGGCAACAAAAGCCAAAATTGACAAATGGGATCTAATTAAACTAAAGAGCTTCTGCACAGAAAAAGAAACTACCATCAGAGTGAACAGGCAACCTACAGAATGGGAGAAAATTTTTGCAATCTACTCATCTGACAAAGGGCTAATATCCAGAAGCTACAAAGAACTCAAACAAATTTACAAGAAAAAAACAAACAACCCCATCAAAAAGTGGGCAAAGGATATGAACAGACATTTCTCAAAAGAGGACATTCATATAGCCAACAGACACATGAAAAAATGCTCATCATCACTGGCCATCAGAGAAATGCAAATCCAAACCACAATGAGATACCATCTCACACCAGTTAGAATGGCAATCATTAAAAAGTCAAGAAACAACAGGTGCTGGAGAGGATGTGGAGAAATAGGAACACTTTTACACTGTTGGTGGGATTGTAAACTAGTTCAACCATTATGGAAAACAGTATGGCGATTCCTCAAGGATCTAGAACTAGAAGTACCATACGACCCAGCCATCCCATTACTGGGTATATACCCAAAGGATTATAAATCATGCTGCTATAAAGACACATGCACACGTATGTTTATTGCGGCACTATTCACAATAGCAAAGACTTGGGATCAACCCAAATGTCCGTCAGTGACAGACTGGATTAAGAAAATGTGGCACATATATACCACAGAATACTATGCAGCTATAAAAAAGGATGAGTTTGTGTCCTTTGTAGAGACATGGATGCAACTGGAAACCATCATTCTCAGCAAACTATCGCAAGAACAGAAAACCAAACACCGCATGTTCTCACTCATAGGTGGGAACTGAACAATGAGATCACTTGGACTCGGGAAGGGGAACATCACACACCGGGGCCTATCACGGGGAGTGGGGAGGGGGGAGCAATTGCATTGGGAGTTATACCTGATGTAAATGACGAGTTGATGGGTGCTGGCGAGTTGATGGGTGCAGCACACCAATATGGCACAAGTATACATATGTAACAAACCTGCACGTTATGCACATGTACCCTAGAACTTAAAGTATAATTAAAAAATAAAAAAAATAAAAAAAACAAACTTGGAGCAAGACATTCTTCTGTTATATGAAGGAGGAAAAATCAAAGTCTTGTGACGGGGAACAATAAGAGTTTTGCCAGCTGTAATCCATACTAGTGAAATGATTCTGAGCAAGATAAGTAATCTCTTGGAACCTCAGTTTCATCACTCATAGAGTGTGAATAATAGCAGGACCTGCTTCTGAGGGAGTTTGTGGGCATTGGCATGGTAGGTGAGCAGATCTCCCAGCCATGGACAATTTCCCACTCCAGGCCTAGTAGTATATCTGAGAGTTTGCCATGGAGGGGGCTGCTTGGGCTAAGGTCCCCTGTGCTGAGCAATGGTGTAAGGGAATCAGAAAATGGAGGAAATCAGAAAAGTAAGGAGTTGAGGAAAATGGAAACGTAACTGTAAACCAGTACTTGCTGTTTCGTCACCTTTGGTGAAGTTGAACAAAGTGAAAGAGTGAAGGTAAAACAGAGCTTCCTGGCTATTGCCTTTATTAGTTGCAAGCATGGGCAGAGGACCTATAAGGAACTCACAAATAATTGATCAGACTTTTTTGAGCAGTTGCTTTTGAATATTTGATGATTAAATATTAACCCATATGATGTTTTTCCTCCTATCTTAGCTTAACAGAGTAGCTGGCAAATTGTGCACACTAAACAAAGTTTTTGAATAAATACATATTTTAAATATGTCGAGGAATCAGTCTTTTTTTTTTTAAGTACACTGCAATTCATTTAAAAAATAGAAATTAAGTTCTTATGTGTAAACACTGGAGTATAATACTCAGTCAAACACTGCTCTTGCACTAATACTTTTTTTTTTTTTTTTTTTTTTTGAGACAGAGTTTTGCTCTTGTTGCCCAGACTGGAGTGCAATGGTGCAAATCAGCTCACTGCAACCTCTGATTCCCGGGTTCAAGCGATTCTCCTGCCTCAGCCTCCCGAGTAGCTAGGATTACAGGCACCCACCACCACGCCCAGCTAACTTTGTTTTTTTGGTTTTTTGGGTTTTTTTTTTGTACTTTTAGTAGAGACGGGGTTTCACCATGTTGACCAGGCTGGTGTCAAACTCCTGACCTCAGGTGATCCACCTGCCTTGCCCTTCCAAAGTGCTGGGATTACAGGCATGAGCTACTGTGCCTCGCCTTGCGCTAATACATTTGGAGAAGAAAATGTGGATGCTACCAGAGTGTGCTAGAGCTGACTCATGCCCACTCGTGAAAGCCAATTGTTAAATTGTCAGAAATTTTGCAGGCCAGTTGCTAAAAACAGCCATTGTTAAATACTAAATATTAAATTAAATGTAGATCTAAAACAAAAGGCAATACTCAAACATCATCACTTCTGAATTATTTTACTACCTTCTACTATTATTTGTGCTCTTGAGGAGATTGACATCTACTGTATCTGTACAATGAAAACACTGCATAACAGTGTATTGCTGTGAATTCCAAGTCTGTATTCAATGATGTCTCTTTGGTATTTTAAAATCTGCCATGTGGTATTTGCACCAAGGAAGTCAGCAAATGCTACAAATCAGAGCTATTTTTTCCTGGAGACCTGGTTGTTAAATGGGCACACCACTGGCTCTATCTCAATACAAGACTGAAATAATAGTTTGAGACCATATTACCTGGCCTATTTATAATATCTAAGTTCAAAAAATGTTTCATATGCTTTCATATGCATTATACCATTTCAAATAAAGAAATAGAAGCTTCCATTCACACAGCTCTTGAGAGATGCAGCCAGAAGCAAAACAGATGCTTCCAGATTCTGATTTGACTGCTCCGTCATCTGCACCCACTCTGATTGGTAGTGGAATGCCACCTTGAGAAGTCTGCATGGTGTCTTGGCTCAGCAAAGAGTATGGGAGAGGTTGGTTATTAATGTCCTCAGGGACTATGGAGGGGTACGGAGGAACTCCCTTTCTGTTATTTGACTTTTTGGCTTACTCCTCGCTGTCTTCTGTGAGACAACATAAATTTAAGTATTTGGTAAATTATATAAACAATAAGTCTAAGCTGAACTGTGGATGTATTTGATTTTGTCTATATTAAATGGAAGGAAATAAAGTTTTGATCAGTTCAGGGGAGAAAATGGAATTTGAATGGAATCCTGAAGAAAAGAAAGGATCCATTTGGGTGAGAGAAAAGGGCAAAACATCAACAGATACATACAGAGAAGGAAATACAATGACCATCCTGGAGAAAAATGAAGTATCCAGTTTGGGTGGAGGGCAGGATTTACAGATGGGAGTGCCAGAGAAAGGCACTGGCAAGATAGATGGAAACTGATTACCAATAATCCTAAATGACAGTAGTAAACTTTGAAGCTAAACCGGTACAGGTTTGCAGGAGAAGGGAAAAGTTGAAGAAGAAAAAGTATTTTAGTGATTGCTTTAAAAAGTTTATGTTTAAATAACGATGCTTACAGTAGACACTTAATTGGTAATATATGTCATATAATTTACCTTGATCTATGCCAATTAGACCAAAAATAATACTGTTTTTAGTTTATTAGGAATGAAGAAAAGGTCCTCTCTCAAGTGCTCCTACATCAGGCATCAAGAACTTAATAAACTTACCTATGGCTTACTTCATAAAATATTAATAATATACATCTATTGTGCCATAAACACTTAAAATACGATGCAAAAATATAATGTTTCCATGCTAGTTTATAAAAATTCACTATCTGTAATATTGTCTTGGGGAAATAATGTGTATACATCTGAAACAATTGTAAAAGATACTCAGATTCAGTTAATATTGCATGTGGATTGTAGATTTACACAAGCCAATATTCAATAAATTGAATCTGAGTGACACCATCAGCTCTGATAATCAGCTGAAATAAACAAGGAAATTCAACATACTGGTCATTGACTTTTCTGATTTTTATATAAAATAAAATATTCAGTTTTATCTTTAACTTCCCAGAATTGGCAACTATACTATATGGAGCACAGTGCTCTTTCTGCACTCAGTGTATGTGAGGAAACATGTCATTGGCTTACCTGACTTTAAGTTGACAAGCACTCATTTACAATGTAGACCTTAAATACACTCAAGACAATCAAAACAATTCCAATGCAAAGGGACCTTACAGAAGAATTTAATGATGGAGAAGGTTTTTGATTTTGATTTTGTTTTGCATTTTTTTCCAAGGAGTTTTTAAAACAAGATGTAACATGATCAATCAGTGGCCATATTCAGAATGAGCTAGAATGGAGTAGTGAGAATAGAAGCAGGAAGATTAGCCAGGAAGGTCTGATTGTGTTCCTGTGTCCCAATTTTTGTGCAAAGGAAATTTTGCTGAGGGCAGGCACCAAGTACAAGTCAGATCTTATCATGCATGATGTGTGCATCTCATTAGTCACTATACCTCACTCCTTTTTTTTTTTTTTTTGACACAGAGTCTCACTCTGTCACCTAGGCTGGAGTGCAGTGGTATGATCTTGGCTCACTGCAACCTCCACCTCCCAGGTTCAAGCAATTCTCCTGCCTCAGCTTCTCAAGTAGCTGGAACTACAGGTCCGCACCACCATGCCCAGCTAATTTTTGTATTTTTAGTAGAGATGGGGTTTCACCATGCTGGCCAGGCTGGTCTCGAACTCCTGACCTCGTGATCCGCCTGCTTCAGCATCCCAAAGTGCTGGGAATAAGGCATGAGCCACCGCACCTGGCACCTCATTCTTTTTAATACAAACTGGTTGGGACATAGCTAAAGAGGAATACAGTAGAATGACATAGAGCTCAGGCTCTATTGTCAAGCTATCTGGATTGAAATATGGGCGTATGCTCCTCTTTTCTGTAAGATATTGATAATAATACCCACTTTGAACAGTCAGTGAGAGGAGTAACTTCAGTGATTAATGTATTCAGCATATATTCAGGCACATAGTGAGAAAATTGACTATTAGTAATATTATTTAACTGATGCTGGTGGCCAAAGAAAGTATGCTATAAACAATTTGACCTGACCACAATAAACAATTACAGAAATAACTACAGAAATTAAAGACATCTGGAGCTGCATTTGATGGGTGTTGGAGGAGAAGGGTATGGCAGCAAATAAATGCTTGTTTCCTTGGTGCACCCACCCCAATGCATAGACTGAAATGGTCATGTAACTCTTCTTCTTTTATTCAATTTCTCCCAATCCTGCTGATTCCCTACCTTTCTAAGATGGTTTTTGTTTTCTGTCACAAAGGTCCCAATTTGGGCCCTGACTCTGCTGGAGAGAAGAGAAAGACCGAGAAGCAGCCTACCCTACCTGTAGCTCTGGGTCTGAGGATGACCAGGAGAACAGAGAGCAAAGCAGAGTCAATGCAAGACCGAAGGGTAAGAAGCCAAAGGGTAAGAACAGAGAGAAACCTTGGAGAACAATCTTGCATAGAGTTTATCTAATAGTGACAGAAAAAAAGGAGGCTGTAACTGAAGCCCTCCTGAAAGAAGGTAATTATTTTTCTACTCCACCTTACTTCCACCTTAGATGTTGTATTGACAAACTAAAGCATTCTTTTGCCTCCAGAGAATTTGGCTGGATCAGAGTTTTTAATTTGGCTGGATCAGAGTTTTCAAAAAATGAGCTTTCCTACAGTGTTTGATCCAGTAAAGCTTCATGAGAAGGTAGATGAAATGTGAAATATTTAGATTGGTATTCACCTGCATATTGTACAAGAACTCACAGAGGATGCCTCCTACCAAGATCAAAGCATTGCTATTTATACTAAAAATTGAAATACTGTGGAAATCAACATTACTCGACACAAACTTCAAAGAGAAGTAAAGCCTTCATTTTAAAAATGTTTATTTGGAGATATTTTCCTAATTTTACCTCTCTTATGTCACAACTGTTGAATTTGCTCATTTACATTTGTGTTGAGGATACCATAAGGAGAGGTTTGTTTGTTGTTGTGTTTTTAAAGTCCCATAACTTCATAGTTCCTAGACTTTTATGTTACTTATAAACAGCAAATAAATGATAGTTATTATTACTTATGACTCTACTCTGACCAGTCACTATATACACATTGTTTCTAAACTTTATAGCAATTCTCCAAATATATTATTTTTCTCACGCTACATATGAGGACTCTGAGGATCAAAGTTTAAATTATTTTCCCATATTCATTTAGATAGTAACCAATAGAATTGGAGATCTTCAACCTGTGTTGAATGAATGCTTCATAGACACCACATGCCTGTCATTCTGATTATCTTCTAGCTCAGCAACCAGGAACCCATGACTGACTCTAATGATGAAAATCTAGTAAAATATTTTTAAAAACCAAACCCAAGAGAATCATTTTGTTAAAAATGTTGGCTTATGAGAACAGAAGGCAGCAAAGCAAAGGGTTCTGCCCTATATTTATGTAATAAGGACTATAAGCTTGTGCATATTGCTTAGCTTCTCTGACTCAGTTTCATCATACCCAGTAGGTGCTGACACTGGTATCCTCAACATTAGTCAACAAGTGCACCTTTGATGGACATTCAGGTTCCAGAGCAAATATTCTTTCCAAAGATATAACTTTACCTATGGTGTCTGCAAAGCATTCATTCTGTCCCTGCTCATTCCCTCAATGTGTATTAAGCACTTACCAGAGGCAAAGCAGCATGTTGAGTACAATAAAAGCCATATTATGCAGTGGGCATTTGAATGACATCTTTGACATGAACTTACAGAAAACTCTCATTCCTTATTGCACCACCTAATATTTCCATTCCTGACTCCACATTTCCTATGTTTCCAAAAAGAAATTTTTCAGATGGCAGCAAGATGCGGGAATCTTACTGAAACTCAAAGGCGATATGAGATTTGAGCAGCTCAGATGGTTCATTCCTGTAGTGTAAAGTATTTATCTTCTCAATTTGAAGAGCAAATGTTAACGTATTTCCAAGTTGTTGTTATTGAACTGTAGTTACTTAACCATAATCACCTAAAAAAAATCTACAGTAATTGATGTGTGTTTTATACTTGTAGTTGTTATTCAACTTCTGTAATAATCCTTTTTATTTATTTTTACTTTAGTAAATTAGGTAAAATTTAACAGTTTAAATGGTAATCAAAAACCTAAAGCTTACTCCCAGAAAATAGGGTTTTGGGTTTTTTATTTTTCATTTACTATATTTATATGACTAGGCCCATATCCCATCCCTACCTCCCACATGGTTCCTATATTCACTGCCAATATTTTTAGGAGTAAATATATGATGTAATTTTTCTCCTAACAAGCTGCTGTGACTGTTGGCAGTAGAAAAAAATAGGAGTTGGACACAAAGGAAATAAATGGAAGAACAGTTGAAGAGGCCCAGTGACTCCTATTGGGTAAAAATCAAAGAAAGAGTGTTAGATCACAAACCATATCTCTGAGGTTGCTTCTCCAAATATTGTGAATGCAAAATAATTTCATTCAAAAGCAAATATGAGTTTTGGGATATTTTATTTTACCTGAGGAAATCAAAAGGAATAAAGAAAGAAAAACTAATGATTGTCAGTACCTATGTTACACAAGGGCACAAAGTACTCGGCCAGAAAGCATCAGGTCGGAGAGCAATTCTTTACCACCTGCCTCCACTTCGTTTAAACCAGCATTTCTTCCAATTGATTGATGCCAGTTTATATGGATTGTTAAATATTTTGAATAGCACCACTGGCTAGTGCTCTGTAAATGCTGTTTGACTTAATTCTCACCACAAGCCACTAAGGTTAAGTATTATTATCCCAATATACAGATAAAGGGATTGGGAAATGAGGAGGAACATTCATGTCCACACTAGTTTGAGACTCTTCCTCTGGGATCAACTCTTATTTCTAAACAAGTACAGAGCTGTACCTTTTGCATCTCTGTCTCTAGTGTCTAGGAGAGTCCTGCTATGTACTTGGTGCTCAAAAATGGTTTACCCAATTGAATTGAACAGACAATTGTTCAGTTTGCTAGGATGAAGAATATCTCCCCTATGTGTACAAGTTTCACATACAGGTGAAACTTGGTTCACATGTGGGGTCCAACTCAGGATTTTGCAGTCCCACCTTCTCTTTCAGGCTATAACTATAGGAATTTAAGAGTTCTACCAGTTTACCCTATCAATAAATACATTGCAGAAAATGTATTTACATTAATCGTTCTCCTTCATTATAATGCATTTCTTCTCAAGAAAGAGGCAAATAATGCTACAACTCTACCCTAAGTGAATGTGATACAGATGAATATGTAATACCAATGTATTTACAGCAGTGTTATTTGTATTAGACACTGAAAACAAACTAAATGTCTAAGGATGGCAGAATGGCCTAATTAATCATTGTTGAGATGTATGATAGAATGTTATGCAGTCATGGTGAATCACGTTTTAATTAATTTGAGATTTTGTGTTTAATAAGCTTTTTATTGAAGTGTAATATACAGAACAAAAAGTGCACAAATTATAAGTATAAATAATTATCATTAATTTAAAAAGAATTAGTAACGAGGCAACTACTTAATGGTGTCTCCCAAAAACTAACTTCTTTTCTCCTCAAAGAGATTCATTATTTTAACATCAAATAGGATATAGGGAAATAGCTATTATCACATAAGTGAAAAAGGATGAAGCAAATTGTGCAGTATTCTCTAATTATGTGATTATTGATATGTAACTAAATGTGCAGAAAAATGCTAGAAGGAAATAGCTAAAATGTTATCAGTGGTTTTATCCTAGCAATCAGAATAGGGGTATTTTTATTTTCTTCTTACAGAAAATATACACGGCACTAATGAATACTTTTCAGGATAAATATTATTTTAAGGAAATAAAATATGTTAAAATCCATTGTAAACATGATTTTTCATATTTGTCAGATGCTGGCACTATTTTTCTAGTCCTAAAATGTAGAAGAGCTCAAAAAGTGGCCTAGAAAATTAGGCTATTACATACAATTATATTTAAAGCAATATATCTCCTATTAGAACATGGATAAAATTATGATATGCTTTTGGTTATACCATGGACATTAATTACTGAGAACTCTAAGTACCTACCATGAAACTACACATGGTATGGTTAATTCTCCTAGCCAGTGTGATTTTTGTGTTGCTGCCAGCACAAACCTTATAAGGTTCTCATTGTGCCAGTTTTGTCACATTCCAGAGAATTTTCTTCCCATCCTTATGGCTTTGCTTGGAAAAGAATGACTAGAAAATGATGCTGGAGATCATAAGGTCAGTCTAGCAGAAATTGTACTGACAAAGCAGCAGAAGTTTCTGGAAACAGATCTAGAGTTCTGGAAATCGGCCGAGGTCCAGGGGTATGTAGATGACATGTTCTGCATTTTGAGTAAAATTAACTAGAAAAAAATTGGTATCTGTTTGCCTTTGTTTTTACAGAAGTCAGATAATATATTGATGTGAGGGTAGAGCTGTGGAGGAAGATTTAGCTCCTAAATAAGCTTTAAATATATAATAAAGATTAGCTGGATTCTTTCCTTTCTGTCCTTCCTCCTAATATTTCTTTCTTTGATTTCATGTTTATTTTGAAAACAGATTAGAATTTACTATTCAGAGGGATGTATGAGATCTACAGGGAATGAAACAAGAACTAAATAGAAAACAAATGGAAAGGAATTCAACAAAATAATTCACAATATGATTTATCTAGGAAAAGGGAATCTGAAAAACTTTCCTAATCAGAAAGCTTCCCTCTTGGGAAGTCCATTTTCCCAGAAGGAGCTGGAGAAAGGAACAAATACTTCATCGCTGATGGTAAAAGCCTGTCCTCTATGCAGGCAGAGGGTCCTGGTTCTGCTCTGCGCTGTGGAGAATTTGCCAGTCTGAGTTGCCCAGGTTGCGGAGAGATTGCAAACACTGAGTGCGGAGAAAAGGAGTGGAAATTGTTAGGAGTAACTATGGCTCAAACTTCATAAATAGTAATGATGTTTGCAAATTTTAAGCTTCAAACTGCTCTCCTTATGGTTCAGAAAGATACATTTTTTTTCCTGGAAAGAAAAGCCCAGAAAAGCAAATGTCTTTAAAAAAAAAAAAAAAAAAAATCACTGCTTTAATAGTCAGACTGTAGAATTTAGTGGCCAGCAGTGACCCAAAGTGGTAATTTTTCAAGCCCTGACATTTATTTAATGCCTTTAGTATGGTTATATAAAAGTGTTTCACATACACACTATTAATATTTAGGTGCCAGGTGGCTGCTATGCATAGTGTTTTATTATTTATGAGTCTGTTTCTCTGGTTCACAGGGAGATGAGTGGCTGTCATTGACCCAAGAAGGATTCTTTTAACATCATACATTAATTTCTTCACAGAAAGAATAACATTACCTTATAGTTTGGTGGTAGAGCAAAACATATTAATTTTCTAGATAGGGTTAAGAGAATCATATGGCAATTGTGCATCTGTAGCTAGTGAGGACTATAAGCTTGTGCATATTGCTTAGCGTCTCTGAGACTCGGTTTCATCATCTGTCCAATGGGAATGTTAATGATATTTTTTGAAGGAACACATGCCAAATACCTGTCAGAGTACCTTGAAAACAGAACACGCTTAGAATTAGTTTCCTACCTTCTTCCATGAGTCTCTTTTCTCATCTGAAAAGCCAGTGGGTTAAGTGTGGAATGTCAAATAGTTTCATTCCATGTAATAACTCCAAGCAATTGATATGAACTGCTTACAGCGTTCATGAAAAAGGTTTGAAACCCAATGTGGGAATATCATGAAAACGCTAAGTAGTTGATTCTTGTCTACCTTGGATAAAGGAAAAAAGTGGCTGCACATGTGCTGCTGCCCGTTTCTCAACCCTCCCAGATACAAAAGCCTCTGGTTTTGAACTTGACCTTTGTGTTCATGAACTACCTTGGGTAGAATTAAGGAAACCTAATTAGGATCTTTGTTGCTAGCACTTTAAAGCATTACTAATAACATTCAAATACAGCCTGGCAATTTCCCTAGTCGGTTTAGTCAGTTTAGGGACTCTTATTCACAGACATTGCACAGAAGCTTACCTTGCCAACTTGTGACCAGTGAAGCTCTAACTCAAGGGCTGGTATTTGAATATTTGCCAGTAAAAACAACTGTATGGAGTTTTATTACCTTATATATTCCAGAGGAGCCAGGATAAGATCTCTGCTTATCTTATTTCTATAAACCATTCCACGCACCTCACTTCACTCCTCTGAATTTCTTAGGAAGAGAACGAGAACAATACAGTTGGAAGATATTAGATGTCAACAATCCAATTGTTAATAAATATAACTAAGAGTAGAATTTCAGAAATTAAATGTATTATTAGATATAATTGCTAAATTTGTTGAAACTGATTTTTTAAATATTAAGTTCTATTTTCTTGTTGTTTTTTACTTTTATTATTAAAAATAACAAATACTTTGAAAACATAATTTTTAATTGGCTCCAAATCTCACAACTTTAACCTAGCCATCATGATTGGGATTCATTCCATTCTAGTTTTTGTGTATTAGAATATGTACAAGTACCTTTAGTGGTTGTAAATACAATACATGTATAATTTTGAATTGTAATCATTCAGAAAGAATTATATTCTCTCACATTTCCCATCTTCATTATAAACAAATGAGGTTATTTTAATTACAATACAGTATGTCACTGGTGGTTGGGTAATAATTAGTTAGCATTTTACTTCTGATAGGGATTTTATATTGTCAAGGCCAAATCATGATTTCAACTTAGATCTGTTTTCTACACAATCCAACATGGGAAATCACACAGACTGACAAAACTGTCTTCTCATTCTGTTGAAAAAAACCAATTTGTAAGAAAAATAAAAATAAAAGTCCCATATCCCATTTTAAAACAAAGAATTGAGAATATGTCCTAGCTAAAACGTTTTAAATATATCATATTTTATAATAAATGCAAATTCAGTGCTTCCAAATATTTCATGGATTTTGAATAGTATACTGAATGTGCCATGATAAAATGACAAGATGACGTCTGAGATTATTATTATCATCTTAATGTTTGTCAACAACATGAGAGCACACTGGGTCGTATCCTATAGAAATGCACCTTGACTGGGCATAAATGGAAAGCAAATGGAATGTGGCCACTAGGGTTCTGCTTATGTGAATGTCTAAGGAACTGCCAAAAGGAATTTTTTTTTTTAAGAGTTGAAATAGAGAGGGAAATATCACACACCAGGGCCTGTTGGGGGTTGGGGGACAAGGGAGGGTGAACATTAGGACAAATGCCTAATGCACGCAGGGCTTAAAACCTAGATGATGAGTTGATACGTGCAGCAAACCACCATGGCACATGTATACCTAGGTAACAAACCTGCACATTCACAGAACTTAAAGTAAATTTTTAAAAAAGTCAAAATATAGTTAAGAAGTATAATATAGACTGGTTTCTAAAGAAGACAGCCTGGATGACCTTTTTGTGTGACCACGGCAGAGTCTCTTAACCTCTCTGTTTCTCAGTTTTTTCATCACATGGCTGATTTATTCAACAGAATAAATATGTACAGCTCTTTGAACAGTGGCTAGGATATAAGTACTCCCTCAGTGGGTTTTAGCTATTATACTACAAATGTGGTTCAAAGACATGAAGTGGAACTGGAGCAGACTCTGGATAAGGCATGATGCCTGTCATTCTGATTATCTTCTAGCTCAGCAACTAGGAACTCATGACTGACTCTAAGTATGGAAATCTAGTAAAATTTTTAAAAATCAACCCCAAAAGAATTGTTTTGTTAAAAAGTTTGGTTCTTGAGAAGAAAAGCAGCAAGGCAAAGCATTCTGCCCAGTAGATGCTGACACTGGTATCCTCAACATTAGTCAAGTTCATCTTTGATGCTGTCTTTGTCTAAAATCATCAACAGCAGTGCCTTGAGGTAACAACTAGTGACATATATGCCAGTTTGCCACTGACAGAAAAAATGACACATTCCCAATGAAGCTGGGGAGAAGAACAAAATATGAGATGAAGCACAAAAGAATGTTCCCAAAGTTCTCAAAGGAGAGGGACTATTTCTGAAGGTAGAGTCAGAGCTAGAGGGAAATCATGTTTTGTCATGCTTATTTTTACCCACAGGCAATTATGATATATCAAAACCAAGTTTCAGGTGGTGTGCACAATGATTTGCTACAAAAGTCTAAAAATTGATTCATTCAACAGATACTTACTGAATACCTACAAAATGCCAGGTCTTATGCACTTGCACGAGTAAGTCAGATAGATTATACTGTAGTAACAAAGGACAACAAAATCTCACTCATTAACAACAAATGTTATTCCTCATTTATGCTATAGGTCTCTCACAGGTCAACGCTGGATCTACTCCATCATCATCTTCACTAGGACACCCAGTTCGATTGAGGAGCCTTGACATGGTATATTGACAGGATATTGAGAGAAAAGAGAAATGGTGAATCAAGCACTAATCTCAAAGCTTCTGCACAGAACTACTTACATGTCACTTCCTCCCATGACTATTCCTAAATTCAGCCAAAAGGGACACATAATCTCTTATGGGGGAGGGCACCACGGGGAGAGAAACCCGAATATTTGGTGAATAGTAACACAATCTACTTTGTTATAGAATCTGTCCTCAATGGTCTTACAGTCCAAGAGCGTTATGTTTAGTTATAGTAGTCTTAAATATGATACTGAATGAATTGAATAGCCAGACATCTGTGAAAGTGAAACTGTGATAATACAAAGTCAGTGTGCTTTTAAGTTTCAATTGCTTAAGGCTGTTTGGAAGTAAGGATCACATGAGTTCAGAGCCCTGATTCAAAAATAACTCCAGAATCTTTTATCACTCCCCAAAGGAAAAGCAATAATAAGTAAGTTACCAGACGTTCATGTAATCTCTCTGAAACTGTAAGACTAACAAAGGAAAATTTTCAAAAGGCAAAAATACTCTATCATTTATTTGCAATAGAAATTATTCAGCCGGGCACGTTGGCTCATGCGTGTAATCCCAGTACTTTGGGAGGCCGAGGTGGACCTGAGGTCAGGAGGTCGAGACCAGACTGATCAACATGGAGAAATCCTGTCTTTACTAAAAATACAAAATTAGCCAGGCATGGTGGCACATGCCTACAATCCCAGCTACTCAGGACGCTAAGGCAGGAGAATCTGTGGAACCCGGGAAGTGGAGGTTGAAGTGAGCCAAGATTGCACCATTGCACTCCAGCCTGGGCAACAGAGCGAGACTTGAAAGAAAGAAAGAAAGAAAGAAGGAAGGAAGGAAGGAAGGAAGGAAGGAAGGAAGGAAGGAAGGAAGGAAGGAAGGAAGGAAGGAAGGAAAGGAGGGAGGGAGGGAAGGAAGGAAGGAAGGAAGGAAGGAAGGAAAGGAGGGAGGGAGGGAGGGAAGGAAGGAAGGAAAGGAGGGAGGGAGGGAGGGAAGGAAGGAAGGAAGGCAGGCAGGCAGGCAGGAAGGAAGGAGAGAGAGAAAAAAAGAAAAGAAAAGAAACAAAATTTTCAGCAAATACACACAACAGCATTGATGGCCTGGAGACATACCACCTTCAGTTGTGATCCTGGCAGATGTCAGATGTGATAGATTCTACAAGGTTGAACAGGTTAAATTCTTGCAAGTAAGTCCTTTCTGGAACACCCAAGAATTACAGAAAGTTTAGCTATCTTTCAAATGAGATTTCATTCTCAGTTTTGCTTGTTCCGTGACCCTTCCAAATTATACACAGGATTCTTTTCATTCAGTTGCCTTGGCCAACATTTTATCTCCAACAATCCAATTTTATGTAACTGAGTTTGCCTTGCCCTTTACTGCATTTAGGTAAATGGAATGGTCTTTTTTAGACTTCTGAAAGTATTTGTAGACCTTTGCCTTCACAAGTTTGAAATAAATGTGAGGCATTAATTTTATTCAGACAACACTGAGCCCAATTCACTTGGGAAAATGCATCTCGATGTGTAATTCATCATCCAGACCCTGTCCACTATTCTGTTCCTCCCTGAGAGTAAATTAGGCACTTTGAAGGGTGCATTAAACTCTTCCTGGCTACTAGGTACCATTTAGAACTGTGGGGCAATAATTTACTTAATAGTACCTTGGTGACCTCAAAAAGTTTATGTTGTTTTGAAAGTTCTTAATTTTCTCCCACTAAATAATTTATGCATTCAGAGGTTGCGTATGCTTATAAATATGTTTTTAGAAAGACAACAGCTATTGAATAGAATAAGATAAAATTGTCATGCTAGTGCAGAAACTAAATGTTCACAAATATGTTATCTAGCCTATCCATAGAATAAAAGTATAGCTCATAAAACAGTTATTGCTTTGGATTTCACTTTTTAAATTTACAAGACTGTGTTACATTTTATCGTAATTAGTAATGCTTCATAGCTGTAAGGATTTCCAGATCCATATCACTGCATTTTTCTGTAGTGCAAAACACATTTATCCAATGTTAAAATAGTGTGCTAAACATTCTGGAGGTTCTGACAGATGCTTATATTTCTCTTCATTCTTTCATTCACAGCGGAGTTTCATCCATATTAAGTAAATTGGTTAAGTTTTGATACCTCCTACTTTAATCACTCATCTTATGTACTAAATATGAATCAAATTAAGCTTGATCCAGCAAATAAAAGTGATATGCTTTGAGTTTTGCTGTCATTTGGGATAATTAATAATAAAAATATATATTGCATTCATCAGTTCTAAGAAGCAAAGATTTTCACATTTTAATGTCTCTAAAATAAGAAGATGTCGTATAATTGATGGTGTGCCTGAGCTTTTTTGGCAGCATTTTTTCTCTCATTGTCACAAAATGATATTACATTTTAGTATTGATGGCATCTTCAATTTTTGAAATATAGCAGGACAACTTATTTTGAAATATTGAAAATAAAGTTCTATGTGAAAATGCAGAATGACTCCAAGAATATGACCATATCATCATTTAGGTGGCAGAAGTTGATAATGTTTTCATACCCATTTCAGTCACCACTGTCCCTCTGAAAATGAGTTTATCACCACTAACCAGTTTTGAAAATGTTTGAATGGGACAGACACTGATCATTTTATGGAAGTAAAACCTATGAGAAATTTTAAGAGAATGTATATGTAGGCTATAACAAAGCAGTGGAGATATTTGTTTTAAAATAATAATAATAAAAGATTATTCTTTCTACTCTCCAAGTGATGGAGATGAAATAGTGAATCACTATTTCACCAATGAAGCATAGCTTTGGGAAGAAGAAATGACTCAATAATGCTTTTACAATGTTGGTGGGAGTGTAAATTAGTTCAACCACTGTGGAAGACAGTGTGGCGATTCCTCAAGGATCTAGAACCAGAAATACCATTTGACTCAGCAACTCCCATTACTGGGTATATACCCAAAGGATTATAAATCGTTCTACTATAAAGACACATGCACATATATGTTTATTGCAGCACTACTTACAATAGTAAAGACTTGGAACCAATCCAAATGCCCACCAATAATGGACTGGATAAAGAAAATGTGACACACATACACCATGGAATACTATGAAGCCATAAAAAAGGATGAGTTAATGTTCTTTGCAGGGACATAGATGAAGTTGGAAACCATTCTCAGCAAACTAACACAGGAACAGAAAACCAAACAAACACCAGATGTTCTCACTCATAAGTGGGAGTTGAAAGCAAGAAAACATGGACACAGGGAGGGGAACATCACACACTGGGGCCTCTCGGGGGGTTGGGGGCAAGGCGAGGAAGAGCATTAGGACAAATACCTAATGCATGTGGGGCTTAAATTTATAGGTGCAGGAAACCACCTTGGCACATGTGTACCTATGTAACAAACCTGCACATTCTGCAGATGTATCCCAGAACTTAAAGTTAAAAAAAAAAAAAGTTTTTAACTTTTATCAGAGGAACTTATAAGAGAATGCCTTTATCAGAATAACTTTTATATGCAGCCACTCAGATAGGTTCAATCATATCTAGTATTAATCTCTGGATGTAACACCAACTCCACACCTCGAAGACAACAGGGGGAGACAAAGGCAGAGCAACAACAACAACAAAATGAAGTAAATTTTATGATATATCAAGATATAAAATTCAGAACCTATGCCCTTGATGTTATCCTGAATGATAAGAAGATATTTACTTGGCCTAAATATTTTTATTATCAAATAATAATAAATGGGATAAATATGCTTCGTTCTTTCAGTAAAATGTGATGCCTAGCAGAATCGTCTGACTATATTATCCCCAAATACCAACACACGACTGGGAGTCCCACTTCTAATTTATAAAACATGGAAATTTAAAAATGTGATTACATGATTATATAAGACTAATCTCCCAGAATGGGGCACTTTTGGGAGGGATTTGTTTTAACTTTAAACAATTTATGTAAAAAGTCACAATTAAATATTAACATGGAACATACACAGTTCAATACCATTTGAATTCAAGATTTGGAATCCAACAAATCTGCAAGCTATCATAGAATAAGAATTTTTGATATATATATATACCTCTCTATAGAATAAACTCCGTTTTCTATGTCTGTGAAGATAGGAGTTAAGGTAAGGGATAGAATTTGGTAGATGAAGCTTCTTCTGTACCGTTTCTAGCCAACAGCACAACACATCTGAATTTGTGTCTATTAAATGTCCAACATATGTTCAGACTCCAAAAACTTCAATAATATTTGTGCATCTACAAATTCCACATTTACCTGATATTACTCTTCAGATTATCTTATTTTCATAATCTTTATAATTAAACAAAAAATAGCATAATTAAGAAATTCTCAATTTCGTTGGAAATTAGGGAAAACAATCTAACTAATGTTTTCCTTAGGGTTCACCTCCATTAACTATAGTAATGTTTGCCTCTTACAAAGATAGCCAGGGGTCTCGTGACATGCAGGAAAGATGATTAAGTCTGAAAAGACAATATTTGAACTCTTGTTTGCTACATATTACCTCTCTAACATCTGGCAAGTTACAACGCTTCCTTGAGCCTCAGTTTCGGCATCCATAAAATAATAATAATAGTACTTACCTTCATATAGTTTGATAAGATTAAACAAGTTAATGTATGTAAAGCACCTGACACATAAAATATGTTCAATCTTTGATTGTTTAAAATAAATCCTAGAGTAACTTAAAAAGTAGTGATAGCTCGTCCTTTTAGTTCTATGTGACTTGAATACACTGGGTAGTTTAGCTCTAATGTCTCAGTATGTTTCATAACATCAGTTTCAAAAGCCTTCAGCAATTCAAGAAAATCAACATTTATTGAATACTGCGATAGGTATAGAGAGGAGGGAAATGATAAAATGCCTCCCGTGGGAGGGTTCACAGAGCAGGCTGACATGTCAATAAACATTCATAATAGAAGACCCTCAAACCCTGTCTGCAGAGTCTTAGCAGGCAGCATGAAACTCCTTGTGACAAAACTGTGGTGTGGAAGATTAATGATAGCAGGTGTCATGAAACCACTGGTAAGAAACATCCAGAAGTTGAGCTTGAAAATACTACCTGAAAAAACTGAAACAGCACCCATAAAAAGATTGGAAAATTTGGGAGAAAACCATGCAATGACATGTTAACACCTAGATAACTTTTAAAATAGATTGCAGACAAGAGGAATCAGCAAACATATCCAGCAGAAATAAAACAGAATGAGACCCTTGGTCACCTTGCTAATTTGGAAGATTAAAAGAAAAGTTAAAATTCCTAAGTCTTTACTGCAAATGACAGATGCCAAATTGACATTTAGCTCATATATTAAAGCCAGTGGATCTTTTGGGGTGAGAAATCATTGTTTCTTGCTTAAAGTCTAGCATTTATAAGGCATGGGATGGTTTATTTTATTGATAAAGAAATGTGGAATGAGCTGAAAGGAAACAAAAAGTGATCCAAGAATTTATGAATCATGAAAGAGACTCTGATCACATCCTTTCAGTAACCCCAAACCCCCACTTTCTACATTTCTGCCCTCCAGAATCACCAAGTCTTCCTGTCATCTCATACAAAACAGATGATTGATAATTCGCATCTGGCTCCTTTAAAGTTGTAGCTTCTAATCCAAGCAGGCATATCAATAACTTCTCAAATAAATCAGTTTTTTTCATGTAAAATAAATTTTTGTGCAACCTGTTAATAGAATATTGTGTTCTTTATTTTAATGCGAAGAATACATTAGCAGTTCTAGTGATTCTCATAGGTTCCTCTCTCTACTTTGATAATCAAAAAGCTTTAGAAAGTAGGGTGTGAGAGGCAATTGAAACTCAGCCATGAATCTTGTGGCCATCAATAATCACCTTGTTATATATTACTTGTTTTTTAAAAGGTAGAAAGAAAAATTTTACCAGGACTCTAGAAAGAATTCAAGAAGACAGAAAGCTAACATTTACCACTCTTCCCCCACCAAAAGAAAGCAGTCGATACAAAGCTCTCTCTCTCTCTCTCTCTCTCTCTCTCTCTCTTTCTGTCTCTTTTAAGAGACGAGGTCTTCCTCTGTTGCCCAGGCTTAGTGCAGTGGTAGTGCACTGTAACCTCTAACTCCTGACTCAAGCGATCCCCTCAACTCAGCCTCCCAAATAGCTGGGACTACAAGAGTGTGCCATCACAAATAGCTAATGTTTATGCATTTATGTATTTATTTATTTATTTTGGTAGAGATGGAGTCTTGTTGTGTTGGCCAGGATGGTCTTGAACTCGTGATCTCAAGTGATCCTCCCACCTCAGCTACCCAAAGTGCTAAGATTACAGGCATAAACCCCTGTGCCTGGCCTCTACCCCACTGCCCCACTTCCTGTCTTCCTTCCTTTTTTCTCTCTTGCTTGCTTGCTTTCTTTTTCTTTCTTTTTCCTTTTTTTTTTTCCATTAAAAAAATACAACAGAGAAGATGGTGATGAAGTAGGACCGTGGTAATGAGGAGGCTGTGTGGATGAGAGAGAGATGAAAAGATTTAGTGCCATCTATAAATAAGAAATTTTAAAAGAGGAAATATTTCTAATAGATATGTATACTGTATAAAACTCCTTTAAGGAATGTTCAAGATTGAAGTTTTCTTCAAAGAGCCAGTAGATACTGCTGTTTTTTATATGTTACACCACATAGAGATTGGACCATCTGGAACCTCAGGTGTTATATGTGATGTAAATTTACATATAAGGAACATATATATATGTATATGTAAGTTTCTTTGAAGGCCAAACTCTTGTTTATCTTCACACCTTCCACAACACTAAGCATAGCATTTTGCACATGGCAGGCACTCAACAAATATTCAGTAAAGCCAAACAAAGGAATATGGTTCCCAAATCAGCGTTTACTAAGGTGGAAACATTGTGAAATATTGGAAAGAGTACAGGGCTGTATGACATGAAAATCTCAGTTATATTCATGGCTTGTTAAACTCAATAGCTTTGGAATCTTCAGCAAGTTTCTTTTCTTCCTTGGTCATCAGATTTCTTCTCAGCATCATAAGGGCCTTGTCTGGGTCATCTCTCCCTGCCATCCAAGACTCTTAAGTCTAATGCTTTAATACTGCAAATTCCCAGATGGTTTTATTTGGCGTGGATGGGTTTAGCACTGTTAGCCAACAATTCGATCAGCTCTGCTCTAGGGTTCTTTAAGATTATGTCTGGTTTTCTACTGTTGTTATAGGTATAAGATAAATACCTGAGAGAATACTCTCAAAGAAGGATGACAGCAAGCACTTGTTTACAACTCCCGTCACTATTGTCTAAACTACTAAAGATGATAAAGTGGCCCTCGTAATAATCATAGCCACTGTACTTATTGTGTGTTCCAGGCACTGTGCTCGTCATTTAACAAGCATTTTCTCTCTTGCTTATAGTAACCCTAATGAGTAGACCTCCTTGTCTTAGCTGCATAGAGTATCTCTCCTAGACAACACTTCTTAAAATCACTGTAACAATCACAAGCAAAAATGGTGCAGGTCAGTTGGGATTGAGGATTCAGGACCAACTGAATAACCTCTAATATCACAGAACAGATTTTGCACAAATTTGCATTTGTAATATGCTATTATCAGCAGGTGTTTTTTTTTAATGGAATTGACATCTCTAAAGGAGAGACTTTAGGAATATTTGAATGGATCCTACTTGTACTAATGAATTTTCCTAGAAATTTCCTTTTTCCTGTTTTTAGCCAGTTCTAGTGGAACTGCGTCTTCCTTACAAGTAGATGAAGTAAAGATTTATGGTCCTTAGAACATGTGGAAATTAGAAAATGGACTAATGGAATCCATTAACATCCTCTCACCAATTAGATGAATTGTAGATCAATATAGTGTATTAATAGAGTCAAACATATATACATATATATATATATATCCCATTGGGACAGCCTCAGGAAGATAGGACTAATTTTAATTGTCTTGAATCAGACAAAAAAAAATCATACTTACAACACAAAGACCTCCTTTCTGCCTTGTATTTTAATGATTTTGAAATTAAAATGTTAGTCTATATTGCCTAACGATAACACACCACTTTCTGATTGAAAACTCAACATGTAGTAGTAGCAAAGTGAATAGCATTCTTGCATCAATAAATAAAGTACTTTTTTGGTATAGTTTTTAAAAAGGATTTCAAATAATAATTTTTACTTCAGTTTAGATTTTTTTCAGTTTCACCATGCAAGTAACTCTGAAAAGAGGTTCTGATTAAATATGATTGATGTAACAGTTGCCCTCCCCGTACGTGTTCTCCATAAACCTCAAAGCCTAACCTCAAAGATAAAAAAATAGAATACCAAAGGAAAATTACTGCAAAAGTACTTTGTGCTAAACTGGCATCGGACATAAAAATAAAATAATGTCTGTAAAGCTTAAGGGACTAATTAAGATTTTAATGTAGTCTCATTCCTAGGAAAATATTAGGAATCATGATTCAGGAACACTTGTGTTTCACAAATTAAAACGAAAACAATTGAGGCAGTCTATTTCAATGTTCCAGGATTGAGGTTTAATGAAAATCTTTAATTAATTTATATTGGGGTTACATTTTATCACTATCAGTGAGAATCATTAGGAAAATAGAGAATGGTATGAACCACCCATATTCCAGTAAAAAAAAAAAAAAAAAAAGGTCAAAAGGCAGAGCGTGGCAGTTCAGCAAGAGAAAGAAAACAAATAAATTATCTTCTGCAGAAGGACGGCATGTTCAGCCAGACGTTACAGGTTTTATTTTATTTTATTTTTTGTAGCTTATGATACTCTGACACCCTTGCTTATGAGTTTAGATTTAACAAATGCACACCTGGCTACGAGGGGGCACTCAGCCTCAAATAAAGTGTTAGGATATATACATTCATGTGCTCCTTAAAGGAGAGAGGCAGGGTTGTAGTAAACATTTGGCCCTGTACAATTTTGAGCAGGATGCAAAATTAAGAAGTCAGCTTTAATTCCGGGGGAAAGGTGGAGAAAAGTTCCAACATCCTTTTTCATTTATGTTGACAGCATACAGAAATGAAAAACAAAAAGGAAGCATAAAAGTCAAAATCTGTTTCTTATTATTCTGACTCTTAAGAGGAAAAAATAATGCATATTGGGTCAACATGAGGTACTGATGGTCATATCACTGATTATGAATTTACTTTCCATTGACATAGAAGCTAGAAGCACTTCCACTGGCATCTAGTAACAATCCACTATTACTTAAATGCACCTTAAATTCCGGTGGTGCTTCCAAAGGCAAGGTTATGTAATTTAATTTTAAGGTGCATATTTGAAACCATCATATGAAAGTAAGTGACTTGTGTTGGTCAATAAGAAAGTAAATTTTTCTTTCCTAATTTTCGTATCGTTCTAAGGCCATCCCTATTAAGACATCTAAACACGGCTTGCTTTAGTCCCTTGTTGTGGAGGAAAGGGATTGATGGCACCAATCAAGAAGTTCAAACACAAGTTATTTCCAAATAGCTTGCAAAAGTGATTGCTGCTCGGCAACCTGACATTTGACGGCCTTTCCACAGACGACGATCCCTTTCCATAAATACCTGGAAGGGAACATGAAGTGAAAACCAGAAATAACCTGATCACTGCCAACTAAGTGTTCTATGAAGAGCTTTTACATTCCTGGATTTTTAACAATGACACAAAATGAAATAGGAAGACAGACACATGTTGAAAAGAACCAAAGAATGTTGAGAGGAAGTAAATACTAACTTTAGGAAGGTTAGGTCCCTGATTTACAAAGTTCTCTCAGGAAGGACTTCTTTACTTTCTCAATTTTTTTCTGGAGCTGATATTGTTCCTGAGAAGGGATATGAAGGAGAAATTCAACCTTCAGTTCTGGATACATAATTTCAACTTCTTGATACAACAGTCCAAATCACATCTCTTAAAAAGTTATTAAAATAATACCTAATAGGTATAACTTGTATTGTGTAACAGTCACTGTGTCCAATGTTTTGCATAGGTTGTTTCTTTTGCTCACCACAATGGCCCTAAGATGCAGGTGTGATGATTGTGTGTTATTGAGATGAGATAAACTATTCCCTAGGAACACAGTTACGCAATAGTGGAACAGAGATATAAGTTCAACTTTAAACAGGTCTCTGGGCCCTGCATCTAGTCACATTGCTTCCTGGGGTTGTGATAAGAATACGGTAGCCACCAGCCACATGCAGCTATTTCATTTTAAATTGGTACAGATTAAATAATATTAAAAACTCATTTCCTTAGTCACAAAAGCCACATTTCAAGTGCTCAGTAGACACTATATTACATAGTTCAGATAGAACATTTCCATCATCATAGGAAGTTCTGTTGGATAGCACTGTCCTAGGACACCAGTTTTGCCTTGATGATGCTGTCAATCTCTCATCCTTTACCCATAGTGTTTTAAATCAGAATTATGTCCACACAGAACATGTGGGCTGTGACGAATCTTCTCTTCCCACCATTCCCCAACCCACATACACAATCCCAGGAAAGGATTACCATCCTCTCATCTGGAGAAAATTGTTTCTATCCCACTTCTCAAAATGAAGCTGTTTTATAATAAAAAAAGATTAGGAATGAACGTTAAAAATTATTATCAAGTAGAAATGTGAAGGGAACTCTGTGGGAGTAAATGTGGACTTTTCACCAAACCATCTGTATAATCTTTGACAGCTGAGAAAGAAAAGCAAGTAAGATTAT
Source organism: Papio anubis (assembly GCF_008728515.1). Lineage (NCBI taxonomy): Eukaryota > Metazoa > Chordata > Mammalia > Primates > Cercopithecidae > Papio > Papio anubis. The sequence continues at coordinate 42,567,835 of NC_044988.1, read as the reverse complement.
TATAAACCATATTTTATGGTATTTGATGTTATTTTGGCATCACATAAAGTACTGATGAAATTTCACGAGGGAATGCCGCTATGTGCAGTTTTGCATAGAATGCTATAGGAGGACGTTCTATGTCTGACAACACACATCAGAGAATAATCAAAATGATTCAGTGCTAAATCATGACAAAGAATTAGCCAGTCTTGGCCTGAGTCCTAAAGACAAAAAGAAGATGTTCAGGAATACCACAGAGGTAAATGAGATCCAGAAGGGAGCAGAACAGGTTATTGCCAATAATAATTTTCTCATACTGGCAATTCAATGTAATGTTAGTAAATAATGAAAATTGCTGATCATTGAACTAAGAATTAAAATGTTTGGCCATATACCCAAAATTAATTTCAAACACAGTAAAGAAATCAATTCAGGCAGGGTTTCACTTGTGCTTTTTGAAGGTAGAAAAAGAAAGCAATAAAAAAGTCTGAAGGAAGCCGGGCGTGGGGGCTCACGCCTGCAGTCCCAGCACTTTGGGAGGCTGAGGTAGGTGAATCATTTAAGTTCAGGAGTTCGAGACCAGTCTGGCCAACATGGTGAAACCCCATCTTTACTAAAAATATAAAAATTAGCCAGGCGATAATGGCATGTGTCTGTAATCCCAGCTACTTGTGAAGCTGAGGCAGGAGAATTGCTTGAGCCTGGGAGGCGGAGGTTGCGGTGAGTGAGATCACACCACTACACTCCAGTCTGGGCGAGATTTAGGAAAATACATGAAAAACTAAATAAAGAATCAGTCTTGCTATCTTACATACAGTCTGGCTTATTTTCAGCTTTCATCCCTAAGGGAAGGTATATGCTTCTATTAAATAATATGCTACATTAATTTTACACTGTTTTTGAATACTAGCACACCTTATTGTACACATAAGAAAAAAATCTGAGAATCTTAAAATCTTCATAATGAAAGAAGATTTGGAAATTCCTCCAGTTCATCTTCTAAATTTCACAAGTGAGGATATGGAGACCTAGAAATGGTCAATAATTTGACCAAGGTCACTCAGTCTGTTTGGCAACAGAGTTGGGACTGAAGTGACAGCACCAGACAAATAGTTATGGCCAGTTCAGTAGCCAGCAGCAACAACTCTTCCGTATGTGTCTGAGGGCCCAGGATGTTTGAACGAGATAATCTCCAGGGTCTTCTCAAATCTAACATTTTGAAAAATCTCTTTTTTCAGTAAAAATATTTTTAATTTTATTTTAGAATAAAATTTTAAAAATTAGAAAAAAAAAATTTCACAGTATCCTAAAGACACCATTCAAGAAAAACTACTATATCCATCATAAACCTTGCTATGGAACATATTACATACTGAAAATGCTCTGTGCAGAACACACAGCAATCATCTCAGTAAGAATAGCATCCATGTCTCCTTCACCCTTGCAGCTATAGGCCCTAGAACAATGCCTAGAGCATAAGAAATATTGATTGAACTGAGCTGAATTCTTAATTTTAGAGATGAGGGAACTAAGGCTCAACTTAGTTAGGGGCTTCTCTCTGTCACTCAAATCCATGCAATCTCTACAGGGGCAATATTGCTCCCAAAGGGATAAAAACTGATTCTTGAGGTTAAAAGAATCTTGCTATTGTTATGTATAAAGCACCAATATATGTTGAGCACATAAAGAGATACACAGTAGAACTGGATATTAAGATTTCATGGGGGGAGGGAAATCTAAATAAATCTAAAAAGGCTCTTAGGGGAACAGTAATGAAAATATAAGGTTGAGATGGTCTAAACCTATAGAAATTCCATGAAGTAAAATAATTAAATGTCATAAAATTAGAAGAGAGATACCACATTTATAGACAGATCTTATTTAAGACTCAAAAAGATAAAAGTATTTCACATTCTGTTTCTGGGCTCCAAGATGGCATAAATACAATTTAGCAAGCTCCCCTTTTCCCCTGAGCAGGGAGTTCTATTAATAAATCTATCCAACCTCATGGAGAGTTATTAAAACAGCCTTTTTAAAAACTTTTATGTTTGGGGGTACATGTAAAGTTTGTTACATAGGTAAACTTATGTCATGGGGGTTTGCTGTACAGATTATTTCATCACCCAGGTATTAAGCCCAGTACCCAGTAGTTATCTTTTCTTCTCCCCTCCTTTCTCCCCCCCTCTACCCTCAAGTAGACTCCACTGTCTGTTGTTTCCTTCTTTGTGTTCTTAAGTTCTTATCATTTGGCTCCCACTTATAAGTGAGAACATGCAGTATTTGCTTTTCTGTTCCTGCATTAGTTTGCTAAAGATAATAGCCTCCAGCCCCATCCATGTTCCCACAAAGACATGATCTCATTCTTTTTATGGTTGCATAGTATTCTAGAGCGTATATGTGCCACATTTTCTTTATCCAATCTGTCATTTACGGGCATTTACATCATTCCATATCTTTGCTATTGTGAATAGTACTGCAATGAATATTCACATGCATGTGTCCTTATGGTAGAACAATTTATATATTTTGGGTATATACCCAGTAGTGGGATTGCTGGGTCAAATGGTAGTTCTGCTTTTAGCTCTTTGAGGAATTGCCATACTGCTTTCCAGAAAGATTGAACTAATTTACACTTCTACCAACAGTGTACAGGTGTTTCCTTTTGTGGGCAACCTTGCCAGCATCTGTTATTTTTTGACTTTTTAATAATACCCATTCTGACTGGTGTGAGATGGTATCTCATTGTGGCTTTGATTTGCATTTTTCTAATAATCATTGATGTTGAACATTTTTAATATGCTGTTGGCCCACATGTATGTCTTCTTTTGAGAAGTGTCTGTTCATGTCCTTTGCCCACTTTTTAATGGGGTTGTTTGTTTTTCTCTTGTAAATTTAAGTTTCTTACGGATGCTGGATATTAAACCTTTGTCATAGTTTGCAAATATTTTCTCCCATTCCATAGGTTGTCTGTTCACTCTGTTGATAGCTTTTTTTTTACTGTGCAGAAGCTGTTAAGTTTAATTAGATCCCACTTGTCAATTGTTGTTTTTGTTATGATTGCTTTTGGTGTCTTTGTCATGAAATCTTTGTCCATTCCTATGTCCAGGATGGTATTGCTTATGTTGTCTTCCAGGGATTTTATAGTGTTGGGTTTTACATTTAAGGCTTCAATCCATCTTGAGTTGATGTTTGTATATGGTATAAGGAAGGGTTCCAAATTCAATCTTCTGCATATGGCTAGCCAGTTATCCCAGCACCATTTATTAAATAGGGTGTCTTCTCCCCATTGCTTGTTTTTGTCAGTTTTGTCAAAGATCACATGATTGTAGGTGTGCCGCTTTATTTCTGGGCTCTTTCTTCTGTTCCTTTGGTTTATGTGCCTGTTTTTGTGCCTGTACCATGCTGTTTTGGTTATCGCAGCCCTGTAGTATAGTTTAAAATCAGGTAGAGTGGTATCTCCAGCTTTGTTCTTTTTGCTCAGGATTGCCTTGGCTATTTGGGCTCTTTTTTGGTTCCCATATGAATATTAAAATGGTTTTTTTCTAGTTCTGTGAAGAATGTCATTGGTATTTTAATAGGAATAGCGTTGAATTTGTAAATTGCTTTGGGCAGTATAGACATTTTAATGATATTGATTCTTTCCATGAGCATGGGATATTTTTCAATTTGTTTGTGTCTTCTCTGATTTCTTTGATCAGTATTTTATCATTCTCATTTATAGAGATCTTTCACCCTGGCTGCATTCCTAGGTATTTTATTTTATGTGTGTGTGGCAATTGTGAATCAGATTGCCTTCCTGATTTGGGTCTTGGCCTGGCTGTAATTTTTGCACACTGATTTTGTATCCTGAGACTTTGCTGAAGTCGTTTATCAGCTGAAGGAGGTTTTGGGTCAAGACTATGGGCTTTCTAGATATAGAATCATGTTTCAGCAAAAAGAGATCATATGACTTCCTCTCTTATTATTTGGATGCCATTTATTTATTTCTCTTTCCTGATTGCTCTGGCTAGGACTTCCAATACTATATTGAACAGAAGTAATGCGAGATGGCATCCTTGTCTTTTGCTGGTTTTCAAGGGGAATGCTTCCAGCTTTTGCCCATTGAGTATAATGATGGCTGTGGGTTTGTCATAGATGGCTCATATTATTTTGAAGTATGTTTCTTCAACACCTAGTTTATTGAGAGTTTTTAACATGAAGGGGTGTTGAATTATATCAAAAGTCTGTACTGCATTTATTGACATAATCATGTGATTTTTGTCTTTAGTTCTGTTTACATGATGAATCAAATTTATTGATTTGCATATGTTGAACCAACCTTGCATCCCAGGGATGAAGCCTACTTGATTGTGGTGGATTCACTTTTTGACGTGCTGCTGGATTCAGTTTGCTAGTATTTCCTTGAGGAGATTTGCATCAATGTTCATCAAGGATATTGGCCTGAAATTTTCTTTTTTGTTGTGTCTCTGCAAGGTTTTGGTCTCAGGATGCTGCTGGCCTCATAGAATATGTTGAGTGGGAGTCTCTCCTCCTCAATGTTTGGGAATAGTTTCAGTAGAAATGCTCCCAACTCTTCTTTGTACATCTGGTAGAATTTGGCTGTGAATCCATCAGGTCCTTGGCTTTTTTTGGCTGGTAGGCTATTTATTACTGACTCAGTTTCGGAGCTCATTATTAGTGTGTTTGGGATTCAATTTGTTCCTCGTTCATTCTTAAGACGTTTTATGTGTCCAGGAATTTATCCGTCTCTTCTAGGTTTTCTAGTTTGTGTGCATAGCAGTGTTAGTAGTAGTGTCTGATGGTTGTTTTTATTTTTGTGAGGTCAGTGGTAACATTCTCTTTGTCATTTCTGATTGTGTTTATTTGGATCTTCTCTCTTTTCTTTATTAGTCTAGCTAGCAGCCTACCTATCTTATTAATTTTTTCAAAAAACCTACTCCTGGACTTGTTGATTTCTTGAATGGTTTTTTGTGTCTTGATATCCTTCAGTTCAGCTCTGATTTTGGTTATTTCTTGTCTTCTACTAGCTTTGGGGTTGATTTGTTTTTGCTTCTCTAATTCTTTCTGTTTTGATGTTAAGTTGTTAACTTGAGATCTTTCTAACTTTTTGATGTGGGCATTTAGTGCTATGAATTTCCCTTTTAACACTGCCATAGCTGTGTCCCAGAGATTCTGGTATGTCGTATCTTTGTTCTCATTAGTTTCAAAGAATTCTTTTTTTTTTTTTTACTTTTGCCCTAATCTCATTATTTACCTAAAAGTCATTCAGGAGCATGTTATTTAATTTCCATGCAACTGCATGGTTGTGAGCAATTTTCTTAGTCTTGACTTCTATTTTTATTGCACTCAAACAGCCTTATTTTGTTCTTAAGATTCAGCAGTTTATTTTAGAGCTTCACTCTCAGATTCTATTCAAAGCATCTTATTTTCAAACATTGTCAGTTCCTTGGTTTTCAAACATTGTCAGTCCCTTGGAAAACTCCCCCACTTCTCCAGGGGAACCCAGTCCTTCCTATGGTCTCTCTGGCATCGCTGACCCCTTACTCTCATTTGACCCATGAGCTCCCCCTCCCACTCAGGGTGTGGTGTGTGGCTCCTAAGGAATCCTTCTTCCACACTCTGGAAACCTCATTATCTCTCTCTAGTACTATTTCATCTGTGTCAGAAGGCAAGAGTAGGTAAGCAATCTAAGTAGCTAGACAGAAGACCAGTGGGGTATGATACTGCAGCCTCTCCAAATCTTGAGTTTTTTCCCATTTGGCTTCAACAAGAGGAAGTATTCCTGTCCTCTCTCCGACAAGAAAGTCAGAATAAGGAGTAGCTTTTGCTTACCAGCACTGCACTTACATAAAACTGAGGATATTCTCCCCTTTATCAGCCCTCCTAATCCCCCCTGCTCCATTTTGAAATGAGATGGCTTCTCCTAGCAGCCATGTGGAGAGGTAGTGGACCTCTGCAAAAGATGCTTCTCTAGACCTCAAATATGGAGCACTTACTTTATTCTCAGTAATTTCCTTATTCTCACTGTAAGCCTTATTTGTTAAACCAAACCATATGCCCCTAACATCATGGTGTTAAACCAGCTGCCATTTAGCTTGTGGACTGTGCTAAGTATTTGGTATGCATTATCACATTTATTTCTTATAAATAAAAAAAATTACCTCAACCAACCTAAGAGGTAAATATTCTCCACTTTCTTCAAGTGAGGACATTGAGACTTCAAAGTTTAAAAACTTGTCTAAAAACACGTAACAAATAAGTGATTAAACTACAAATGGAATCTAGACCAGTAAGATTCTCAAACCCAAGTTCTTAACCAATAATTTTTAAGTGAAAGTTAATTAAAATTAACTTAATCTGAGGCTAGCTTGGTAGACATCATTTGAGTTACCTAGCACACAGTCCACTGAGAAACCTAAGTCTAAAATTGGAGTACAGGAAAATAATAATTTATATAATCAACATTATTCATTTTACTCAGGTATATCAGATCTTATCTGTTCAACCTGAACCAAGAAAAGCATTTCATTTGAGACTCTAAGTAAACTAGAAAACATGGTAGCACTCTGGCATTTTGAAGAAGACTCAAAGAACTAAGGCTAATTTTCCTATTACTCATTTTTTTCAGTATTATGTGAAGAAGCAGAAATAAGATAGGCTCTGCCTAAGTAATAGGAATAATTCCAAAATATCCTAGCTGACATTTGGGGGCCACCATAACAGAATCAGAGCAATGCATCATTTCTGGTTAATGGATGAACAATTTGTTGTAAGGCTGGCCAACAATTCCAGACCCTTGTGCCATCTCTGATTCATCTCTGTCACCAAGGCCTGAATCACAGCTGTGTGACCTCAATGGATTGATGAAAAACAGAGGAGAGGAAAAAAAAAAGGAATAGTTTTGAAGGCCATATGACTTATAAATTTGTATGCTTTATTTCTTGTCTACATATCCTTGTAATTATATCTAGATGTGTATAGTGTCTAAAATTTATTATTAATCTCACAAATGTTTATACACAAACATTGTAGATATTCTTGTTAATCTCCACAAAATATCAGTCTTGGGGATATTGTTTTCTCTATCTCTTCCCCATTGATCATTTATGAGTTGATCAGTTGACTCTAGTGATCTAATTCAATGTGGTTCTAACTGGGGCTATAGGAAAGTCTGAGGATTTGCTTGACTATGTCACTAAAATCTCACTCCAATCTTTCTGTTGTGCCTATTAATAATGGCATTAGATGTTTTTTTGTCACAAGGACTTCTCCATACTTATGCGGAGATTTCAAGGCACTCTAAGACTTTCCCAGATTACTTTTACTAAAACCCACAAGGGACTAAAAAAGGCACATTGGAGTTTTAGTTATCAGGATGATCCTCTGAGGAAGCCATCCTGGGGCCATAATTTCTTTCTCCTAAGTGAGCAGTAAGAATGGAAAAGTCAGAGTTCAAGGTCTGGGGTCCAGTGTCAGGGAATGAAAAAGCACCAGAGAGACCTTTTTAAATTTTAACACAGCACAGAGCAGAGATGTTGGGAATGCCAAGTTCTCAAACATTTCCAGCAAATTACAGTGAATTCAAATTCTTGTTGGCAGCGTGCTACAATTAGCCTGTACAGAGACATTAGAGAGATTCTTCAGCAAACTTTTCTAATTTAGAAAGTATGACATCAAATTAGTCTCTGGGGAGAATTAACAGTTTGGTTCACTAAAGACAAAAACAAAAGCAACAATAACAACAAAAACAATTAACCTATTGAAGGAAAGTGGAATAGGGAAGGAAAAAGAGATAAGTCGGCATTCTGTGCCTATGGTTTGGGTCTTTCCCATGTACAGATAAAGTAGTCAGGCTATTGAATGTCTGATAGTTCCAGCAGTTTTGAAATAGTCCAACAGGGAGGCTTGTGGTCAACCGGTCAGAAAACCACTAATGATGTAAAGTCATCTGCACTCAGTTTTAGAACATTTTTGCTGCATCTCAGTTTCCTTATTCAAAAAATAGAGGCTATAATTGACCAGTAATATCTTAGAGACAGTGGTGTTCACTGCCTGTGTTTGGAACCAGAGCTTGAGCAAGCAATATCTGCTCGCTGCCTCTGACTCTATGGAGGAGTTCCCAGTAGTACAATTACATAGCATAATATTGTAAAAATAATCTATACATTGAATTTTTAAAAATTTTTCAATCATTTTATAAATGTTTTTAAAATGCCTCCTGTAAGTTGAGCAACTGTCCTAGACCTTTGTGAGAGATCAGTGAACAAAACAAATTTCCTTCTTTCAGAGAGTTTACTAGCTATAAAGAATATGAAACTGGCTGGGCACAATGGCTCATGCCTGTAATCCCATACTTTGGGAGGTGGAGGCAATCAGATCACCTGAGGGCAGGAGTTGAAGACCAGCATGGCCAGCATGACAAATCCTCATTTCTACTAAAAATTGAAAAAGTAGCCAGGCATGGTGGCAGTCACCTGTAATCCTAGTTACCCAGGAGGCTGAGGCAGGAGAATCACTTGAACCTAGGAGGCGGAGACTGTAGTGAGCCGAGATCATATCACTGCATTCCAGCCTGGCAACTCTGTCTCAAAAATAAAATTACAAAAAAGAATATGAACCTCACATCCCGCTGTAAGGGCAACAGGCCAGTGGAGCTGCTTTGAGTTGTGAGATAATATTCATTTTATTTAAGAATAGTGTCTAATATAAAAAAAATTTAAGGAAGAAGAGTGAAACTAAGAGGAGCAAGAGAGGAAGAGAAAATATAGTGAAGCCTTTCATAATTCCAATCTTTATTAAATTTTTAGAATAGAATCAAAGTTTTCTTCTTCATAATAGGCTACTTCAGTGTATTAGTCAATTTTCACACTTCTGATAAAGACATACCTGAGACTATGCAATTTACAAAATAAAGAGATTTATTGGACTTACAGTTCCAAGTGGTTGGGGAGGCCTCACAATCATGGCAAAAGCTGAAAGGCAAGGAGGAGCAAGTCATGTCTTACATGGATGGCAGCAGGCAAAGAGAGCTTGTGCAGGGAAACTCCTGCTTTTAAAACCATCAGATCTCCTGAGACTCATTCACTATCACAAGAACAGAGCAGGAAAGACCCACCCCCATAATTCAATCACATTCCACTGGGTCCCTCCCACAACATGTAGGAATGGTGGGAGTTACAATTCAAGATGAGATTTGGGTGGGGACACAGCCAAACCATATCATTCTGCCCCTTGTCCCTCCTAAATCTCATGTTTTCACATTTCAAAACAAATCATGCCTTCCCAATAGTCCCCCTAAAGTCTTAATTCATTTCAGCATTAACTCAAATGTCCACAGTCCAAAGTCTTATCTGAGACAAGGCAAGTCTCTTCTAGCTATGAGCCTGTAAAATCAAAAGCAAGTTAGTTACTTCCTACATACAATGAAGGCACAGGTATTGGGTAAATACAATTCCCAATGGGAGAAATTGTCCAAAATAAAGGGGCTAAAGTCCCCATGAAAGTCTGAAACCCAGCAGGGCATTCAAATCTTAAAGCTCCAAAATGATCTCCTTTGACTCCATGTCTCACATCTGGGTCATGCTGATGCAAGAGGTGGGTTCCCATGGTATTAGGCAGTTCCACCTGTGTGGCTTTGCAGGGTATATCCTCGCTCCTGGCTACTTTCATGGGCTGGCATCGAGTGTTGGTGGCTTTTTCAGGCACATGGTGCAAGCTGTCGGTGGATCTACCATTCTGGGGTCTGAGGATGATGGCCCTCTTCTCACAATTTCACTAGGTGGTACCTTAGTAGGGACTCGGTGTGGGGCTGTGACCCCACATTTACCTTTTGCAATGCCCTAGCAGAAGTTCTCCATGAGGGACCCGCCCCTTCAGCAAACTTCTGCCTGGACATCCAGGTGTTTCCATACATCCTCTGAAATCTAGGCGAAGGTTCCCAAACCCTGATTCTTGACTTCTGTGCACTTGCAGGCTTAACACTACATGGAAGCTGCCAAGGCTTGGGGCTTGCACCCTCTGAAGCCATGGCCTGAGCTCTACGTTGGCACCTTTCAGCAACAGCTGGAGTGGCTGGGACACAGGGCACCAAGTCCTAGGCTGCACACAGCATGGGGACACTGGGCCCTGCCCATGAAACCACTTCTTTCTCCTAGACCTCTGGGCCTGTGATGTGAGGGGCTACCGTGAAGACCTCTGATATACCCTGGGAACATTTTCCCCATTTTCTTGAATATTAATATTTGGCTTCTCATTACTTATGCAAATTTCTGCAGCCAACTTGAATTTCTCCTCAGAAAATGGGATTTTCTTTTCTATCACATTGTCAGGCTGCAAATTTTCCAAACTTTTATGCTCTGCTTCCCTTATAAAACTGAATGCCTTTAACAGCACCCAAGTCACCTCTTGAATGCTTTGTTACTTTGAAATTTCTTCCACTAGATACCCTCAATCATATCTCTCAAGTTCAAAGTTCCACAAATCTCTAGGGCAGGGGCAAAATGCTACCAGTCTCTTGGCTAAAACATAACAAGAGTCACCTTTGCTCCAGTTCCCAAGTTCCTCATTTCCATCTGAGACCACCTCATCCTGGACTTTATTGTCCATATTGCTATCAGTATTTTGGTCAAAGTCATTCAACAAGTCTCTAGGAAGTTTCAAACTTTCCCACGTTTTCTCTTTTCTTCTAAGCCCTCCAAGCTGTTCTAATCTCTACCTGTTACACAGTTCCAAAGTTGCTTCCACATTTTTGGGTATCTTTTCAGCAGTGTCCCACTCTACGGGTACCCATTTACTGTAATAGTCTACGTTCACACTGCTGATAAAGACATAACTGAGACTGGGCAATTTACAAAATAAAGAGGTTTGTTGGACTTACAGTTCCACATAGCTGGGGAGGCCTCATGATCATGGCAGAAGGTGAAAGGCAAGGAGCAAATTATGTCTTACATGGATGGTGGCAGGCAAAAAGAGCTTGTGCAGCGAAACTCCTCTTTTTAAAACCATCAGATCTCCTGAGACTCGTTCACTATCATGAGAACAGCACAGGAAAGACCCACCCCCATAATTCAATCACCTCCCACTGGGTTCCTCCCACGACATTGGGAATTGTGGGATTTACAATTCAAGATGAGATTTGGGTGGGGACACAGCCAAACCGTATCATTCAGTATACATCTTCATCAGTCATGTTTGAAGACAGAATGAGAATTAATATTATGTCATACTTCCCTTAACTATGCCTCATTCAACCTTTAGGAAATGTTTTCAAATACATGTTTATGTTGTCCTAATTTCCATTTACCAATCCGTTTAGTGAGCACCTTCCCTAATGAAGACACTGTGCTAGGTGATTTGCATAGTACTTTCAGCATTCAATCTGAACATAATTATTATCCCCATTTCAGAGTTGAGAAAACAGATACTCAGAGACTAAATGATCTGCTTGAGATCACCAAGGTGGCAAGTGGAGGAGGCAACATTTGGATCTAACTATTTACTTCTCTAAGCCTGTGTGTTGTATTCTAGAAATAAGGGGTAATAATAATAACTTGTTTGTAAAGATGTTCTAGATATTACAAGAAATATATGAAAAGTTGTTATGACATTATCTAACACATGAAAGGCTGTACAATAGCTGTTAGCTAGAATACTACTAGATCTCATAGGTCAACCGGGGACAACTCATACCCAAAAATGTAGAGATGAATGTATCAAACTTCCTTTATTTACTCCACAGGAAACTCAATTCCCTCCCTAATATTTCTATAATTAATCAGTGGTGAATACTTCCTGCCTGTGATTTCCTGAGTGTAGTAAACCTTGGTTTTTCACACTATAGCTTGTTGTTGTTCCACTGTTGGAATAGCATAAAATTAAATATTAAACATCCCTGATCTTAAAATCTCCTTGGCCATTTTAGCCTAATGGGCTCCAGCTCCCACCCTACAGCTCATTCTTGTCTTACATCTAACAGAGAAGCTCACTCTTCTTCTAACCATTGTCAACTCAAGGCTTCAACCTCAATCCCAAGCAGATTTTCAAGACATTTTCCTAGAAAATTTAATTTTTCCCTTAGAAACACCCTTGATATTAGCTGATCAAAGTCATTTCATTACCATGACTATTATCTGCTAAAGTATCTATACAAGCCTCATTCATATGCATGATTGGTCTGGAGTTTTAGTCTGGGTTCTGATGCTTGCTGGATGAATGACTGTGGACGAGTCATTCTGGCATTTATTCTCTCATTTGTAAAATAAAAAAATTGGACTAGATGGTCAGCAAAGTCCTTTTGCTTGGTAATTTTGTCTATTTAGAGCTTTCAGATAATTCCTTTTCTCATAAATCTCGGCACACAGGGTGGAGTTTGGAGTGGAACTTGAGAATATTTCAAAACCAATTACAAGATGAAAGATACCTTACACACATGGAAAAATCATCAATCTTGTTTTTGCTCGTTCACCAAAAATGAAAAGAAAGCCACAATGTCTCCTTCCCCACTTTCAATCATGGGATACTATATGACCACACTAATAAAAACAGCGGCAAAGGAGATACAACATGTTTTAAATGATGGGGAAAGGCAGAAATGTAACTTTTAAGGCAGAATGTGTTACAGTAATAGTGATGAGACTAGGAAATGTTTTCCTAAAATTTAGGAAGATAAATGTTTTGTTATGCTGAAGCATTTGGTAGTGGCTACAAACACCTTGTAGCAGTAGAGTTTTCTGCAGAGAAATACATGCTCATTGGGAAAGAAAAGGAACATTCAGAAGAATAAAATAGAAAATATAAGTTACTCACTACATTATCAGCAAGAAATAATCATGGTTAATATTTTAATTTATTTCTCTCTACTGGAATTGAATTGGAACTGTGGTGTATACACAATTTTATATTCTGCCTTATTTTTCTTAACTTGGGTGGCAATTTTATTTTTCACATCAACCTAACTTGGTTTTATGAAGTGTTGAGTCATGACTAAGGCCATATTAATTGGAATCAGGGTGGGTTGTTGCCCAGTCCTTAGAACTGGGATTATGATTTTGTTTCCAGATGAAATGGTAAATTGAGCACTTGTTTTCAGAAATTCTGAGGGAGACTGAAATTCATCTCAATATTTGAGGGTGTTTTTGTTCGTAGTAGTCATATCTCTTAGATGCATGTCACAGGCAGTTGCTGCACTATTTCTCTGTGTGAGAGCTTCCCAGAAAGCTCCAGAGAAAAACCCACTTGGGGCTGGAAGGTAGAAGCAATGAGGTTCAGAAACAAAGTATCTAGAGGCAGTGTAACACCATGGGGAGCTCGGGCCCTCCTGGGTCTCCTCAGACATTTGTTGGTTGAAATCTTGGCTCTTAACCCTTGCTAGCTGAGTGGCTTTAACACAAGTTACCCTCTATGGGACTCAGTTTCTTAACCTGTAATAATAACAGTTCATCCCATATCTCTCTGGGATTCTGTAGGAATTGATTAATTAATATAATGTATGCAAATCACTTAGCCCAGAAGATATTTTTAAGTGTAAAATATTAGCTTTGTATGGTAATAATAATAATAATAATTTTTAAACTAGTTTTTGCCCAGGTCCAATAAGCATAACTCTCAGGGGAATAAATATAATCATGAAACACTTTAATTTTTTCTTTGGCCACAATTATTTAAGGCTTTCTGAAATTTCCCTTTCCCATCCCGTAGCCATACCTTGAGTAAATTCTGTTATATTCTGGTCTCTTTGAACAATTAAAATTCAATCTTGTTTAAAATTTTCATCTCAAGTAATGTAAATTCATGCCTTATGTCCCCACCATCCTTGCTCCCAACAGCCTTGAACTGCAACTCTAAATACCTAGAGTGGGAAACAGGTGATGTGTTCTGACTCCAACAGCTATTTCCTGCTCCCTCTTGGAGACCCAGCATCCTTGATTGAGGAAGCAGGGAGCAGGAAGGGGACAAGTATTTATTACTGGCTTGTTTCTCTCCTGGCTGCTCCCATGGACCTGACCTATTGGTTGTCACGTATCTGGATGGTCGTGCCTGGTCTTCTGTGCCTTAGCCAATGTTGGCTCCCTCATAAGACACATGCTTGAGTTCCCAGGGAGTGGTATTATGGGGCTTCCACCACAGCACGGTTGTCTAACATAACATGCCAATCAAGGTCAGTATTTTAGTTTGCCAGGACTGCCATAGCAAAGTACCACAAACTGGGTGGCTTGAACAGAAATGTATCGTCTCACAGTACTGTAGACTAGAAGTTTGAGATGCAAGTGTCAGCAGGATTGGCTCCTTGGTTTGTGGAAACATTGGCCGAATCTCTGCCTTCATCTTCACATGGCATTCTTCCTGTGTGCATGGCTTTCAGTGTTCCAGTATCCCCTTTCTATAAGGACTCCAGTCAAATTGGATTAGGGTCCACACTAATGATCTCATCTTAACTAATTACATCTATGACAGCCCTATTTCCAAATAAGGTCATATTCTGAGATACCTGGGCTTAGGATGTCAACATATGAATTTTGAAGGGACACAATTTAATCCACAACAGTCAACAACAATCCTTCCCATGACTATCAGCCCTTCTCCAAACTCTTGCCTCTATTGGTGCACTCACTGTAGGTAGGCAATGAGGGAGTGCATTGGGTGGACCCTTCCACTGACATATGCCTTGTAACACCTATGATTATCACAAGAAATAAGTACCTAGACTCTGTGACCCACTCATCCCCCAGCCTCCATCCTCCCAGTTCAAGGAAGTACCTTATATATGCTCAGCTTGATCTCACATGCTATGTGATTCTAAGTGACTGAGTCTACACCATGCTTCCAAGCAGATATTCTAGTAGGAAGTCTACTTGAGTCCCAAACTTTGTTTATCCTTTCATAAATATGAACTCTTTTTTCTAAATCTGGTTGGCCCAATGATTGTCATGAACTAAATATTTTCTGCTCCTCTCCATAGATCTCTGTTGAGAAGGTAGTAAAAGTGTATAGAAAGAGATGTGAAGGCAGCAGGAGAGCTGAGTGATACTTTAATTAATTTCCTCAAAGGCAGCCAGGCACCGTGGCTCAGGCCTGTAATCCCAGCACTTTGGGAGGCTGAGGCAGGTGAATCACTTGAGGTCAAGAGTTTGAGACCAGCCTGGCCAACATGATGAAACCCCGTCTCTACTAAAAATACAAAAATTAGCCAGGCATGGTAGCCTGTGCCTGTAATCCCAGTTACTCGGGAGGCTGAGGCAGGAGAATTGCTTGAACCCGGGAGGCGGAGGTTGCAGTGAGCTGAGATCACGCCACTGCACTCCAGCCTGGGCGACAGAGTGAGATTCCATCTCAAAAATAAAGTAAATTTCCTCAAAGGCTAATGCAGGCTTTCATTTGTTCTCGGTTATCCATCATAGCCCATGGACTCATAAGTCACACATTGCAGACTCTATTATGTTTGTTCATTTCTTCATTTTAAAATAAGACTCTCTTCAACATACTGTCTCAATGTTCTTATAATTTGAAAAATTGGTTCCAGTGTAATTGGTCATCCAGGAAAACACTGTGGCAGGTTTTGGGATGGAGGGTTAATACAGAGAGGAAACCACAACCTAAGACCCCAAATGCCTGCCCAAAATAACTGATTACTTCCGTAATAGCACTTCTAGACAAAATAATTATATTTTTCCAGTCAAAAAGGGTAGAAAAGAATAAACTCAGTGGAAGTTGATTTCTTTTCAGATTGTAGCAGATGTGATATATAATCCTGGCCAATTTCGCCATTTCTCCAAAGCAGTGGTTCTATAAATGTACTCTCTGGACCGGCAGCATCAGCATCACCTGGGATCTTGTTAGAAATGTAGATGCTTGGGCCACACTCCAGATTACAGAATCAGACACTTAGAGAGCCAGGTCCAGCAAGCAGTATTTTAATAAGCTCCCAGGTGATTCTGATGCAGACTTAAATTTGAGAAGCATAGCTCTAAAGCAGCTCTTAACTATGGCTGCACACTGAACATCTGAGATCCTGAACAAAAACAATTGTCTGGGCCCTTCACACTTATCAATTAGATCACAGTCTCCAGGGTGGGGTCTTTTTTTTTTTTTTAAAACAGGGTTTCACTCTGTTGCCCAGGCTGGAGTGCAGTGGTGTGATCTCCGCTCACTTGCAGGTTTCACCTCCCAGGTTCAAGTGATTCTCCCTCCTCAGCCTCCCAAGTAGCTAGAAATACAGGCGCACACCACCTGGAGCAAATATATATATGTGTGTGTGTGTGTGTGTGTGTGTGTTGTTGTTGTTTTGTTGTTGTTGTTGTTGTTGGTTAGAGACGGGGTTTCACCATGTTGGTCAGGTTGATCTCAAATTCCTGACCTCAAATGATCCACCCACCTCAGCCTCCCAAAGTGCTGGGATTGTAGGCGTAAGCCACCACGTCCAGTCTGGGTGTGGCATTTTTAAAAAGCTCCTCAGATGGCTCTAAAGGGAAGCCAGAATTGAGAACCATGCCTGCAAATCGGTAGACTTCACACTGCTCTGAAGAATCCCTCCAGGGCCTCCATCAGGTGGGAACCAGCCCTACTCTCAGGACTACAGGTCCCCATCCTAATTCACCCGGAGCACCTGAACACTTATTTTTCTTCTACACTTGGGTAATGTTTTGTTCGAAACAAAGGTTTCTAGAGCTAAAAACCACAAACATAAATTCTTTGAAAGATAATAAATTTTAAAAGCCCCTTCTGTCCTTTTAAATCATTTTTATGCAGAAGGTGAGACAGTAAAATAAATATATCTAAAGCTTATCATGATAGTATAGTGGCAGGAGGCTTCTCGTGAGGTTATAGGAAAGCTGAGGTTTTGGAACAGACTAAAGTGCATGGAAACATTTGTGTGGGAAGTTCAGGAATGTGGCGTGCTGTTCCAGCTTCTCAATGCTTCACTAATCTGATCCTCTAAAACTTCTTGCTCGTTAGAACATAAATTATATTCTCACAGATTAAAAACATGTTGATCTTGTGAAAAATAATTCATGGTACAAAAGTGCAAAGTAGATATTTTTCTTCCTAATTTTGGTTAGCCAGTATCAAATCTATGAGCAAAGGATAAAATATAGAGATGGTTAAAATAATAAGGTTGTCAAGGAGGGGCTACATCAGCATAAACGGCCCACATTGGAATTTTTTAATGGAAAATAAGATATTGAAACTATTTTAGAATACCTATTATATATTTATTTATTTATTTATTGGGGGGAGTTTGTGTACATAAAGACACCAAGGTATACGAGGAAGAAGAAATATAAGATGTGGACAGCTTTATTAATCAAGGTAGATAGTACATTAAAATACAATCGGACTGTCTCTCTTTATCTCTCTCTCACACACACACACACACACACACACACACACACACACACACACACACACACTACAATGAAAGACTTTGCCAACATTCATGATTGGGAGCTTTTAAATATCCACTAGGTCCCTGGAAAAGGAAGCCTTACTGAGGATAAAGTCTAGCATTTACTGTGCTGATGATGGATGTGCATTCTGAATAAGCACAAAAAGAATGAACAATATTTAAATTTGGAGAGGTATGAAAACAAATGCCTGATGAGTGTCATAAATGTCAATTGAACAGATGGAGGGAAGAATGAACCTGCTGGGTGGGAAGGCAGAGGTGGCTGTCAAAGGTGGTGAAAACAGGAAACTCCAGTTGGTGGGATACGTGGTTAGAATTATAATAATAACAGTGATCATCATAGGCACCTCCTTCCTCCCCCCAACCCAACTGTATAAATAAGGAACTAGTGCATGACACACACTCCATAAAACACTCACAAAGTCTCATTGGCCCTCCAGTTCTCTTTACATGCACCCCAGCTCTAAAAACTCAACAAAAAGGCAGATATTCTCTTGGCAGCAAGAAGAGTAAACACAAGATTTTTCCTTTCCAGGGGAACAAGGAGTCAGAACTGATAGACAAAACAGAAAAAGTGCAACTCTTCTTCCATGCTGAATCTTTAATTTTGGAAGATCAGAAATACTGTGGCTTAACTTGAGAGGCTTTTGGTCATGGCTTTTAAATGACTTCAGGACAGAGACTACACTCACTCAGGTTTGCAATGCCCACTGGGAAGCATCGAACCTTTCATTTGAAATAAATTATGAAGAGAAGCCTAAATATATTTTGAATTTTCTGATAAAGTTCTGGATCATAGATACTCTGCATCCTATGTATATATTCCTATCACATTTTCAAACATTTTTTAATGGTGAATTCCTGTTTGTGTATTAACTCTTATCACCAAACCATGGTTTATAAAACAGATTAAAGTAGAGCTGCACTGTCCAATTCAGGGGCAGAGGAAATCAGGGAGCTAGGTCACCCCACTATCCCATGGCGACCCTTAGCATCTTCCATGAAGTATTGAGACACTTAGCGGAGTATTTTGACAGTCATTGATCTAATGTATATACTGTTATGTATCATGAGTGCATAAGGAATATATGTATAAAATTAAATACAAATGACAGGTAGTTCAATAATAGCAATTATTTGCCATATAAGGCAGTTAAACTATCTATGTACCTCCTATGAGATAACTTATTTTTTCCTATCTCATTGATAGGAAAAAAATTGTCTTGCTTTAAGGCCTTCAATTACTCATCCTACTTTTCATCTCAAGCAGACATTTTTCACTTAAAAAATTGGAATCTTCACTTATTTTTCTTTTGAGCTGAGATACAACTTACAACAATGAAGTGTACAACTCTTCTAAAGTGTACAGCTCCATTGCTTTGACCTATGGGCACACCTGTGTAATCCCCATGTAAATCAAGATAAAGAACATTTTAGCACATCAAAATGTTCCCTCGTGTCAATACCATCTCCAGAAGGTAACAATTCTGACTTGTAACACTAAAGACCAGTTTTGCCTGTTTTTGAACCTCATGTGAACAGAATCATATTGTGTAAAGATCTTGTGTTTGGCTTCTATCACTCAGTATGTGTGATTCATCCATGGCCCTGTGGGTGATAGGGATTCATGTCTTTTCATTGCCATGTAGAAATGTCCTTGACTTTTATTTTCCTAAGATCAAAAATTATCTGGCATATATAACTTTTACCTACCCAACTGTCATCTCACATTTATTATTATCAGAATTTAGGGATGAAAAGGACTTTAGGACCTTAGAGATTGTCTAGCTCACTAATATTAAGACACTGGCCTAAGGTCATGGCGGTGGTTCTTGGGAGAGGTAGAACAGAGACGCTTGGTGTCTTGACTCCCTGTCCAGTAGCCTGTCCTTTGCTTCATGCTCTTCTTCTCTATTGATAATCTCCTGAGAAACTTGGCTTTAGCTCTTTCTCACTTTTCCAGGGTTGATCTGTCCCTCTCTATGTCCCCTTCTTCCTCTGTTTCCAGCCCATACTCATCTGCAATATTCTCATAAAGTTGCCACTCCCATTCCTTTTTGTTCCATATTTCTGCTGCCACCCCCCCCCTACATTCAGCTCGTCCTTGGTACTTTGAAATCCCTCCTCCTATATCACTTTAGGAAGATTTCCATTACCATGCTGGTCACTGATAGTTTTCTAGCTATCTTTCTTTTTTAACACATCTTATTACATCTTTCTAGCTACCTCTTCTCAGATTTTTGAGACTTTTTATTTTTATCTATTGGAATTATTGTCCTATCTAACCTTCCATAATTTTCCAATTTCATCATAGTTTTTTTCATTGTTTCTCTGGATCTGTGTTCTATACTTGTTCCCTCTGCTGTTTGGTTTTACTTCATATCATCTAATTTATTAGAATGGTAACATTATGAATAAATTTAATAGCACAACAATTGAAAATGAGATTATAAAAAAATAGTCATCATGATGGCAATCATTTATGTACATAGACTATGTGCCAACCACTACTCTAAACATTTTCCACGTTAACTCTAACCATTCCAACTACTCTCTACAGTAGTTGCTACCTTTAAGAACCCTGATTTACGGATGAGGAAACTGAAGTACTAACAAGAAGTACCTTGCCTAAGGTCATAAAGCCTATTAGGGGTTGAATTCGGGGGTCTGGATCCAGAATCTTTTATCTTAACTGCCTCCTAAAGATGAAGATTCTGTACAGTACAGAATGTAAGTAGGAGAAAAAGAAGCCAAGTTACAGTATTTGAGATAAATTTTTAGAAAACATTTGGAAGGAATTTGGGGATGGGCAGCAAAATAGCAGACATGGGAATACACTACATGGCATGTAAATAAAATGGAGGTTTCCAAACGGCTCAGAAACAGCTGCCTTCGTGTCAGGAATGGAAGAAATGATATTGAGCATCTAACCAGTGTTGCAAGGACAAATTGCTGGTGTAAACATGATGACTCATCTAGAAAAAGGAATAGTGTTTGGGGTTAGTCCAGAATAATTACTTAGATCAAGTTTATTCTTATAGATTAAAATGTAGTGACAGCCTATACATTATAAAAAATGAAAATGCTAGCTCATTGCTTTCTATAATATGTCAAATTGGATGAATTAAATGGGCAAAATAATCAAGTTGGCAGAAATTAAACCACATGTAATTTCTTCAAGACAGTATTTAATTATTTTCTGTAGCATCCATGGTGTCCAGAATAGTATTTTCACATCTTCCATAACAAAATTTCATATGGACTCGGTAGTGGGATGTAAAAAGTGATGGATGGTTGCAGCTGATTAGGAAATAATAAATAGCCAATATTCATTAAACCTTTATTGTGTCCTAAGCCCTATCCTAAGCACTTTATTGAATTCAGTTCTCAAAAGAATCTTATATGGAAAGTGCTATTCCCATTTTCAAATAATAACATTAAGCCTTAGAGAGGTTATATAGCAGGCTCAAGGTGGCACAATTAAGTGGTGAACCTGGGGATCAAGTTATGTTTTATTCACAGAGAGATAACTGAACATTTGTGCCTATATATAGAAGTCATATTAATTCAATTGATGCTGCCGAAAAGGAAATAAAGAGGAGAAAAAAAAATGTTTTATCTGAGGCTCCCAGAACATAATTCTGCTTTCCCCTGACACATCTTCTACTGTGAGGTTCAAGGTCTGCAAGAAAGGATCTTTGGTCAATGGTTACACCTACAACAAATCCACAAGAAATGAATAATACCAAATATATTTAGTAGCATTTGTGCTTTGCAAACTACTTTATCTTACTTAATTTCACTTTTTTCTCATAATCATGAGAGGTACTCTAGAGAGTATTATGCAGAAACCTAGTTATGGAAAGGGAAAACGACTTGCTCACATCTCACAGCAAGACAGTGACAGCAGGTCCCTCCAATAGAATCCAAATCTGTTCATCCTTACTCTTGACCCAGGGCCTGTTCCTTTGTTTCTCTTAAATTGGATCCCTTTTCCTCATTGCCTTCCTTGAACATTTGCTCATCTCTGTGCCTGGTGTGAAGAAAATCCACAGCAAATGTAAACTGAAGAAAGACAAGTTATTATGTCTGAAGGTGCTGATGCTTTACCGAAATTTAGATGAGTTTCATCATCTAATGATGATCTCATTAACCTAACTCTACAGTCATGGAGAGGGTACCATACTGAAATTACAATACTTTCCAAATGCAGGCTTTTAGGCAAAAATGAATGTAAGTTGGTGTTTTTTACATTGATTCTCTGTATTGTTAAGCAACTCTTAACAGATCAAGCTTTGGCACCACGCATACCTGCATTCAAAACCTAACATTTAAAATTAGTGGCATGGGAAAGTATACTCAAATTATCCAGGCTTTACTTTCGTCATCTGTAAAAAATGTCTAACAATATTTACTTTGTAGGGTAGTTGTAAATATTAAATAAGGTATGCAAGGTGCTTCAAACAGTGCCTGAGACCACATTAGCAATAAATGGTAGTTATCATCACGTCCTGTATTTCATGTGAGATAGCATTAGTTTTAAGACTCCACATTATTTTAACCTCAAATTAAAAAAAAAAAACACTGCCAATCAACTATGTCTTGCCATTGATTGTAAGATGAATCTAATTTTAATGTTAGAAATGTGAAAAAGCTTCATCTTAAATATATGTGTAAATATATATTTCATCTTAAATATATATACGTTAAGTGTGTATGTGTGCATTGTGTGTGTGTTCAAAGATTTAAACTGCAAAGTCTGCTGAATGAAGTTTGAGTGGAAAGTTTTAACTAAATTTCCCCAAAGACAGTTTAAAAGCAGTTCTCTCTCCAACCAAGTAAGATTCAACAGTATAATGAAAATGGTCTGAGGTAGACAGCACTACAGATGCTTCTCTAGTTGGTATATTTTTAAACATATAAAGGATGTTTTAATTACGTGCATGTGTTTACAGATTTTTGTGATGGGCCAATAATGTACATTGCAAATATAAATAAATACTTCTGATAGATGACTTGAAAAAATAAGAAATATTTTTGTGTATAACCAGATAAATACACTTGCAGATGTTTTCCTGTAAAAGAAGTGATATCCAGTGAATTTCAGGAACTTTATTGGAATGACAAAGTTCAAACTGCTGCCAAAGCCAACACATGAGGTTTATATATAGAGAGAAGAACGGATTTTGCTGTGTTGATGAGATTTTTATTTCGTGGTTCCCATTTTCCATTACGGCTTGGTCAGTAGCCATGAAGGATTCAGGATGGTTATGCTCAATAAACATCTAAAGTCTTACATCCTTCTTTCCCAAGTTTACTCAAAACCAAACACAGATATTAACAAATATTAAATATGGAGGGACCCTAGCAAACAATAGAGAGCTATGCTAAGATCTCTGTGAACATTTGAAGATAATCTAGTGTATAAGCTATCTTTGGAACAATGACTTGTTTAATGATATCATGAGTCTAGTATAACTAAGTCACGGCACAGCTGATTCAGAATTTCAGACACTTTCACTATTGCAATAATTGATCACATCAAATGCATGAATCCAATTCGGGAGGTGTTGTTTCTTGGAAGTGAAGATTAATGATACTTCAGCAGCTTTTCTACTACCATGGCTTAGTATTTGCAAATGGAGACCTCATTTATTACAGACACTTGAAGTAAGCTTAAAAGAAAAAAGAGCTCTCAGACCAACAGCTCATCATAAATGAAAATAAATTGAAATGTTATCTTTTTGAAATATTTGTGTTTTTCCTTAATTGGTTTATTTTAAGATCATTTTACTTCTTTCTCACCTTTTTTTTTTTTTTCTTTGGAGAACAGAATACAGAGACAGCCTGCCAGGACTGTGCTTCCTATTGAATTCCAGATTTGCAAAGTAAGAGCTCTTTGAAGGTGCTCTTACAGAAGTGTATTGTAACTTTTTGAATCTAAGATGACTTTGATTGTAAACTGGAACACTGATTTGATGTACTATTAAGAACAAGAAAATACTGGCAATCAAACTGTAATGTACCAATCAGACACTTTCCAATTTCAGAGAGGTTAAAATACGAAAATACAGATGCATTAGAATTGATAAGATATGAGTTTTCATGCCAAAATGTAGCCAGGACATCTCAAGAATATTCAAAGAAGACAACATTTTATGTTACAGAGAAAATCAGGAAACTTGATAACTTTAGGAGGCATCATGGAACTCCTACATCACTCTGAATGCTTTGGACTTACCCAATGGAATAGATTTCTAATTCTGCATTCTAAAACTCAAGGGATCTCCGCTACCTACCAGCTCCCCATGAGCCAGCACAAATCCCAGAGCAAAGGAAAGATTCACAGCTTTCATCACAGTTATTGGAATGTTCCTTGCCAGTTTTGTACAAAGAAGGGAACTCAAGAAAGCATTACAATTCTCTATTATTCTGCCATAAGAAAGAATGAAATCTTGTCATCTGCAATAGCATGGATGGAACCAGAACATTATGTTAAGTGAAATAAGCCAAGCAAAGAAAGACAAATCTCACGTATTCTCACTTATTTGTGGAAGCTAAAATTTTAAAAAATTGAACTTATGGAAATAGAGAGTAGAATGATGGTTACCAGAGGATGGAAAGGGTAGTGGGAAGGGGGAGAAAAAGAGAGGATGGTTAATGGGTATAAAAATACAGTTAGATAGACTAAATAAGATGTAGTATTTGGTAACACAATAGGGTAACTACAAGTAACAATAATTTATTGTATATTTTAAAATAACTAAATGAGTAGAATTGGGATGTTCCTAACACAAAGAAATGATAAATGCTTGAGGTGATAAATGCTTTGATCACCCTGATTTGATCATTACACATTGTATGCCTGTATCAAGACATCACATGTATCTCATAAATATATACAGCTATTATGTACTCATAATAATTTTTTTAAATCTCAATTCTTACTAAAAGTAAATTGCTGATAAATATATGTCAGTGGAAGTCCTGGGAACCAAGAAATTGCTGAAGTCTCAGAATTACCCACAGCATATGGATTCTCATACGGTGAGACAATATGAGAGGTTTATTCCTCCAAGGTAAGTGAATGCTTCACACTCTCTTCTCTCCACTGGACTCATTTTAATTCAGTAAGCCACATTATGATAAATATGACGTACTAGTGGGGACACAGAGATGAAGGACAAGTACTGGAAGCCATACTCCAAAGGGTTACTGAGGTTAAATCATACTATCAAGTCCCAGCAGTCAAGGGCTAGACTGAGAATAGTTATAAAACCCAAAGGAAAAAAAAAGTCATGAAAATTATCACGCAGTGATAAAGAAAGCAAATTAAGTTTATCTGAATGGAATTTAGAGATGAAATGCAAATATCTCAGAGCTTTTCACATATTTCTAGCATATTGGGGTGAATTAGCCCTGTTCTTTTACAGGATGAAACCGGGAGCAATCAGCAGCAGCATCTCTGACTAGATCTTTCTTAACTCCTAGTGATAAATGTGGTCCTCCACTAGGGTTTCCAAAGGGAAGGAAATTCTAGGAGCATTATCTCCCCCAGCGTCTCCCAGAAAAAATATACATATATTCTAAATTGGACAGACATTATAGAGATGATGTCCATGCCTAGACATTTTTATATTTGGATGCTTCAATTAAGGAGAAAGAAAGACTTGGAAATGAAATCTAATCTCATATTTGTATAGTCTGCCAAGTCTCTGTAAAACTATTTTAGCAGAAAATCAAAAAGTTGCCCCCAAACTGTGCAAGATTCTTTTCTATTTATTTTTTATTCTCATTAAACATTGTTCTCTCTTTTAGAAGAGAGAAAGAAATCAAGAGAACATGTGCAGAAATGGTATGCCTACATGACAACCTACATAACAACAAATCACAATGAAGCCCAACTTCAAGGGCGCCAAACTACACAAAACTGTGAAGTCACTGAAGCCAAACTGGGAGGCAAAAATGTTTAGGTTGCATTTAAGTTGAATCTTTAGGGAGTGTATGAACACAGGAAAAGAACAAAATAAAGTGTGTGCAATTTACTTTTTTTTTTTCAATTTACTTTTAAGCTGTTTTTAAATTCCAAAATTGACGTGTACTTTATACACATGATTCTACCATTTTTGACAGATTTCAGGAAATTAATTAGGCTTTGGACCGTGAGGATTTCCCATGTATGTGGAGTGTCTGTCCTTTAACTCAGTGGGTGCTCCATAGAGCAGAGCAGCTGCAACAACTTGAAAGGCATTTCTATTGTGCATTGCTCACTGTGGTCCTGAGAACCGGAACTCAGGGAGGTTTACCAACGCTGCTCTCTGCCTTTATTGCTGTGCGGGTGCACCTTCCTTTATGGCAGGAGTATGCTCTCTAAATAGTAACTGAAAGCAAATTCCTCCTTATTGCTTTTCATTTTGTAGTAATAAAATTAGGGCTTTGTTCCCATGTAAAAATTTGAGTTCAGATATAAAACTAACATTCCTCATAAGATGGAAGCAACTCTTTAAAAAAAAAAATCACATGATGAAAGGGAAAATATTTTTTTCAATTCCCTAATGACAATTCTCCTATGAAATGTCTGCGCAGACTAAAATGAAACTGATGATTCTAAGAAATAGAGCCCTCCTGGGGCTTGTTTCACATAAAAGCAATTGCCTAATCTTTAAGTATAAAGATATTCTTTTAAGTACAGTTTGTAACTCATTGCATTCCATGAGGAGCGGAGATTGTCTGACATTCCTTTAACTGTAATGATTCTTCTGCAAAAGTTTCCTTAACAGTGATAGGAAACTTCCTGTCGTCGGTCAGGGTTTGCTCATGTTTGTTTTACGTTTAGTGAGTACTTACTATGCACCAGGTGCTTTCTCATACCTCTGTTTTCTTTGATCCTTTCAACCCAAAAATGTACCTATTAATACCACAATTTTTAAAAACAAGGAAACAAAGCTTCAGAGAGGTTAAATGAACTGTTTAGTGAAAAATTTTAAGTGAAAGAATTAGGATTTGGACCCAATTTTATCTAACTTCATAATCTATTTTCATAGGCTACTGCTAAATGAGTATACTGGTTCTGACATTCTTTGTTAGCATTTCCTTTATTAAACATGCTTCAGCAGAATTTTACTCAGAACCATGGGCACAACCATCTTTGGGCAGCCCCAATTCAACCCTTTAAGAAAGACGTATAGGGGCCGGGCATGGTGGCTTACACATGTAATCCCAGCACTTTGGGAGGCAGAGGCAGGTGGATCACAAGGTCAGGAGCTCAAGACCAGCCTAGCCAATGTAGCGAAGCCCCATCTCTACCAAAAATACACAAAAAAAATTGCCAGGCATGGTGGCAGGCACCTGTAATCCCAGCTACTTGGGAGGCTGAGGCAGGAGAACTGCTTGAACCTGGGAGGCAGTGGTTACAGTGAACCATGATCACACCACTGCACTCCAGTCCAGGTGGCAGTGTGAGATTCTGTCTCAAAACAACAACAACAACAACAACAAACATATAGGAATAAAAAATAG
The DNA here is from genome assembly GCF_008728515.1 of Papio anubis. Taxonomy (NCBI): domain Eukaryota; kingdom Metazoa; phylum Chordata; class Mammalia; order Primates; family Cercopithecidae; genus Papio; species Papio anubis. The sequence continues at coordinate 42,540,933 of NC_044988.1, read as the reverse complement.
ACAGAGTGAGAAAGAATAGTATTTGTTGGTCCACACTAGAGACAAACTCACAGCCAGCCCTCTGAGTTAACCTCTAGGTAATATACTTGACAAAGAAGGGCAGAAGAGTACTGAAGACCAGTCCCATCCTGGGATGCATGAGGTCTCTAAAGCAATAGATTACATTCAAATGAATCTCCATCCTTTCACTTGGTAGAGGTTTGATTAGGCAGTGGTGTGTTCTGAAGCCCTGTGCATAGGAATCATCAGGGAATCTTGTTCAAATGTAGATTCTGAGTCTCTGGGTCTGGAGTGGGCTCAAGATTTTGCATTTCTGACATGTTTCCAGGTAAGGCTGAGGCTGCTGGTTCAGTGACCACACTTTGAATAACAAAGGTGTAGAGGACATCACTAACTAGGGCTTCAGACAGATCAGTACTAAAAGTTCAGCTCTACCACTTAATATGTATATAAACTAAGGCAATTGTCTTTATATTTGAGCCTCTGTTTACCAATCAGTAAAGTGGAAATGATAACATTTAATTCGAACTATATGCCAGGCACTGCTGCAAATGCATTGTAGAAATTCACCCATTTTATATTTACAATAACCCTATTTTACTATTTATAATGATGAAAGAGATAGCAAAGACAGTTTAAATAACCTGCACCAAGCTACATGGCTAGTAAGTAGCCAAGTGGGAATTCAGACCCTAGGCAACCCAGCTCAGGTACCCACTCTTAACCACCGTACCCTTGAGAAGTACACTGTATAAGGTTTTGCTATCACACATGTAAAATACCACAGTTTGTGCTCAATAAATCTGAATTCCATTTCCCTTCTTCTATACCAGGATTGGTTGTCTTTAAGCAGAATCTACTTATATACTTTTAACATAAAATTTGGAAACTGATGGCACTTTGTGGGATGTGATTTTCACAATGATCCTCTCTTGTGGTCTTTTCTTTAGCTATAGAAAGCCTTTGGCGTTTAGAGATTTGCATGAATTGCTACTGTTGACAGAAGGAATTGCTTTGATCTCTCTTGCATTATTGCTTGATCCATTTGTTTCTTTTCTTTCTAGAAGTGCCAAAAAAAGCCTACAATAAATAGAAAAGAACATTTGCTACAGCTATGATCTTATAACTGTACCTTGCCTTTAGCAAAACAAAAAATCTAGATTTGTCAGTATAAAATGGTGGTAGCTTATTTAACAAACAGATTTACCAAAATCTTTTTTAAAATTGTAAACTCCGATGTTTTTTCTAATTTTGACTAAAGGTTATTTTTTATTAAAAATATTTTTTAAAAACTATAACTGTTATGTTAAAAATTGGAAACAATTGAAAAAATACTTTACATATACTAATAAGTTTGCAGATAAACTTAACCTATCATAAAAAACTACTTTATATTCTGTACTGGCAAAAAAGTGTGCATGAAAAAGTAGCTTCAAAGTTTTACAATTTAAATGTAATTATTAACATACTCCAAAGCATGAAAATTCTTTCCCCTTTTATTTTATTTCTACCTATCATAGTTCTCCTCCTGAATCTGTGCTGAGGAATGATAGGGCACTTCTGGTAGGAAAACGTTCTGGAATTCAGATTCTATGTCTCTGGAAATACTTCCCTCAAGTTGTAGAGCTGTTTGGGGCTTTTATGTGTTTTTTTTGTGTTTTTCTTGTTGTTGTTGTTTTTATTGTTTTCATAGCAGATTTGCCTCTTGCCGTATCTGTCATTTGGTAAGGCACACTGTAGAAATTCTCAATTTTTAGGGTAGCTATGTTCTAGGTTAATGTTAATGTAGGGGAGAGATGATGAGTATGAATCAGTCTATCTATTATCTGATCAGCTCTAGGGAAAAAGATAAAAAATAATTTTAAAAAATTGCCTTTCAAGAGTAGGAAATGGTGGGGATAGGCAAGGGACTAGCAATACCAGATTGAAAACATATATATTTTATAGTCTCAGTGATTAAATAGCACATGATTCAACAATGGGTTAGTGAATCCAGAATTTGAATTTGAAATAAATTCAAATACATAAAAGAATTTAGAATATAAAAGAGGAGCACCTCAATCCAGCTGAGAAAATACATATCAAGCAAAAAATAATATCGAAACAACTGGGTCCAAAAATCAGTTGGATCCATAGAGGATGTGTTATACCAAGTGTAAATGTTTAATAAATTGAATATTTAAATGTGAAAAAATAAACCACAAAATGTAAGAAGAAAGCAATGGGGAAGTCACAGATAAGCTTGGTATAGGAATAATCTGCTCCCTTCCCATAAATCTTCAAGAGGTCACATGGAACAGATTATTCCTCTATACTCTCAGCCTTACCACTTTCCCACTCTTGCTTTCACTATGCCAGTGGGACAAAGACTTCAGTGGCAGATATTGAAGTCTCTGAAGTCTTTTACGTCAGTCACGACCTCCCTAGTTCCTGAGCCAATCTTGACTAGAGTAGAGAGTCCATTAAAAATGCTTGTTCTTGACTCAGTCTTCAGTCCTAACTGGCTATATCTGGAGTAAACACTAATTACCCCATGCCCACCAAAATATAGCCTTTCTTTTAACTTTGCTGTGTTTGATAACTACATGCATTTCTTCTCTTACTCTTCCAAGGTGGAGTCCTTTATTAGTTTGTTTTTCTTTTTAAAATAACCAGACTTTTTCACTGTCATTAGCGCATATAAACAGAATAAGAATTTGAACTCAGATCTGATCTTCTAGGTCAATATCACTCTTACTCATCTTTGTTCCTGGAGGAGAATGACTTTATCGCAACAACAACAAAATAATTGTCCATTTAATAAATTGAATCTGAAGACCACAAAATACATCTGGCTGATTACTGGTTCATACAAATGATGTTTGTGCAAATACCTGGTTGATTACAACATAGATCATTTGGTCATAATACATAGATAGCTGTAAGATAAGGTTGCACATAGATTTGCCTACTCTCTTGTCTTCTTGAAAATAAAACTTCTGCCAAATGAACCCTGATTTTGCTTAATCAGTTCCCTATGAGAGTCACTGTGGCCTGCAGTTGTTTGATTAGAAGAGCATAAATTGGGGTGCTTAACAGTTCAGAGGCATTTCCTATTGTAATTTAAATAATGCAGTTGGGGTAGCAGACAGTCCTGATGGAAGCTTATAATAGGATTAACAAAGGTTTCGTTGAGTGAACCCAAATTCACCAAATATCCACAGTGTTTAAATATCACTAAAAACCATGGATAAATGTACTTTTTCCCTAAGAATAAACATATAGAGGTTGGAGAGTGCTTGAAAATAAGAAAAGCTTATGCAAAATTAAAATTTAGAACGACAGTAAAAGAAGTTATTGGTTAGGAAAAAAATCACAGTGCACATTTTAAAAAGAAAAAAAAAAAAACTACAGTTCATGGTAAGTCTAAATTATAGTTGGAAGAGTGCCAGCTAGTTACAGCGCACAGAAAAGGTGAAAATCTCCAAACTAGAGTACAATTAATGCTGCCTGGGCTCTCTGGAATCCTTTCCAAATGTATTTCCAAATAAAAGTACTCTGCTTCTCTGTTGGATGCCAATAAACGGTAAAACTTAAACTTGGGAACTTACAACCCAGCAATAGCCAAGAGCTCATTTACAAAACACCGTGGAAGGATTCGTTTCTCCATGTGACATAAGGGAGAAAAAGTTCTCTTTCTTAAAAGGGTCCTTCCACGTATTAGACATTCTATCCGTTACTATCAGCATTTTGTCTTCATCCCATGGTAACAGAATAAACAATAGGAATTTGGTTATGAAACTACATGGTGAAGTTTCCACATTGCCTGACTACATTGTTTTTCCCTTGGTGGGTTTTGGGCTTTTTTTCTTTCCCCAAACCACCGCAGCATGCTCAGGGATAAGTGATAGGCATAGCCGGGAATCACTGAACTTCAAAGCCACAAGCCAACTTATAGACTCTAACATACCTCCCTCCTTTAACACATGGAAAATGAGGCCCAGAAAGTTGAATGCCTTAACCAAGAACACACAGGTAGCTAGTGGAAAAAGTAAGCCTTAATTTCCAATTAAGCAACATATCCAGTTACTAATAACAACTCGCATTTATTGGACTGAGTGACACTACACTAAGTTCTTTACATAAATTTGCACATTCTATTTACACGTGCACACACACATGCACAGCCCTCAAGGCAGTTATTCGTACAAACCTTCCTGGACCAATGAAGAAACTGAGATCACATAACTTGCCAAAAGTCGTATCAATCCTGAAGAGTAGAGAAGAGATTTGAACCCAGGCCTTGTGAGAGATACAACAATAAAATTGACAACATTTCTGTCCTCATGGAAAAATCTCGAAAAAGAACTAAGACATGCTTACTAATTATTCTAGCTAAAATTATACAGGACTATATACAGGACTATTTTGTCTCTTACTCTGGACTGGAATTAACCCATAATTGGGAATGTACCTGCAGGGAAGGAAAAATACATCTTCTTCACTCATCCTAGGTTCATGGCTGAGACCCGTATAACAAAAGGCAGATTAACAAGAGAAAAACACGCCAATCTGTTTAAGGGTTATGTGACAAAGGAGCCTTCATAAGGAAATGGAGACCTAAAGAATCCGTTAAATTTGTGTGGTTTTTTGTTTTGTTTTTTATTTTATTTTTATTTTTATTGAGATGGAGTCTCACTCTGTCACCCAGGCTGGAGTGCAGTGGTGCGATCTCGCCTCACTGCAACCTCTGCCTCCCGGGTTCATGCCATTCTCCTGCCTCAGCCTCCCGAGCAGCTGGGACTACAGGCTTCTGCCACCATGCCCAGCTAATTTTTTGTATTTTTAGTGGAGACAGGGTTTCACTGTGTTAGCCAGGATGGTCTCGATCTCATGACCTCATGATCTGCTTGCCTTGGCCTCCCAAAGTGCTGCAATTACAGGTGTGAGCCACTGTGCCCAGCCACATTTGTGTATCTTAATGCTGGGTTTGATGAAGAAGTGGAGAAACAGGATTGAGCAAAGTGGGTATGATCCAATGGTAATAAACTGGGTGGAACTTAGCAGGGTCTGTTTCTTCAGATTCTGTGTCCCCATGTCTTCAGAAAGAAGGATGCACCTTCCCTATGTTTAGAGGGAATGTACCTCTCACATGAGGTCTTACGATCTGCTTCAGGTGAAGGCCAGAAAATCTTCTTAGGTTTTATGACCTGCTTCAGGGGAGACGGGGTGGAAGAAGGTGAGAGTGCCCCTCCTGCTTCTGTGTTTTGTAAAATTCCTTCACCTTAAAATATTTTGGAGTAGTATGTTCTGAACCCCATCGCATCTATGGACTTCATTAATATTGAGCATACAAGATCCTAGAAACATACACAGAAGCTCTGTGGGCAATAGTAACCCTTACCACACAAATGCAACAAAATTGACCACACCATTCTGCTGTAGTGTCTGCCACAGCCACCTAATTCTTCGGCTGATATTTAAGATTTTGTCTCAATGTCAAATATATTAAACTGATAATCCATTGCCCTTGATATAAAAGAGTAATAGACCAGGCACAGTGGGTCAAGCCTGTAATCCCAACACTTTGGGAGACCAAGACAAGCCAATCACTTGAGCCCAGGAGTTCAAGATCAGTCTGAGCAACATAGTGAAACCCTGTCTCTATCAAAAATACAAAAAATTAGCCAGGTGTGGCGGTGCACGCCTTTAGTCCCAACTACCTGGGAGGCTGAGGCAGGAGGATTGCTTGAGCCCAGGAGGCAGAGGTTGCAGTGAGCCAAGATCAAGCCACTGCAGTCCAGCCTGGCCAACACAGTGAGACTTAATCCAAAATAAATAAAGTTACAAATGTTTATCCAAGTCTTGGTTACCTATAGCAGGCTTAGCAAAAGAAATAAGTTGGAAATAACTTGATCTAGAATTTACCTAGGTAACATTAAGTGGTATATATAATTTACACTTATGTAATTAAATAAACTTATTTTAAATCACTTTCATGAAAAACATGAAGGTTTATTCATCATATCAGTAAGGTGGTCTTTCCTTTGGAACATGTTTCTTAATTGGTTTCTAAAAGCATTTATAGGGTCTCATAGGCTGTAGGTTACCTAATCAACAGTCAGTTTCCATATAGATGTACAATAGAGTGAAAATATCAGATATCCATTTTCCCAATCTCTTTGCAGTGAGGGGTAGCCATATGATTTCTGGCTAATAAGACAAGGCCAGATGACAAAGGATTGATCCAGGTTAAAAGGTTGGTGAGAAGAATGATTTGGACTTGGTTCAAGGTGGCTTTCACTTTGGCTTACTACTGAATCAACAAACAAGTGGTACAAATGATATGTACCAGATAAGTATGAAAGAGAATGAGTACATGCAGCTTTCTGGAGCCTGCCTGAATTTCAATGCTCAGTACAATCCACATAGGATGAGAACCTAACAGTTTTTGGGAGCCAAGACACTGTAGGCTGAAGCCCTTTATAAGATGACACTAGGAGAGAGATCATGTTGGTCCTAGAGGGTCTACCTACTACTTTATACAGCAATTCTCTGCTGCATTATAGTGACATACCACCAGGTTACATTTTTATCAGTATCACATAAACTATAAACACTCTGGCCATAACCTTCCATAGAAGGGGAAATACTCTTAGGGTTAGGGTAGAGAATGAGCTGCTTCTGGGAATGTTCATTAAATTTTCCTAGTAAAAACGGAGATACATGTTAAGCAAACAACTCCCTATTTCTTTCCTAGCTTTGGAAGCAGATCATGAGTCCTAAGTTCAAGCAGAAATCTCATGACCTTACAGATTGGAACAGAAGGGCCAACCTGCTGAGGATGGTTGAGAAGGATAAAAACATTCTAGATCTTTGGCAACTTTATTAAATGATTATAATCATCAATCCTAAGACTCTTACCGTTAAACTTTTTCTTAAGAGAATAAAAGTTACATTTGCTTAGATTTATTTTGTTACTTCTCTTTGAACCATCTTAAGTGATGCAATTGGCATGCTAATTCATTAAAGAAATCAGCCCTCAGAGAGGAAGAAATATTTTAGGGGAAATATTCTTGGAGAAGAATGTTCACTAAAGAAAACTCTTTTTTTTTTTTTTTTGCTTCATGCTTTGGCTTTCATCATAAACAGTATATCTTCCAAAACTCTTCTCTGATTTTTAATTAAGGCCCTATTTGCACACTTGTCCTTTTAGTGCTCATTTAATTTATAATTATTTCCTAAATGTCTGTTCTCCTTGACAAGCAGTATAATAGCAAGCGCGCCAGAAAAGCAGGGACTAGAACTTACATAATCTATACTTCATCTGTCCCACCATGCCTGACATTTCTAATTGCATATTTGTACCCCTTTACTAACTTCTCTTCATTCCCCTACCCCCACAAAAATTTTGTTTTTGTGGGATAGAACTGGTTAGCACATTAGTATACATTCATTTGTTATATTAATTAAACAGTATCTTGGTCTCTGAAGGAACAAGATAGGTTAGCCTAGGAGAGCAATTTTGTCACTGGAAGGGAGCTTTAAGAATCTTACGTTCCAATTTCTTTGATTTATACTCATTTTAGTAAACTCCGGAATTTCAACCCAGGCATACTAGTTTTCTATTGCTGCTATAACGATTTAGCTTCTTGGCCAACACAAATTTATTATCTTACATTGGTGTAGGTCAGAAGTCTGACAAAGATATCACTGAACTAAAATCAAGGGGTCAGCTGGGCTTTATTTCCTCCTAGAGGCTCTGGGGAGGAATCTACTTTCTTGCTATTCAGGCGTTTAGAAGTCACATTCATCCTGGAAGCCTTCCTCTCTCTTTAAGCCAGCAATGTCACATCTCTCCGACCCTTTTCTGTCATCTTATCAGATTTGCAGCTGGAAAAAAAATCCTTCACTTTTTAGTACCCATGTAATTAGACCGGGCCCACTCAGGTAATCCAACATAATCTCTCCATCTCAAAGGCCTTAGTCTTAATCACATCTGTGAAGTCCCTTTTGCGATATAAGGCAACATAGTCACAGTTTCCAGGGATTAGGACTTGGACATCATTGTGAGACTATTATTCTGTGTACCACACCAGGATTCCTAGCAAATACATTCATTTGTGTGCATGAATTGTTTGCAGAGTGATAGAATTTATTGTTGAAAGGGCACTGGATCAGAATTTGAAGACTTGGGTTCAAATCTCAGAGAACTGTTTCAGAAATGGCATTGCAGGCAGAGGAAACTGTTAACCAAGAGGCATAAAAGCATAGAGTATATTTAGAAAACATTAAATTATCCAATTTTACTGGAATATGGCATAGAAAAGTCTTTAGGTGAAATAGGCAGAGGGACTTAATGTTAGGCTAAGTATCAGTGCCACCATCAAAAAGCAACTGGGAGTCATTGAAAGTAGTGACAATGGCCACATTTGCATCATATTTTTTATTATTTATTTATTTATTTCGATATGGAGTCTCGCTCTCTCACCAGGCTGGAGTGCAGTGGGGCAATCTTGGCTCACTGCAACCTCCACCTCCCAGGTGGTTCAAGCAATTCTCCTGCCTCAGCCTCCGGAGTAGCTGCACACACGCCAACACACCCAGCTAATTTTTGTATTTTTAGTAGAGATGGGCTTTCACCATGTTGGCCAGGATGGTCCTGATCTCTTGACCTTGTGATCCACCCACCTCATCCTCCCAAAGTACTGGGATTACAGGCGTGAGCCAGTGTGCCCAGCCCACATTTGTATCTTCCAATGGTTCACCTGGCAGCAGCATTCAGGGAGAAATGGAAAGGAAACATTGGAGATAGACAAACAATCAAAAGGCTATGGCCAGACATGGTGGCTCACACCTGTAATCCCAGCACTTTGGGAGGCCGAGGCAGGCAGATCACTTGAGGTCTAGAGTTCGAGACCAGACTGACCAACACGGTGAAACCCCATTTCTACTGAAAATACAAAAATTATCCAGATATGGTGGCACTCACCTGTAACCCCAGCTGTTCAGGAGGCAGAGGCAGGAGAATCACTTGAACCTGGAGGTGGAGGTTGCAGTGAGCCAAGACGGCACCATTGCACTCCAGCCTGGGCAACAGAGCGAGACTCCATCTCAAAAATAAATAAATAAATAAAAAATAAGGCTGTTGCTGCCTTCTGGGAAAGAGGTGCAAACATGGGGCAATGGTGGTGAAAATGAGGAAAGGGATGGCTGATGAATAGAGCTAAGTGGTTCTTTCAGTTAGGTTTAATGCAGCTAAATTTGTGAAAACTCTGAAGTCCTAAGTAATATTGACAACTCACATCTGAATGTAATTTTTTTTACATACTATTTTTAGGAATAATCTAAAATTTGTAAGTATCATGTTTATTCACTTCTGGATAATTTTGGATTGGGGATCTTGCGTTAATAACCGAAGAAATGAGGTCCAACTAACTATAGGTAAGAAACTGAGCCTCGGGGAGAGTTTTAGAGCTAGATGTATCGATGTCAAAGTTTGTCTAGAAGGAGTATCATGAGATATTTGGGGGTAATAGCATGGTTTAGGGTAAGGGATAAAATAAATATTATAGAAGGAAGAAGAGATGAAACATTGGTAGACTAGTTAAGCAAACACAAATTCCAATTTCTAAAATGTAAGAAAGGTTCTTAAGAGCAACCTGCATGGAGAGTCACAAAGCACAAATTAAAGATGTCCCTGTTGAAAGAGGTTACATGAATTAGTCTGCAAAAAATAGCTTAGCAAAACCATGGCCACTGTGGCACCCCTTCAGACAAGGACCCTAGAATCTGATTATATATTAGAGTCTTCAGCTCTCTAAAATGTATTTATTCTTGCATCCTGTTACTTTCTTGACTTGATGTTTCAGAGTTAATTTATCCAGAGAAAAGCTGGCCTGACTCTTCTTTGTGAGCCCTGGCAAGTGTTTAGTCTGTTGGTGGTATGGCTGTAGGCCCAATTCTCATCTAGTGAATGTAGTCAGTGACTACATGTTTTTGGTATGCAGGCCTGTTTATGTATACCAGAAAAAGAACTTCAACATAAAGGAAAAAGCCTTTAAGGTATTTGAGCCTTAAAACTACTGTTAAGTGTGAGGTGGGCTACCTCCTTATTACCACACAAGGTTCTTTAATTTTGTTAATAAAAGCCAGATTCCCATTCAATAGCTGTGTTGTGGCAATGATGAGTAAGAAAGCGAAGAGAGCAGATGTGCAGAAATTCAAAAACGAATAATAGTATTTAACCTTCAGTACCAGTGTCAGATATTTGCTATTAAAAGATAATGAAAAGTGGCTGACATTTTTTCTAAGTTGTTAATCCTGTGTGGCTTGGGTAAACTGTATTCCTTAGAGATCAGTTAGCACTAACATTCCACCTTTCTGGAATTAAATCAGAAGTTCAGATGCAGACAGTATCTTCAAAAAATTAAACACCTTTGAAAACTAAAAAAAAATAGCTTAAATATCCAGATGTTTGGCCATCTGGTGCCAAACATCTGCATATTCATTCTACATTGACACAACAAGCTTTTAACAAAACATTTGAAAAATTATGTATAGGTGAACAAACTCAGAGAATATCAGGCCTGGAAGGTGGCCTAGAGATCATCTAGTTTCAACATTTTAGAGCTGACAGTGGAGTGAAGATAGCACGGTCCAGTGGTGGAAAAAAGAGAAAGGGAGTAGGGGAATGATTAGGGCCCCAAGAAGTAATGTAATTTTTATTTAATTTTGTTCATTTTAACTGTATTTGCTGTAAGATAGATATAGTTATGTTACTTTTAATTTTTAATAATCAATTGGCTAAGTCTTTGGGGTGTGGCAAGAGAGAAAAAGGCACTAACCTAAGTTCTCAGAGTCACTGGTTTGCCTCAAAAAAGAAAAACATGAAGCCTTTTCTTATTTACCACTAAAGCTATCCCAATTTCCAAGGACAAATGTTCATCACCGTAGCATACATATGAAAGCGATTTAGAGTGCCTATCAATGGAAAATGTATTAGCTACGTTCCTTGGACTTGGAATTAATAGGAGAGCTTTAAGATTAATGGGTCTAGAAATATCATTGCTTTCCCTTGGCATGAAGTTTGTGGCATCTTTATTTTGTTAAAATACAGTGTATTGCTATGAATCTACTGTCTTTTCCCTTCTAATGATTTTGTGAATTCTTAAGACCATGAAAACAGCAAAACCAAAAATCAAGGAATTATTCTTGTCCTCTGTGCCACACAAATCAAATCATACCTAATCCTGTTTACTTAAATACCCTTAGAGACTAAGTAATGTAAAGCTTATGGAAGTCATATATAGTCATGTTCCTTAAAATTCCAAAACTGAATCAAATAGTCTAGGGAAATACAAACTGTTTGTCTAAAAACACTGTCAGGGTCAGGTGCCGTGGCTCACACCTATAATCCCAGCACTCTGGGAGGCCAAGGCCGGTGGACCACCTGAGGTCAGGAGTTCAAGACCAACCTGACCAACATGGTAAAACTCTGTTTCTAATAAAAATACAAAAATTAGCAGGACATGGTGGTGGGTACCTGTAATCCCAACTACTTGGGAGGCTGCGGCAGAAGAATCGCTTGAACCCAGGAGGCAGAGGTTGCAGTGAGCCAAGATCGCACCATTGCACTGCACCTTGGGTGACAAGAGCAAAATTTCATCTCAAAAAATAATGATTAAATAATAAATAATAATAAATAAAAATAACACTGTCAGCCTGAATGCTATTCTTTTAATATTATGGGTTTAATAATTACATTTTTATATAATCAGCCATTAGGTATTTATTGAGAATATAGGTATAACCATAAGTCCAAAAATTCAGAGATCTCTTTGAAAGATGTTAGAGAAAACATATTGTTTTCTCCCTTTCTCTGACATTACAGTCTAGATAGAAGAACTAGAGCCAGATAAAAATGATTAGAGAGCAATAAAATAAACTTATAATTAAGTTTTTAATTATACATTTTGAACTTCGGAAACTTTAGATTTTGAAGTAAATTAAAATAGTTTTGAGAGTTTTTAGATTCGAAGTTGGTGTGTGTCTCTCAACATACAGTGCTTAATCTACATACAATATGGAGAATGATAAAATAGCCAGCTAGGTTTGACTCCTGACACTCTACTTGCATCAATGTAATCTTACAAAATGACAAGTCTCAATTAAAAATGATAAAGTTCACTGTGGCAGTTTTCCTTAAGAAAGTAGGAGGAAAAGAATTACCATTTCTTTAGCATTTAAAGTTGCCAGGCATTTCCCATAACTTTTCTCATTTGCTTCTCATAATGACCTTATGAAAAGATAACTGAGATCCAGAGAAATACAGTAATTTTCTCAAGATTACACATCTAGTAAGTGGAAGAACAAAATTTAAAATCAAATATATCTAATTCCAGATTTAGTACTCGATTATAGCTAATAGTTAATTTTCATGGATCAGGTTGTAGATACACGAGTATATAAAAATATAACTATCACATAGTGAAATGAAATTGTGATGAGATGAATGGAAGCTTCATTTTGCCAGTGATTTAGTGAATAATTGTATCTCAGTCACTTCAATAGACTGGACTCTGCTTTCTCATTTATGAAAGCAACTAAACAGAAAATTGAGGTTTGTCATTTGGAAAATGCATGGCTTCCAAATCAAACGATTGCTAGTATTTCTTGTAATGACTTAACCCATCCATATGTTAAAGGGATAAACATATTTCAAGCCAAAATTCAAATTTAAAATAACATATTTTAGCCTACCAACTAAAATAATATGTTTCTTCTATATCCATTTGATAACTAAGTCTAAATGACAAAATGACAAATTTGTACTTTGTGCTACCATCCATTTTGGACAGTACTACATCTATGAAGTTAAAGAAGTGGGAACATATTACTTCAGAAGAAATCCCCAAATTTGCACATGTAATAATCTTTTACTTACAGTTTTAGAATTTAATGTGAGGTTTTTTTTAAGTGCTTGTTTTAAAAAGTTTTATCTTTTAAAAGAAGTCAATGCAGGCTGGGTTGAAAAGATTTCAGTGAAGTTATGAAATAAAAAGAATAAAAACTGATCATATGAAATTATTAAGACTTGAAAAAATATATAAGTCCTTATTTGGAATCCTTCTATCATTCAGTCGTCCAGTGTGTCAATGGAGCAATAAATATTGAATGAGGATTCAATTTTAAGAGCACTTACCTACCCCGTCATTGTTACTACTCATTCAATCACTAAAATATATATTTTACTTCTATGTTCACAATATGTTTCCATTTCCAAAACTATCCAAGTGCTCTGTAAATGAAGACTAATATCCTGTCTCAGCTTTAGTACATTTTGCCAAAATACTCTGAGTCCAAAATCAAATAGCAAAACCATAATGCTGAAAAAGACCTCAATGAGTCATTCTTCCCTAGTTGAACTCTGTCTAGTCATTCTCCTCCACCCAAACCAACCTTCATCTCGTCTATTCAGCTGCTTCTCCCCATCCACCCGCAAGACATATTCTGAGCCTAGAAAGGTAACTCCTTTCTGGCTCAATATTCTTTGCTTTATAATTCAAAGATGCTGGCCCCATGAGGTGGCTCACACCAGCACTTTGGGAGGCTGAGGTGGGTGGATTACTTGAGGTCAGGAGTTCAAGACCAGCTTGGCCAACATGGCGAAACCCCATCTCTACCAAAAAATACAAAAATTAGCCAGGCATGGTGGCATGTGCCTGTAGTCCCAGCTACTCAGGAGGCTGAGGTGGGAGAGTTGCTTGAACCCAGGAGGCAGACGTTGCAGTGAGCTGAGATTGCGCCACTGCACTCCAGCCTGGGCAACAAGAGTGAGACTGTCAAAATAAATAAATAATAAAACCAAAATCAGAAAACAAAGGTGCTCTGAATTCCCATCACATTCATCATTTATTTTTGTTCATTGGCCTCATAATAATTTAAGATATCTATGTCTATTCTGGAACACCAACAATGGATTATTATTTCTCACCTTAAAGAGCTTCTTTTCTAGTTGAACAGACTCTCTTGCTTCAAATCAAAAAGTTCCTAAGACCATGTCTTTCAAATTACCTAGAAAAATATAATTACTATATGAGTGTCACCACCCCAGAAGACCAACAAACTCAATTCTTAGTATGTTACACAGAATTAAAATGTAAGTATTGTGGTGGGATCTCAGTGTTGTTTATTTTTCCTTCTCATACCTTTACTGTAAACTAGAGGTGTTTGGATATGGTTAGCTATGTGAATTTTAAGTATAATATAGGTCTTTCCTGAAATTCTGTTCTATTTATTTTGGTTGTATTTTACTTTATACTTCTCCTCACATTGTCCTCCAAAGTCCTAGAGCCTAAAAGAATACATAATACAAAGCAATATGGGAGTAAAAGTGAGTGAGAAAGATGAAAACAAACCATGGTTTCTTAGTAATGAGGTTATTATAAAAATGTAAACCATAAAAACCATTACTTGCTGTAGGACCGTAGTTTGGGTTCTATACTTTCTTAAGAGCCAAAGTTTGGGGATGTGGGGGAAGAGAGAAATCTGGTTATTAAACATCTCAGTGTATATAAAACTAAATAAAAATAATTATAAAGAGCTCAGGAGAAGCAAGCCAGTATTGATGTGAAGACCGAAAGCTGAAGCGCCATGAAACATAATCATTATTCTTAACAACATCCTTACTTTCAACACATTAAATTTCTAAAAAACTATTTCCAACGCTGTCTCTCAATAAGCCAAAGGCATTCCAACAAAATGAATTAAAGTAAAAAGAGTAGTATTAGTTGCCACAATTATGTGATTGAAGTATATTAATTTATGAAGTCCAATTTAATACAGGTGTAAGTTTTAGGATATCTGGAAGACGGGACTTGACAATGACTGTACTTCAAACTTTACATATGAGTGCTACTCTAAACACTATGAATACAATGATGTGTGTGTCATGCAGTTGGTTGACATGCATTTTTGTCCATCAGTTGTACCTCCATTGTAAGATCTATAATGTAGGTTTAAATTGTAGGCTTCTTAGAGAGCAGTGTCTATATGTTATAATTAACACAGCATATTGTTATATGTTAAGAAGGTACACATATTTGATAGTGCTAAGTATTTTCCAGTGATGTAGATTTTTAGTGCATAATATTATGTCTTTCAGAGAAATCCTGTTCAAATTATGCTAGCCCAGGAATCTAACAGGTTGAAAAGATTCTCATAGATGGGTCTACACAGAGAGGCAAATGCCAAGGGCTCACAAAATTCCTGTTGGTATACATAGAAAAGAAAGCAATATGGTGTTCCTAAAATACTTTAGATGTTACAGGGACATGTTAAAACACAGAGTGTCTAGAAACGTCTATCCTGGTAAAATCAATGGAGTTAAGCCAGGGCAGAGAACACTTATGGCCTGCAGATATGTAATTTATGCTGTTTCTGATTTGAAAACTGGAGTAGATTTTTAATTTACGATTGAAAATATTGAGTTCACCTTTGAACAGCTAGGTAAATTAGATTGCCCTCAAGTCACCCTTGAAAAGTGCCACAACCACCACTATCAGTTTCAATTTGTAAAATGGAACCAATGAAAGAGTCACTAGGGGCACTTCCACACACCTAGCCCTTAAATTATGCATAAATAAGAACCACCAACACCTGCAACAGGCAAATCAATTTTAAAGTGAAAGCGTTTCTATTGAGAATACTCTGTTCAAAAGTTCAGCTCAGCAATGCCAGCAGGATTGCACAAATGAATCAATTCTAAAACCACAGCAGAAAGGGAACCAAGATCACTATTTTTTAATGGCCAATATTTCTCTGTATAAGATGCTAGGATGCCACTAAATTATGTTTCTCTAAAAGAGCTTAGTGAATTTAACTTCCTGATACTAGATACTGTATGTTTAAAAGGCCAGAGAAACTCAAAAGAGGGTATCTACTGTAATTCTAGTTAAAGTTAAAGTTCTTAATTTCCTTCCCTTCTCTAACAAAACTTACAAGAATGTAGCATATAAGGAAAAAACGTCAATTTTGCGAAGATTTAGAAGGTAGCAATTGAATCTATGAATTCTCATTAAATTAGTCCTGTAAATCAGATTCTACGGAATAACTCTAAAAAGCAAACCTTATCTTATCCAGGAAAACCCACTGTATATATTTAAAACCTCATAAGAGACTATTACTTATGCTGTATATTGTATTAAGTAAGCCCATTTAAAGCATACACTTTAGCTTCCTTAAGCCAATGTTTTTACAAGTTCATGACCATGATAAAATATATTGCTTTTCAGAATAAATATCCTTTATATGCCTATCATAACTATGTTATACCAATTAAATTACACCAACATTTATGGGACAAATTTCCCTAGAAACAGACTGTGTTTAATGCCTGCAGTGACACCTACTGGTAATGAAGCACACCTAATTCTAAAAGATATTTAAAAATAATAGTATCCTAGGTTCGTATTTTTATTCTCAGCTCTTTAATTCACTAGTCACACAAAATTCTTTCTTTTCATCAGCTAACTTATTTCAGTAGCTTTTTGGTAACATAAATATACATACAAGTAACATTTTCTTTTAGAGAATAAGGATTTGTCATGAAGTCATTTTTGTTATCTTTGTTGAGTATGATGAAGAAATGTACTTTTTGTTGATAACAGATTTTCACAAATCATTTAATTTACTCTTATGCAAAACCAGATGTCTCTTCTTCTCCAAGATGACTGTGAGAGATGGTATTTCTAACAAATTGGGGAGAAAATAAAGGGGATAGAAGCCTTTTGCATGAATTGCAGATCTATGAGATGGTCACCTCTACCGTCACCTGAGGGCCCCCTGGATATGATCTGTATATTCCCTGTTGATAATATGGTCTTTTCTCAGTGTCCTTGCTCATGTTGCAAACTCCTTTTGTTAATGCTCAAGACTGCCCTACTCAAATACGACCCAACTTCCTTCTCTCTGACCTTATTTAAAGCCAGCTAGACGTGGCACATCTCTCCATTTCATGTCTTCTCCAAACACACAAGTCAGTTGTGTCCTTCTCGCCCTCATTTCTCCATACAAAGTTATATACATTATTAAAAATCCTAAGAAGCCTTTCCTGCCCACTCTATTACCAGGGCTTTCTCTACCTTTGAATTCTCACTATTTTTTGGTCTATATTACACCACTAAAAAAAACTCTTTACATACTCTTCTTTTGTTATTACTACTAATTATTACAATAGAGTCCATTTATATATCACCCATAAAATGCTGGGAATATGCTAGGCTGGATATAAGGACTTTGATTCTTATAATGACCCTTCAAGTTAGCTACTACCATCTCTATTTCTCAGGTAAAGAATCTGAGCTGGGCACGG
Source organism: Papio anubis (assembly GCF_008728515.1). Lineage (NCBI taxonomy): Eukaryota > Metazoa > Chordata > Mammalia > Primates > Cercopithecidae > Papio > Papio anubis. The sequence continues at coordinate 42,523,580 of NC_044988.1, read as the reverse complement.
TGGCTCATACCTGTAATCTCTGCATTGGGAAGCTGAGGCGGGTAGATCACGAGGTCAGGAGGTCGAGACCATCCTGACTAACACTGTGAAATCTCATCTCTACTAAAAATACAAAAATTAGCCTGGTGTGGTGGCACATGCCTATAGTCCCAGCTACTCAGGAGGCTGAGGCAGGAGAATAGCCTGAACTCAGGAGATGGAGCTTGCAGTGAGCCAAGATAGATAGCCCCACTGCACTCCAGCCTGGGCAACAGAGTGAGACCCTGTCACAAAAAAAAAAAAAAAAAAAAAAATCTGAGCTTCTGATTTTGAGAAATGGAGAATTCAGATGCTTTGTTCAAGGTAATAGTCTTGACAAACTTAGGATTCTAAACCAAATCTGTCTTGAGTCCCAAGCATCCTCTCCTTCCATTATGATACAAAATGGAAGTGTGTTATTAATACGTTATTTCCAGCCAAGTTCTGGCCCTGAGACTGTTGGGAACATTTCAGCCTCTGTAGGTTGCCCCCATTCCTGCCCACAAACAGTGACATCTTTGTAGCAAGTTAGTGTTTCCTCTACTCATCAGCAGAGTTTCAGAAATATTCTTTTGCTTTTGTCTAAATATGAAAGTTCCTGGGGGGTGAGGGATCCGGGGTAATTTTATGGGCAGTATCGTAGAGCAACTTCTGGATACCATGCCTCTGTGGCTCCTTGCTGCTGGTGCAGTGGTTCACCAAGGGAGCCTTTTTAAAAACTGCCAATCTGGCCAGGCGTAGTGGCTCACACCTGTAATCATAGCACTTTGGGAGGCCAAGGCAGGCAGATCACTTGAGGTCAGGAGTTCGAGACCAGCCTGATCAACATGGTGAAACCCAATCTCTACTAAAAATACCAAAATTAGCCTGGCGTGGTAGCACACACCTGTAATCCTAGCTACTCAGGAGGCTGAGACAGGAGAATCACTTGAACCCAGGAAGCAGAGGTTGCAGGGAACCAAGATCATGCCACTGCACTCCAGCCTGGGGGACAAGAGCAAAACGCCATCTCAAAAATAAATAAATAAATAAGTACTGCCAATTGGTACAATACTATGATAGTGAATTTATGTTATTATACATTTGTCCAAACCCATAGAATATACATCACCAAGAGTGAGCCCTCATATAAACTATGGACCTCAAGTGATAATGGTATGTCAATGTAGGTTTATTGATCATAACAAATGTACCATGGGTGCAGGATGTTGACAGAGGGGAAGGCTGTGCATGTGTGGGGACAGGGGATATATGGGAATGCTCTGTTTCTTGCACTCGATCTGGCTATGAACCTAAAACTGCTCTAAAAAAATAAAATTTATTTATTTTTATAAAACTGCCAATGCCTAGGCCCCATCCCAAACCCAGAATCTCTGGGGAATAGACCTTTATATTGGTATGTGTCTAAAGTTCCCCCAGGTGACACTTAGGTGAAGTTAGGGTTGAAAATGACTAGGCTAGTGTCTCCTGTGTATGTTGAGTGCCTCTGGCCCTCAGGATGCCTGGTGAGAGAAGGGGGCATGATTTGTAGCTAAGTTGGTCAGCTGAGTTTGCACTATCTGCAAACAGTCTGGAGACATCTCCATGGTGATTTCTTGGCTCCAGTTTCCTTTGAATGATAATAATTATAATATCATATATTATATAGTATCATATAGTATCATATATTATAATAACACAATAAATCCATGTTCCTGATAGGAGACCACAAGTGCACCTAACATAGCATACCACCACCCATCTAATTTCTGAGTCTTTGTCCCAGAACCTCCAACATCTGATTTTTTTTCTGTGCCCACTGAGAGATTAGAATTGCCAACAGCTCCACCATGGGTTTGATTTCTGTCCTTTGATTTGTCCCTGAACTCGTATAGCTCTCTTCTCCTCTTGTCATTATCTTTCATCAAGTTTATATCCAGAGGTACTTTTTGAGATCATGAACTTCCTCCAGTGTTAGTTATCTGCCTGTTGGCAGCCCTGGCATGTTGCTGCTTCTACTGTTAACCTAGTAAATGTTAAATCCAGCTTTAGCATTCACGAAAACTTTTACAGACTCCAGTGCCAAAGGCATCATAAGATCTCTAAGTGCATCCTCCATCCATATATACCTAGCTCCTGGGCATAAGTGAGCATCTTCAGTCCCACTTCATTTTACTAGAATGCAGTCTTTGAGGGCAGACAAGTTACCTTATTCATCCCTACCACCTACACCAAGCACAGTGTGGTTTATCTATTCATAGCTCATCTACTCGTAAATGAATAGTGTTTATTTATAAATTAATCATGTAATCTTTCACTTACATAATAACTATTAAAATATGCAGGACTATTTTTTCCATTTGTGGCAATGAGAGTTTCTACAAAGTTATTCAGGTGCTTCACTGGAACACTCTGAACCAAAGTCAAATTGTGAAAGAATTACATAAACTATTTAGTAGATTTGAAGTTATTTGCACCTCATTTTCAGCTTTCAAAAGTTGTCTATGGGTCATAACATGCCATTTTATTAAGTACTTCATTTAATTTTAAAATATAAATCATCATTTCCCTATCAGAAAAAGAAGTCCTCCTCCTCCTCCACCACCACCACCACTTCTACTTCTCCTTCTCCTCCTTCTTCCTCTTCTATTTATTCATTTTTTTTTTTCAGAAAGGGTTTTGCTCTGGCTGGAGTGCAGTGGCCCAATCATAGCTCACTACAGCCTCAAACTCCTGAGTTCAAGCAATCATCTCACCTCAGCCCCTGAGTAGCTGGGACTACAAATGTGCACCACCACACCCAGGTAATTGTTTTTTATTTTTTGTAGAGACAGGGTTTCACTATATTGCCCAGGATAGTCTCAAACTCCTGGCCTCACATAAGCCTCCTGCCTTGGCCTCCCACAATGCTGGGATTATAGGTATAAGCCACCATACCCAGAATTTTTTTAAGGCAGAACATGGGACCTGCTATTAAGTCCCATCTTAGCCACTACTTAACTCTCCAACCCGCTCCAAGTCACTTAATGATGAAACTACTTGAGGGGCTTATTATATTTTATAATGTATTTTTGTAATATACATGTATTTTTTATAATAAGATATGTGTGAATTACAGGGCACATAATAATGATAATCATTATAGTTATTGTTACTATTGACATTCTCTTTACTTATCCATAAAAATATTCAATGATGATTTATAATTCAAATATGAAATCTGTCCTCAATCTACATTGTATTTGGAAAAGTTTGCAATTTGATAGACCAGCCAATAGTCTAAGAATACAGTCTTTGTTTCCCAGGAATTCATTATTTAGAAACGAATTGGCCATCATAGCTCAGAAAATATTTTGATTTTGTCAGGAAAGCTTTAATAAAGTAAATTATATATGTTTATCATCTATGCCAATCAAGTAATATCCAAATGTTCTACAGATGTTTTATGAGGAAGGGACAATCTTAGTTCAACTCAACCACCAGGTCCCTATAGTTTACCCCAACATCCTAGTTCTAAGAAAGTCTTGTAATATGTGCTTCAGCAGTCAAGAAAAAAAACATCAGATCAGTTCTACTTCATATAGAACAGTCAGACTTTGGATCAGATACTGGCATATTTAATCTGTCCAAGTTTGTTTTGATGTCCTCTAAGTAGAAGATTAATATTTTGGAATAGGAATGATACAGCCAGACAGACCAGATGTTTATTTCTGTCTGCCTTTGGCTGCGATTGTTTAACTACAACCTAAAGAAAGGTCTAATGAATACTTGCTGTGGTGATGAAAGTTCCTGCAGCGCTTCCAGGGTTGCATTATTTGATTTGCATTTCGGCATGATGTCAGGATGCTGGGGGGGTCTATTAGAATAGATTTTCTAATACATTTTCTATATGCCTAATTTGGTATACATTTAAATGTATATATGTACACACGTACATGTTTGTGCTTGTTATTTAAGGTATTCCAAGTAAGGTTTAAAGCATTGAAACCATCTGATTTGCATTTTTCAACAAGAACCAACATTTGTATTTATTTACGGGAACATTTTTGGAGTAAGACTTTTTACTAAATTATAATAAAAAGCTTTCCATATCATCCTGGGGAATCTGGCAATCAGCCTACCTCCTACCCAGATCAGTCTTCCCCACCTACTCTTGCCTTCTCCCATCCGTTATATGCTTAACTTAAATCTGTGGTCTTGCCTGGAGCTGGTGTTGAGGAGAAAGAGAAAGTTAAATAAGGCAGTATGTAGTAACATGGCTGTGATTCCCTTGATCTCTGAGGTACCCTAGGAACCCATAGATTGACCATCTATTATTTAGGCAGCTCTATTTTCTTTTTCTGTAAAATGGACACAAACATATTTTACATTTTTAAAGTGTAATAACACCCAAGAAACTAATTGAATATAAATATTCCTATGGCCTAAGGCTAGGAGAGTCACATTCCTGTCAATTTTTAAAATTTCTTGGCCGGGCGCGGTGGCTCAAGCCTGTAATCCCAGCACTTTGGGAGGCCGAGATGGGCGGATCACGAGGTCAGGAGATCGAGACCATCCTGGCTAACACGGTGAAACCCCGTCTCTACTAAGAAATACAAAAAATAGCTGGGCGAGGTGGCGGGCGCCTGTAGTCCCAGCTACTCGGGAGGCTGAGGCCGGAGAATGGCGTGAACCCGGGAGGCGGAGCTTGCAGTGAGCTGAGATCCGGCCACTGCACTCCAGCCTGGGCTACAGAGCGAGACTCCGTCTCAAAAAAAAAAAAAAAAAAAAAAAAAAAAAAAAAAATTTCTTGTCTACATCCAACCTATCTTTCCAGTCTAAACTGAATCAATTACCGGCCCTCCCAATGAAATACAATTTTAAAATTATTTCCTTAATTACTACCACAATAAGATAATAATAATATACATATTGAGTGCTTATTATACTCCAGACAATACTATGATTTAGATGTATACATTGTTTATATCCATTATTTCATTTAATTGACAATATTCTAATAGTTAAGTATGATTATGAGGCCTGTATTATAAGGAGGTAAATCTGAACATTCTAGAGGTTAAAATGACTTGTCCAACATCACACAGTTAAAAAATGGCAACAGAGTGACTCTAATCTGGGAGTGTCTTATTTTTTATTTATTTTATTGTAATATCTATTTGTTTTATTAATTAAATAAATGGATTTCCATAAGTAAGTCTGTATTCTTAGTTACTATCCAGCCTCAAATGGCATTAATAAATAATAAACACAAGTATGTTTGTAGTTTTCCAATTGGCTGAGCATTTATCATGCCCCAGTGATCATAAGTGCTTTAATGTCTCAGTTAATCTTGACATCCCTGCAAGTTGGTCGTTATTAACTGCACATAGAGTCTTTCTCTGCTCATATTGACATGCGTTTGAGAGTTTTATTGGAACATATTTTCTTGCTTAACTACCTCCTTCTATTCAAGAAATTGACAAGATTGGGACCTCCAGAGGAGAAGGGAACTGAAGAGCTAAAAGAATGATAGAGAAATTTACCATAGACCCTCTTGTACATTTTGAATTTTGAAATCGATGTAAAAATCACAAAATTAAAGCTCTAAAATAATAGAGAAAATACATGAAAAAGATAATTATTTACTATAAAATAAAAATATTATGGGGGCAGTAAAATACAAAGTGAAAAATATTAATGGAGAAGCTGGGTAGAAAAAAGCATGTGGTCATTATTGCAATTAAATGATAAATAATTTTTAAATGTCAAACATACTGTTTAGAAACTATAAATCTCATCCACAAATCACATATATGTTAAAATGGAAATTAAAAACTATATAAAAAAATAGAAAAAACCCTGATAAGAACTAGAAAGGAAAACTAGGAAAATATAAGAAAGGTGCTATAAGGAACAGAGCAAAGATTAATTAACTAATAATGAATATACAAGTAAATATATATTAGAGTAATTTATTAATAAAAGCCAATGCAACAAAAAAATTAGTAAAGTTAACCAAAAAAAAGTTTGCAAAAACAAAAAATTTTCATAGTGTGCAACTACAGTACAATGAACAATTTTATGTCAATATACTTGCAAAAATCATGGAAAGTGTTTTTTAAAACAAATTATGTTGACTTAAGAAATAAGTACATGATATACGTGATAAGCCACTTGATTTCCCAAGATTACAGAATAGCAATTTTAAATGCAATAAAAATATACAAAATTCAAAAAAAAAAAAGTTTCCCTATTTTCTCATTTACTAAGAGTTTTGGACACATTTCCTCCTGCTGGTTTGCCTACTTCTATAGCCACACTACTTTTATTCTGTTAGGGGCTAAGTACAATTGTGGTACAATTGTAAGAAATGTATGTAAAATAAGAGTTCATTTGTTCCATGCTGGGTGTAATTAATAAAATATAAAAATATATAATAAATATATTGCTTTACTTTTTGAAAATATTAAAGGAAGTTGCCAAAACCTAAAAAAAAAGAAGAAAGAAATTTAGGAAACCTCAATAACAATAACAAATAATCAATGTAATAACAGTCAAATTCTCTCACTCCTACCAAGTATCAGGGCATGATACTCACTGATACGGTTTGGCTTTGTGTCCCCACCCAAATCTTATCTTGTACTGTAATCTCCATGGGTCAAGGGAGAGACCTGCTGGGAGGTGAGTGGATCATGGTGGCGGTTTTTCCCATGCTGTCCTCATGATGGTGAGTGAGTTCTCATGAGATCTGATGGTTTTATAAGGGGCTCTTCCCTCTTCACTTGTTCATTCTTTCTATTGCCTGCCAGCATGTAAGAAGTGCCTTTGCTACTCCTTTGCCTTCTGCCATGATTGTAAGTTTCCTGAGTACTCCCCAGACATGCAGAAATGTGAGTCAATTAAACTACTTTCCTTTATAAGTTACCCAGTCTTGGGTAGTATCTTTATAGCAGTGTGAGAATGGACTAATAAACTCACTATTTTATGGAAACTGTCTCAGAATTTTAAAAAATTTAAAGAAAGAAGGAAAAAATGCATAAAAGCTACCTAATTCCTTTTATAGGACTAGTATATAAAACAGACAACCATTATAAAATAAAATTATAAGCTAACTTCACTTATAAATATAGACGTAAAAACACCAATAGAATAGTAGATAGGATTCAATAGTGTATTCACATAATAATGGTAATATATCATCATCAAGTAGGGTCTATTTCAGCAAGCAAAGATAATATTAGAAAATCAACAGATACGATTTACAATATAGCTATATTAATGGTGAATAGGAATACCTAACTTTATTGTGTTTAGCTTTATGGCACTTGACAGACAATAGTATTTTGCTACAAACTAAAGGTTTGTGGCAACCCTGTGTCAATCCAAGTCTATTGGGGCCATTTTTTCAAAAGCATATGCTCACTTCATGTCTCTGTATCACATTTTGGTAATTCTCACAATGTTTCAAACTTTTATTAATATCATGTGTGTTATAGTGATGTGTGGTCAGTGATCTTTGAGGTTACTATTGTTAATTGTTTGGGGATGCCATGAACCATGCCCATATAAGAGGGCAAACTGCATAAATAAATGGTGTGTCTGCGTTTGGACTGCTCCACTGATTGGCAGTTCCCCCTTTCCTCTCCCCTTCCACTGATTGGCAGTTCCCCGTTTCTTTCCCCTTCCTCTGGCCTCCCTATTCTCTCAGACATAACAATATTGAAATTAGGCCATTCCATAATCCTAGAATGGCCTCTACGTATTTATGTGAAAGGAAGATTTGAATGTCTTTCACTTTAAATCAAAAGCTATAAATGATTAAGCTTAGAGAGGAAGGTATGTCAAAAGCATAGATAGGCGGAAGGCTAGGCCTTATGTACCAAACAGCCAAGTTCTGAATGCAAAGGAAAAGTTCTTGAAAGAAATTAGTCCAGGTGCGCTGGCTCACAGGTATAATCCCAGCACTGTGGGAGTTGAGACAGGCAGATCCCTTGAGCCTAGGAGTTTGAGACCAGCCTGGGCAACATGGCAAAACACTGCCTCTACTAAAAATACAAAAAACTAGCTGGGTGTGGTGGCATGAACCTGTAGTCCCATCTAAACGGGAGGCTGAGGTAAGAGGATCACCTGAGTCCAGGAGGCAGAGGTTGCAGTGAGCTGAGATTAAAAGTGCTATTCCAGTTGGGCATGGTGGCTCACACCTGTAATCTCAGCACTTTGGGAGGCCAAGGCGGGTGGATTACCTGAGGTCAGGAATTCAAGAGCAGCCTGATCAACATGGTGAAACCCTGTCTCTACTAAAATTACAAAATTAGCTGGGTGTGGTGGCACATGCCTGTAGTCCCAGCTACTTGGGAGGCTGAGGCAGGAGAATCACTTGAACCCAGGAGATCACACTGTTGCACTCCAGCCTGGGCAACAGGAGTGAAACTCCATTTCAAAAAAAAAGAAAGAAAGAAAGAAAAAGAAAAAAAGTGCTACTCCAGTGCTCCAGTGAACATACAAATGACAAATGATAAGAAAACAAAATAGCCTTATAGCTGATATGGAAAGAGTTTCAGTGTTCTGGATAGAGGATCACAACAGCCATAACATTCTGTTAAGCCAAAGCCTAATTCAGAGCAAGACTCTAACTCTTCAATTCTATGAAGGTTGAAAGAGGTAAGGAAGCTGCAGGAAAAAAAGGCAGGCAGATCCCTTAGAAGCTAGCAGAGGCTGGTACATGAGGTTTAAGGAAAGAAGCCATCTGTGTAACATAAAAGTGAAAGGTGAAGCAGCAAGTACTAATGTAGAGGCTTCAGCAAGTTATCCAGAAGACCCAGCCAAGATCATTAATAAATGTGGCTGCACTAAGCAACAGATTTTTAATGTAGATGAAACAGCTTTATGTTGAAATAAGAAGCCATCAAGGACTTTCATAGCTACAGAGGAGAAGTCAATGCCTGGCTTCAAAGCTTCGAAGAACAGGTTGACTCTCTTATTAGGGACTAATATATCTGGTGACTCTAAATTGAAGCCAATGCTGATTCTTAAGGATCCTAGGATTTTTGAGAATCACGAGATCATGGGCGGATTACGAGATCAGGAGATCCGGACCATCCTGGCTAACACGGTGAAACCCTGTCTCCACTAAAAATACAAAAAAAATAGCCAGGAGTGGTGATGGGCGCCTGTAGTCCCAGCTACTGGGGAGGCTGAGGCAGGAGAATGGTGTGAATGCGGGAGGTGGAGCTTGCAGTGAGCCAAGATCCCGGCACTGCACTCCAGCCTGGGCGACAGAGCAAGACTCCATCTCACACACACAAAGGATTTTGAGAATCCTAGGATCCTTAAGAATCATACTCAATCTACCCTGCCCTTATTCTCTATAAATGGAACAAGAAAGCCTGGATGACAACATCTTTATTTACAGCGTAGTTTCCTGAATCATTTAACCCACTCTTGATATTTACTCCTTAGAAAAAAAAAAGATTTCTTTCAAAATTTGAAAATATTACTACTCACTGACAATGCACCTGGTTACCAAAGAGGTCTGATAGAGATGTATAAGGAGATGAATGTTGTTGTCATGCCTGCTAATACAACATTCTTTCTGCAGCCCATGGATCAAGGAGTAATTTTGACTTTCCAGTATCATTATATAAAAAATACATTTCATAAGGCTATAGGTGCCATAGATAATGGTTCCTCTGCTGGTTTCGGGCAAAGTAAATGGAATATCTCTGAAAAGGATTCACCAATCTAGACACCATTAAGAACAATTGTATTTCATGTGTGGAAGCCAAAATATCAACATAACAGGAGTTTGGAAGAAGTTGATTCCAACTCTCATGATGATTTTGACAGGTTCAAGACTTCAGTAAAGGAAGCAACTCCAGACACGGTGGAAGTAGCAAAAGGACTAGAATTAGTAGTGGAGTCTGAAGATATGCCTGAATTGCTGCAATCTCAAGATGAATGTTGAATTGATGAAGAGTTGCTTCCCATGGATGAGCAAAGAAAATGATTTCTTGAGATGGAATCTACTCCTGGTGAAGATGCTATGAGCATTGTTGAAGTGAAAGCAAAGGACTTGGCATATTATATAAACTTAATTGATAAAATATCAGCAGGATTTGAGAGGATTGATTGAAAGAAGTTGTACTGTGGGTTAAATTCTATCAAAGGGCATTGCATGCTACAGAGAAGTCTTTTGTGAAAGCAAGAGTCAATTGATGCAAGCAAACTTCATTGTTGTCTTCTTTGCAAAAATCCACACAGCCATCCCAACCTTCAGCAACTACCACCCTGATCAGTCAGCAGCAATCAACATAGAGGCAAGACCCACCGTCAGCAAAAAGATGATGACTCACTGAAGGTTCAGATGATTGTTAATATTTTAAGCAATTAAATACTCTTTAATTAAGTATGTTCATTGTTTACTTAGACATAATTCTATGTAAAATTAATGGACTATGGTATAGTATAAACATAGCTTGCATATGCACTGGGAAACAAAAAAAAATTGTATGATTCACTTTATTGAGTCTGGAACAGAGTCTACAATATCTCTGAGGTATGCCTTGAAATGAGAAAATTATCACATAATTATCTCTATTGATTTAAAATATCATCATAAAGTTTTACACTTTTTACACATTTTATTCACAGTAAAAATTCACAGCAACCTAAGAATAGACTTCCTCAATCTAATAGAGGATATTATTTTTAAAGTATGGTAAACATCATACTTAATAAAGCAGCCACTATAAATCAGGAAAAGCGAAAATGTTCCCAGTGCTATTCCATATTATACTGGAATCTCTAACCAATACAAAAAGACAATAAACAGAAAGGTATCCATACCTGTGAAAGGAATAGAAAAATGAACAAAAAAATTGAAAAAATAAATTTTAAAAATAGAAGAAAAAATACACAGAAAGATAAAGGGGAAATTGATTATTTCATCAACCAAAAAGCAAGATAAGAAAGAGTGTATAAAGCGCGTTAGCATTTATGCAAAATGATCATAAACACTTGTTTAAATATGCGTATCTTCTTACCTATTTCTAGAAAGGTACATAGGACCAAGAGCAGGAGTTTCCTCTGAGATGAACAATCACATGAATAGGAACCAAAGGTGAGAGGAAAACGCACTTTTAATTTTATAACCTTTTTGCACCGTTTTGGTTTTTACCATGTTCATGTAAACAAACTTTTGACTTTTTTAAAAAAAATTAAATTTTTAAAGAAATGATTGGCCGGGCGCAGTGACTCACGCCTGTAATCCCAGCACTTTGGGAGGCCGAGGCGGGCGGATCACGAGATCAGGAGATCCAGACCATCCTGGCTAACACGGTGAAACCCTGTCTCCACTAAAAATACAAAAAAAAAAAAAATAGCCAGGAGTGGTGATGGGCGCCTGTAGTCCCAGCTACTGGGGAGGCTGAGGCAGGAGAATGGTGTGAATGCAGGAGGCGGAGCTTGCAGTGAGCCAAGATCCCGGCACTGCACTCCAGCCTGGGCGACAGAGCAAGACTCCATCTCACACACACAAAAAAATGATTACATAGAATATCACCTTTTAAAATGCTATACATGGAAATACCATGTATCTAAAGACAGCATCGTCTCTATTACTTGCTTTCCCAAACTAAAACAAGGTCAGGGAAAACCTTGACAAGGAAGTGAAATTGTCTAGAAGGAGGCTGGGGGCAACTGGAGCTGGGATGACAGGGGAGGGAGGAGCAAAAAGAGACAAAGAAGGCAAAAGGGGACCCGTGGAAGAGAAGATGTGAGTGAGGGAACACGGAAATAATCCTAGGAGTTCAATCTCAATCCCAGCTCAGAGTCTCGATGCCTAAAAGACAGCAGCGTAGATGACATTAGAACTTGCAACTGAAAGGGCAGCAGACGTGGAAATAGCATTTGCGTAAAAGTGAATGGGGTGGAGTTGTCCACACGGAGAGCTGTTTCTCATACGTTGAAGCAGGCCTTTGTATTTACGTTTCCAGATGGTTTCCACAAAAATACCACACATACTTGATACATCTATACCTGGGAGCTCAAAAACCAGATGGCTTGAAACAGTATTATTTGCAACATCTGATATGAAGAAGAAAATCAAAGGTCAAGGAGAATTTTGTGAGCATCTCTTCTCCCTTGAGTGTTCTGCTTGAGGTGAAAGTACAGTGATGAGCATGGGATGGGTGTGGAGCTGATGTTCCAGGATCCCAGTTTGTGGAGCCCAGCCAAGTAGGTGTATTTGATACCATTTGACACCTACACTGAGGTAACTTAAGGAAACAGTGGCTTCAGTAATAAAATTATATTCCCTAACATAAAGCATGTAAACTGATAATGAATTTTTTCTTATTATTTTTTAAATTTGCTAACACATGAAGATATTAAGAACTTCTAGGGCAAGGGACAGAAATCACACCTTAATTTGGAGGCTATAGAGAGAACAAGGACAAATAATTATAATAGGAGAGTTGAGAATTTGTCTATTCGTAGACAATAAGAGCACTATTTTTGTCTTTTTGAGACAAGGTCTTGCTCTGTCACCCAGGCTGGCATGCAGTGGCATGATAATGGCTCACTGACTCTCCCACCTGCTGGATTTAAGTGATTCTGCCACCTCAGCCACCCAAGTAGTTAGGACTACAGGCATGTGCCACCACGCCTGGGTAATTTTTTATAGAGATGAGTTCTCACTATGGTGCCCAGGATGGTCTCGATCTCCTGCGCTCAAGCAATCCTCCTGCCTTGGCTTCCTGAAGTGCTAGGATTATAAGTGTGAGGCACTGCACCTGGCCTAACTGTAATACTTACAGCAACACTGAAATATGTGACGCCTTTTGCAAGTATATGACACATATTCTATAGAAACTTGACTTTTTCACAAATACTACAAACATTTTATTTTGCCATTGTGAGACAAAGCCAATTGCGAAAGCATACAAAAAAGAAAAGAGGGAAGAATGAAAAACAACTTCATAAGGCCTATTTTTTGATACATTATAGTTTATAGTTCTACATATTTATGGCATATATGTTAGATGCATACAATGTGTAATGATCAAGTCAGGGTAAGACCTCTTCTTAGAGAAGGAAAAAGTACTTCATAAGAAATAAAGCTTAAGTAGACAATTTTAAATAAATTTTAAAACAACTTTTAACTTTTCTGATAAAATATGTGCTGATAAAATACATGCCAGTTGACTTTCCTTTCTTCACACATAATTCAGTTGTTTTTATTCATTTTCTATCTCTTATACTGTTAGTAAATGTAATTCCTCAGTTTCATTTTATTGTTGCTTGGGAATTTTCCTGCTTTACATTTACTTTTCAAAAGAAATTACAGAAACTTTGCAAGAATTGTCTCAGTTCCTAACTTATTGAACCATCTGCCAAATTAATTTTACTTATCTAGCTTCTTTGTTTATTCTTTTCAGATGTTATACCGAGAGTTGATCAGATTTATTATTTTTCTCAAAGAAGAAACACAGATTGAGTTTTAACAGATGTTCGGATGTTTTAATTTTTGGAGTTTGCAATTCCCCCTTGGCTTTAATGAGTTCATTCAGTAATGCTGGCTTTTACTAGATACTGTATGTTCTCACACTTGATTTTGCAGTTCTAAACCACAAAAGAATACTAGAAAAGAGAGCCCATAAAGCAAGTTTATTGTGGGAATGGAATTCTCACACACCAGTGGGTTCAGAGTAAGGGAATATCCTTAGCTAGGGAGTGGGAAGTGACAAAGGATGATAAATAAGAAAACACATCAAAAAGGAAACTCTCCACTATGCAATTTAGCAACCTGCCTCTTCTCCAAACAAATTCTAATTCTTCTTTGTTATTTGTAACTCTTTGATTACAAATAGAAACATTTTGTCATTACTAGATACTGCCTGACAAAATTGTGGGTGAAAATGTAAACTAACTAACTTCCTTCCCTCCTTCCTTCCTTCCTTCCTTCCTCTCTCTCTCCCTCTCTCTCTCTCTCTCTTTCTTTTTCTTTCTTTCTTTCTCTCTTTCTTTTCTTTGACAGAGTCTTGCTCTGTCACTGAAGCTGAAGGGCAGTGGCAGAATCTCTGCTCACTGCAACCTCTGCCTCCGGGGTTCAAGCGATTCTCCTGCCTCAGCCTCCTGAGTAGCTGAGACTACAGGCACGTGCCACTAAGCCTGGCTATTTTTTTTTTTTTTTTTTTTTTTTTGTATTTTTAGTAGATAACATGTACTTCACCATGTTGGTCTGGCTGGCCTCAAAACTCCTGGCCTCAAGTGATCCACCCACCTTGGCCTCCCAAAGTACTGGGATTACAAGGCATGAGCCACCATGCCCGGCCTGTAAAGTTTCATATTTGCAGATTCTGTCCTTAGATTAAGTCACATGAAATCAAGCAGAATCTCATTTAAATGTTCCAATACAACCTTTGTAGTCTTACTTCTGTTTCAATGCCAGACTCTTTGGGGACAGAACAAAATAGCATCAGTTTCTTTATGCCAATGGTTCAGCAATTATATGTTATGATTTCAGTGTTTCAAGTGCTTGACACCAAATGTGTAATCACTCATAAAAATATTAAATACGATTATTTTTATCTCTAGGGGATATTGTGCTCAGGATCCCGCTGTGATGGAATTAACTCATGGGAACCAAAATTAAAATTCCATGATTGAAATAAAATGGTATTGCATGGTATAACATGTATAAAATATTGGAATTACCAAGTGCTATAAACTTAAGTCCTAAGTTCTAAACCCAATAGAAAACATGATAGAAAAAACAGAGTGGTTTTTTTAAATACAGAAAAAAAGGGAGGAGGAAAACAGTTATTTTACACTCCCTTCACTCTGGTTTACTCACAATTCCTAGACATTATGCTGTGGTCTGTCTCCTCCACTCCCACACCACCTTCCTCAAATATGCCTTCTTAACACTTGCATAAGCCAATTGCTTCTGGACTACAAACTATAGGAAACAGCACAAAAAGGAATTCGGGGTGAAAAAAGGCTGTTAAAATTTCCAGTTATTCAAAGTAATGCATGTTTAAACAAAGGTCAGTTTAAGGATATTAATTTTCCTAAGTCTGTTGTTTTAGATGACCTCAACATATCTAGCATTCAGTTGAGATGATTTTTAGAAATCTGAAATAAAATATTAGCAAAGTAAATTTCATTTGGATTATTCCAGGGATGAATGAAAGAATGGTTTATTGATAGAAAACTTCAAAATTTAAAGTAACATATTAATAAGTCCAATTTAAAAACAACCTATATATATATGAAAATTCAGAGGATAAAATTCAACAATCTTTCCTTATAAAACTCAAAAAATCACAACAAGAATTATACTTCCTGAACATACTGTAGAATTCCTATCTTACATTGATTGCCAAAATTATAATCATAATGGCAGCCAAGAGTCATTCCCAATGATACGAGAAAAATGACAAGGATATGTCATTTTTCTATTCCTGTGTGCTATTTGCTTTTAGTCAAGATCCTGGTGGGAACCAGATGACACACTCAAGCTGGATAATGGGGACATTACCCAGGCATGGGCCATGTGTTAGAAAAGCCCCAGAGGATCTTGTAGCACCCTAGGTTAGCAACAGCAGGGAAATGTGGCCGGAAGGGTAGCTATGCAGAGAGGCTTTCTGATAAGAGCTGTAGCCTTTGGCAGGACACAGCCTCTGGCACCAATTAAGCAGGGAGGAAATCTTGGAAACAAGTACTTTTCCCTCACTTTCCTCCCACTCTGATTTCCTGCCAATGCCCTCATTGGCTGAACCTAACTGGAAGCCAGAAGGTAAGGAAGCCCCAGCGAGGGGAACCTTAGGGACACAGAGCAGGATGCAGAGCAGGGAGAGGGCTCTGGAGGGGAGAAAGGGAAGTATCCAGCATGGCCAGCTTGCCCAAGTCAGGTGGTAAGAGGTGAATTCAGGTACAGATGGGAAAGCCTGGCTACAGGATCTGAGCTTTTAATTACATTATACTGTTTCTCCCTAATCTTGAAATTACAATTTAGATGATTCAAAGGGAAAAAGGATGTTAGTCTCAATGGCAGCAAAAATCATTAAATGTCCCAATTCATTAAAATACCAAAATCATAAAAGACATAGGAATAATCCTTAAAAATATACAGGGACTAGCTAAAGAAAACATTTACTAAGTAATATAAATTTTCAATAAATAGCAAAGGGTAACATGCTCCTTTGTGAAAAGATGAAATATCATCAAGATGTCATTTCTTCCCGAATCAATTTTAGGTTTAACCTAAGCTCAATTAAGTTCTTCATACTATTTTTTAAATAATAGAATTTTTTTTAAAGCTATTTTAAAAGAAAGCTGGCAAAAGAACAAAAAGCTAAGATTTTTTTTTCCCTAAAGATTATTGAGGTTGTACATGCCTATTCAATTCAGGAACTTAACAAAATAATATTTTAATTGTCAAATATATTTTTTACCAGTCAAATTGGAAGGATTCCCCCCAGTCCCTGTTTTGTCTTAAACATCCAGTACAGAGCAAGATGTGGTGAAAAAGACATTAACACTGTTGCTGAGGGCATTAATTGATGCATACTTCATGTGATACAATCTGGCATTATGGATAAGAACCTTAAATATGTTCATACCCTTTAGCCTAGCAATTCGATTTTTAGTAATTTATCTTTAGAAGTTAATTAGACTGGCCAGGCGCAGTGGCTCACGCCTGTAATCCCAGCACTTTGGGAGGCCGAGACGGTCAGATCACGAGTTCAGGAGATCAAGACCATCCCGGCCAACACGGTGAAACCCCGTCTCTACTAAAAAAAAAAAATACAAAAAATTAGCCGGGCATGGTGGCGGGCGCCTGTAGTCCCAGCTGCTCGGGAGGCTGAGGCAGGAGAATGGCTTGAACCTGGGAGGCAGAGCTTGCAGTGAGCCGAGATCACGCCACTGCACTCCAGCCTGGGCCACAGAGCAAAACTCTGTCTCAAAAAAAAAAAAAAAGTTAATTAGACTGCATAATGATCTAGACAAGTATTCATACCATCATAATAGCTTTTTAAAGTAAATAACATTGGCCAGGCACAGTGGCTCACCTCTGTAATCTTAGCACTTTGGAAGGCTGAGGCAGGTGGATCACCTGAGATCAGGAGTTCCAGATCAGCCTGGGCAACATGGAGAAACCCTGTCTCTACAAAAAATACAACAATTAGCCAGGTGTGGTGGCACGCACCTGTAATCCCAACTATTCGGGAGGCTGAAGCAGGAGAATCGCTTGAACCCAGGAGGCGGAGATTGCAGAGAGCTGAGATTGTGCCACTGCACTCCAACCTGGGCGACAGAGTGAGAATCCATCTCAAAATAAAATTAGATAAATAAATAAATACTAAAAAACATATAAATGTTCAATATGTAGAATTAAATTATGGAAAAGTCCTATGCTAAAATGCCACACAAACTCTAAGGACAATATGTTTTAAAATATTATATAGTATAAAAATACTCCATATGTGTATGTATTTAACAGGAAAAAAATGCCAAACTATATAAGACTTATTTCCAAAAATTGTTTCTTTTCTTATGCATGCACAGGGAAATAGGGGGAGATACACCAAATTTAACATGCTTTCTCTGATCATCAGTTTTGAATGATGTTAATTTTTTTTCTTTTATGTTTCTCTGTATTTCTCAGATTTCTTGCAATCAAGAATTACTAATTGCCAAAGCAGTCTTGAGCAAAAAGAACAAAGCCGGAGGATTCACACTACTTGATTTCAAAATGTACTACAAAGCTTTAATGAAAACAGCATGCCACTGGCCTAATAACAGACACATGGACCAACGGAACCAAGTAGAGAGCTCAGAAATAAATCCACATATTCACGATCCCTTGATTTTCCACAGAAATGCCAAGAGCTAATTTTACGTTTTTTTCTCCATTTTTGTAAAAAATGTCATTGAGATTTTGATACGATTGCATCGAATCTGTAGATCACTTTGAGTAGCACGGACATTTTAACAATATTACTTATTCTAATCCGTGAACACAGGGTATTTTTCCATTTATTTGTGTCTTCTTCAATTTCCTTCATCAATGTTTTGTAGTTTTCAGGATACAGATCTTGTACTTCCTTGGTTAAATTTACTTTAAGCATGTTTTTGTGGCTATTGTAAATGGGACGATTTTCTTGGCTTTTCAAATAATTCATTGATAGTATATAGAAACCTTACCAATTTTTTTGTATATTGGTTTTGTGTCCTGCAACTTTACTGAATTTGTTTATGAGTTCTAAGTTTAGGTAGTCTTTAAATTTTTGTATATATAAGATCATGTCATCTGCAAATAAAGACCATTTAACTTCTTCCTTTCCAGTTTGGATGCCTTTTATTTCTTTCTCCTGCCTAACTGCTCTGGCTAGGACTTCCAGTTGTATGTAGAATAGAAAAGGCGAGAGTGGGCATCCTTGTCTTGTTCCTAATCTTATAAGAAAGACTTTCAATTTTCATTACTGAGTGTGATATTAGTTCTAAGCTTGCCACATATGGCCTTTATTCTGTTGAGGAACATTCCTTGTATGTCTAATTTGGTAAGAGCTTTTATCATGGGAGGATTTTTAATTTTGTCAAAAGCTTTTTCTACATCTCTTGAGATAAACGTTTTTTTTCCCCTTCATTCTGTTAATGTCTTGTTTCACAATTATTGATTTGTGTGTGCTGAACCCTCCTTCATCCCAGGGATAAATTTTGCTTGATTATGATGAATACTCCTTTTAATGTACTGTTGAGTTCAGTTTGCTAGTACTTTGTTGAGTGTTTTTGCATCTATGTTCATTGGGGATATTGGCCTGGATTTTCTTTTCTTGTGTTGTGCCTGTTTGGCTTTGATATCAGCATAATGCTATCCTCATAAAATAAGTTAGGAAGTGTTCCCTCTTCCTCGATTTGTTGAAATGGTTTGAGAAGGACTCACATTAATATTTCTTTAAACGTTTGGTAGAATTCAGAAGTGAAGGCATCAAACCCTGGTCTTTTCTTTGATTGGAGATTTTAAAATATTGATTTGATCTGCTTACTTATCATTGGTCTGTTCAGATTTTCTGTTTCTTCATGATTCACTCTGGGTAGGTTTTATGTCTCTAGGAATTTATCCACCACTTCTAGCTTACCCAATTTGTAGGCATATAGTTGTTCATAACAGTTTCTTAATCTCCTTTGTATTTCTGTAGTATCAGTTTCACCTATCTATCTATTTATTTGAGACAGGGTGTTGCTCTGCTGCCCAGGCTGGAGTGTAGTAGCACTATCACAGCTCACTGCAGCCTCAACTTCCCTAGTCTCAAGCAATCCTCCTGCCTCAGCCTCCCAAGTAGCTGAGAGTAATGACACACACCACCACACCTGACTAATTTTTGTATTTTTTTGTAGAGACAGGGTTTCATCATATTGCCCAGGCTCATCTTGAACTCTTGGACTCAAGTCATCTGCCCACCTCGGCCTCCCAAAGTGCTGGGATTACAGGCATGAGCCACCACACCCGGCCTGCAGTATTAGTTGTAATGTTTCTTTTTTCATTTCTGATTTTATTTATTAGATACTTCTCTTTTTTTCCTTAGTATAGCTAATTTTTTTTCAATTTCATATTCACAAAAAACACCTTATTAATCTTTCCTATTGTTTTTCTAGTCTCTATTTATTTCTGCTCTGATCTTAATTATTTCCTTCCTTCTATTAAATATCAGCTTAGTTTGTTTTTCTTTCTCTGGTTCCTCGAGGTATAACATTAGCTTGTTTGTTTGAGGTCTTTCTTCTTTTTTGATGTAGATGTAGATTGCTACAAACTTCTCTTTCAGAACTGCTTTGGTTGCACACCACAAGTTTTGATCTGTTGTGTTTCCAGTTTTGTTTGTCCCAACTTATTTTTGAATTTATCTTTTAAGTTCTTCTTTGACCTATTGGCCATTCAAGAGTATGTTGTTTAATTCCATGTTTTTGTGACTGTTTCAAAATTACTTCTGTTATTCATTTTTATTTTGATACCATTGTAGTCAGAAAAGATACTTGATATAATGTCAATCTTCTTAAATTGCTTAATACATGTTCTGTGACCTAATTAATCTATTTTGAAAAAAATACAATGTTAGGTATTCACCAAACCTAATTTCACATGCTTAGAATTAAATCTCTAACAAATAAAATAATAAACTAGAAAAAAACTATAACTAAATGGGTAAACAATCTTATGGGAGTCGAAGTATTTCACCACAAAAGATATGGAAAAACCATGAGGATTATATTTTTGAGTTATAAATGTAAAGCCTATACTTAAAAAGAATTGTCAAATGCCAAATTGTCAAATAAATGTCAAATGCTAAATTAGGGGGAAAAATCGTTTTGTAAAAAATCTAGTAGCCTAGGGATTGTTATGCTTCATATGTTTTCAAAATAGTAAAACAAATCTCTAATACTATGATAGTAAATAGTATAAAATGACATGTGAAACCTTGTTAGTAGTCACACTGCAAATTAAGACAAACATAAGACTATTTGTCTCATGTCAAAGAGTCAAAGTTTAAAATTATGTAATATTAAATCTATTGTGTCAGATGCAAGTTTTAAGAGAACATGTGAATTGGAAATATATTTCTGAAAAGAAATTTGACAAGACATAAAAATTTTAAGAATGTTCATTCTTTGAATATCTCCTTAGGAGGCTAATCATAAAAAAATTATTTAACATGCATTGAGGCTGGGCATTGTGGCTCATGCCTATAATCCCAGCACATTGGGAGGGTGAGGAGGGAGGATTGCCTGAGCCCAGAAGTTCAAGACCAGCCTGAGCAACATGGTGAGAACCTATCTCTAAAATTATTTTTATAAAATAACAAAAACTCTTTTAAATGCATTGAAAACATGAATATTCACTCAGTTTTACTTATCAGACTGAAATTAGAAACAATCCATAATATATACAATACTGTAACAGCTAAATAAATTATATTTCTTCATTATAGATCATTGTATAGGCATAAAATTAGGATTCCAAGAAATTTTAATGTAAACAATCATAATACGATGTTAAGCTAAAATTCATGGTACAAAATGTGTATTCAGTAGAGGCAATCCAAGTTTTGCACATCTGTGTGCATATGTGACTGAAATAGTCTAAGCTAATAGTTCTTGAGCACTGACTATATGTCAGGCATTGTTCTAAGTGTTTTAAAATAACTACCAATTATCAATTTATTTTCTCTCAGTTCCAAATTCATCCTTTTTGCTTGTTCTGTGAAAACTGAACTAGGCTCTTTAGATGTTTTTCCTTTACCATCTGATTCAGTGCTAAGCTTTGTCAGTGGAGGATGCTGGAGAGACACAGTGGAAGGAAAGGGTTTTACTTCCTGTTTCTGTGGCTTCTCCAGGATACAATACAATACAATACTTCCGAAATACAGTGCCAACAGCAGCTTCCCTTGGCATCTGTCCTTCCCTGACAAGCAGTTGTGTAGCAGAGCCTCCTATGAAACACTTCCTCATGAAAGATTTCCCTGGCACTCTACAGGTCAGATTTCTGGCAAGTTCTGCCAATGTGTCATCACAGCAAGTTCTTTTCCATTGAATGAGCCACAGTCAGGCCCTCTTCAAGAAACTTTGGATGTGTGGAGGAGAAGGAACCCTTCCTTGGGTGCTCTAATGAGAATTACATCATTGAATGTCCCAAAAAACCCTAGGTAATTATGATCACTATGTTACAAATGAGGAAACTGAGAAATCATATAGATAAGAGCTGATGAAGCCAAAATTTAATCCAAGCAATTTGGCTCCAAAGTATGTAAAGTCATCCCTCAGTATCCATGGGGGATCAGTTCTAGGATCCTCACTGATACCAGAGTCCGTGGATGCTCCAGTCTCTTATATAAAATGGCAGAGTATTTGCATAAAACCTATGCATGTCCCCTTGTACACTTTAAGTCATTTCAAGATTACTTATAATACTTGATACAATATAAATACTAGGTAAATAGTTGTTAAACTGTGTTGGGGCTTTGTTTGTATTATTTTTTATTGTTGTATTATTTCTATCGTACTTTTTAAAAATATTTTTGATCTGTAGTTGATTGACTCTACAAATGTGGAACCCACAGATATGGAGAGCCAACTGCCCTTTCAACCACTATGCTATATAGACTTCTGAAATATTGATTATATATACACAAATACATAAAAGACATTGGAAGGTAAAGCAAGTAGATGTAAATGGCAGCTATCTCCAAGTAGTGAAATTACAGGTGTCTTATATTACTGTTGTGCAATTTCTAGATTTCCTCCAGTATGCAAAAATTAATTTTATATTCATAAATATATACGTATAATATATTTTATATTTATAAATATATATTTATATTTAAGAAGGAAATTCAGAGGAGTCTTTTATGGAACAAAGAGATTTCCATCTTTACATGAAGCCACAGTATCAATTCAATAAAGTACAGACTCACCAAAGCCATATTTTATGTCTACAGTTTTTATTCCATGCCTTTTCCTGATGTACAGGTGCAATGTGCACTGAAAGCATAATTCCAATTTCCATGAGAGCTATGCTTACAATCCATTCAGCACTGAGGCAAGAGCAACTAAAGCTAAATTTTAATTTGCATAATTATAATCCCATACAAATAAAAAGCATTCATAGTAATTATGCCTGGCCTGGCTCCAGTTTGTATCATATCCCAGGCCATACAACTAATATTTTTAACAGTGCAGAGCAAATTTATCATTACATTTCATGAAGCTAAACTCTGAGTATTATCTCCCAATTTCAAGTTACATAAAGTTATCCATCATTTCTCAGGAAAGTCTCTTTTTTAAAATCTATTTGTCCTGAATTATTTATATCACACTTGATAACTTGCTCTGCTCTTCCACTGACTATTACAAGCCGTAATCTTTTCCTTCTTATTCCTGAAACATAATTCCTTCAAGAGGCGCCTGCTAATCTGGGAGACCAAATTTTCTAACATGCCTATCTTTACCATCAAAGGGTTCAGTGTCAGTAGCAAGACTATAATTTTTTCTTTTATAATAAAAAAGATGGCCAGGGAAGTGTGAGTGACCATAGGGATTGTGCCCACGCTCAGGGCCCCAGGCTTGGAGACTTTTTTGGAAGGTAATGTCTCCGGGACAGCGTGAGCCCGACAAGCCTGGGCTGGCCCTGCAGAAAATCCTGAAGGAGTTGGATGGCTATATTACTTATCACATAAATCTCTCATAATAACGTGAGACAGAAGGAGGGTACCCAGAAAAGGAGAGTGTTGCCATGCATGCAGAGAGCCCTGACTCGGAGCCAGGAGCTGGGTGGTGAGAAGATCCAGAATGAGTCCCTATAATGGAGCTGGTGGAAAGCAGGACCAGACAGGTGGGTGGTCTCCCCGAGCTCCCTGGGGCGCAACCAGAGATCAGGGTCCCTGCTAGCTGCAGAGCCCACCACAATGCGGGGAACAACGATAATCATGCAGGGAGAAACACCGGATAACAAGAATTCTCCGTGACAGTGCAACGATGAGAATCGAGAGGATGCATCCAATGATCACGACCACGACGAGATCACCACAGGAACGGCCAAGGCAAGAAAGCAAAGACCTTGAAGAAAAAGAACCACTCCAAGGCTAAAGCAGAGAACCCCGCAGACCTTGCCATGGACCCCAAGGAGACAACCAGCGTGCTGGTCAGTCTACAGAGAAAAGAGCGGCTGTAATAACCATGAGTGCCCCAGGGAGTGGCCTCCACTTCCCTTTGGTTTATGATTTTAAGTCCAGTGAGCATGGGACTCAGTCATAAACCAAACGGCAAGTGGTACTGTCCCGAATGTCCCAGGGAAAACAAGAAAACAATGAAAAAGCACTGGGAAGAAAAGAGAGGGCTTTTATGACAGGTAGTTTGTGGATATCCATTTAATTGTGAGAACAACATAAACCAGGGTATTTACTCCATTGCCACTTTTGTTGAGGTGTAAGGATTGTAAAACACATATTTTCAAAGAATTTTAGGAAAGGAGCCATTCCTTTGATGGGGATGACAGTGATTCTCTTTGACCTTTTTTTTTTTTTTTTTTCCCCATTGATGCACATGTGTGACAAGAAAACGCTGGATGGATCAATAGTTTAGAAACTACAAATATAGCCTTGAAGTACACACTTAAAAAAAAAAAAAAGAAATCTGTACTATTCCTGTATACTTCTATACACATTTCACATCACCCTTGGAGTAATTATCTCTAAATTAGAAACAAAATATAAGCATACCATTTTAAAGAAATTTGCTGTCACTTGAAATAACTTCAGGTCAAAATCCATTATCTTAAAACACTGGGCATCTTTAAAGTTGTTTATTAGGTATGCAGAAACAGAGGTTCTAGCTTTTTCTATTTTAATTCATTATATTGTTTTCAACTATCACACAGATTGTGAAGTGTCTGAGAATCTTATGTCGTCATAGGGGATAGTGGTATTACTCTCAACTATGCATTCCTTATTATTATTTTATTTATACCTGCATCATGTATTTAATTAGCCAATCAACAAATATTTACTGAGTCAGAAATAATGCCTGAGAAGATAAAAATATTTTCAGCTAGATGGTGAATATAAGCAGACTATGAAAATAAATATAATAGGATTTTTACAGTAAAAGCTTAATCCTCCATGCTAAGAAACCACCCAAATCACATAGTCATCTTTGGCTAAAAGGATGCACTTAATTCTTGCCAGATCCGTAATTCTCTTTTTTCATTGTCCAGGTTCTAGTTTTGTTGGTTTCTTGTTGCTCTTGTATCTCACCACATGAACTGAGAAGTTTTTCACATATAAAATGTAGCACTATTTTCAGAAAATTTTTACTATTGATTACCAGAAAATTCTTACTATTGATTACCTCTGCAAATTACTTATTTTAAATGTAAAGTATTTTTCAGTTATATTGGTACAGAGGTTTTGCCTCTTCTGATATGCTCTGCTAAATCACTACATCAGATTCTTATTACCAATAAAGGCTTTGTTTTCTAATCATTGAAGTTGCTTCAATTATGGGTCTCTGTATCTTGCTCATGTCTTCCTTATTGTTCCGTCTTCTAAGGATCTGAGTGGCATACTATTTGTCTACCTTTTGGGGTGTCTTACTCTGTTGCCTAGGCTGGAGTGCAGTGGCACTATCATGGCTCAATGCAACCTCAAGCTCTCAGGCTACCTCAGCCTTCTGAGTAGCTGGGATGACAGTTGTGCACTACCACACTTGGGTAAATTTTTTCTTTTTTTTTTTGTAGAGCTCAGGTCTTTCCATGTTGCCCAGGCTGGTCCCAAACTCCTGTGCTCAAGTGATCCAACCCCTTCGGCCTCACAAAGTGTTGGGATCACAGGCGTGAGCCACTGCCTGAACTCTTCTACATTTTTGTAGGAAGAATAACTTCTAGATTGATGGTAGGTAGTAAGGGATTTTCCAGTTCCCAGAAATGTGAGTGTAGTGATACTTTCTGTGGTAGGTTAAAAGAGGCCACAAATTTTTTGCTGATCTTTTCATTAAGAAGCAATGAGTCTAATTCCCCTCCCCTTGAATTAATGACTTCCTTGGCCAATAGAATGTAACAAAAGAGATATTCTGGATCTTCTGTGCCTAAGGTCAGGGCTTTAAATTTTCAGCCCAGATCTCTTGGAACATTTCTTCCAGAAGCCCTGGCCTCCAACTACCCTGAGACCATCATCCTAGAGATGCCATGTATAGAGGCTGTGGTCAGCAGTCCTAGCTGAGCCCAGCCTTCCAGCTATCCTCTAACAGGCAACAGACATGCAAGCGAAGCCACCTTGGACCCTCCAGACTGGTCTACTCCTTAGCTCAGTTCCTCAGAGTGATTTATGTTCATGCCACACGGAACAGAATAATCACCCAGACCAGCACAAATTTCTGACCTACAAAATCATGAGATATTAAAAAGTGGCCATTGTTTAAGCCATTAAAATTTGAATGGTTTGTTATGCAGCAATTGATAACTGGGACTTTCTTCCCTGTCTGCAACTACTTGGTGGTTTTATTATTTAAGCATTTCAATCCCAATTTTATGTCAGTAACACTGATAGAGTAGATATTAAGAGAATTCTGCTTTCTACAGAATGGATTGGAATGGAGAGATATTTGTTCATCAGGTGAAATAGTAATAAAGAATGTCCAGTTGGCCATTTTATTAAGTGAATTTACAGATTCAGTTCAACTGGTAAAATATCCCCTGGCAGAAGAAATAGATTCTTCATAGAATGAAGGCACTACCCTTGCTCAGCTTTATTTATAAAGAATAAAGTAGTAAAACATTTTTCCAGGTTTGGGGCACAGAGGCAAGGAGCAGAGGGAGTCAGGAAGTTCAAAGCACATGAGGAAATTTATGGGTTTATCAGATAACAAAATTCCTAATTTCTTCAAGTCCTTTGTTTTTCGTTTTGGGTTTTTTTTTTCCCCCCTTCAGAAAGCAATGTATTTCTTTCTCCTCCTATCATCACTATTTCATACTTGAATATATGAGATAAAATCTTGCCTCCTAAGCTGAAGATAAGAAGAAAAGTGAAGAGGTGTGCTGGAACATGAGCTATCATCTCTATCAGAATTTGAAAGATGAGTTCATTAGACTCCTTACTGAAGGAATACAGCTTATTGCTAACATCATAGTCCTTCTGAGTAGTGATGTGCAAACCAGACTATGCATCAAAATCACATGGGAAGTTTTTCAAAGTATTTCTGAAAATTCTGTAGTGGGATCTGAGAATATGTGTATATGTATTGGACAAGATTCTTTTAGTGTAGAAACAAAAACCAAAACAAAATAAACCACAACAACAACAACAGCAACAAAAACAGAAAAATCAACTCAAATTGACTTTAGCAAAAAAGAGAATTTATTAATTCACAGAATTGAAGAGTCTATTCTTTTAGATGTTTCTATTGGGATATTGGTATGCTTTGGCTGTGTCCCCACCCAAATCTCATCTTGAATTGTAGTTCCCATAATCCCATGTCATGGGAGGGACCCAGTGGAAGGTAACTAAATCAAGGGGACAGGTTTTACCCATGCCGTTCTTGTGACAGTGAATAAGTCTCATGAGATCTGATGGTGTTATAAAGGGCAGTTCCCCTACAAACGCCCTCTTGCCTGCCACCATGTAAAACATGCCTTGCTCTTCCTTTGCCTTCTGTCATGATTGTGAGACCTCCCCATTCATATGGAACTGTGAGCCAATTAAACCTCTTTCCTTTATAAATTACCCAGTCTCGAGTATGTCTTTATTAGCAGCATGAGAATGAACAAATACAGATATATTTTCTGTTTCTAAATAAAATGAGTAGTTTCAATTCTTAATATTTCAGTTATAGGACTTACCTATTTACCTCCCACTACAGGAGATGAGCATTTAGTTTTTCACTAATTCTTATTCCATGCATCCCTTTCTAAACTGCTCCCCTTCCACATTTCCTCACCTATACTTTTCAATATAGTTCAATATTCAAGGTTATATTTTTACAGTTACGTAAATGTCATTTAAATATGAACCATATAATTACTCATTTTAACTCAAATGTCAACTCTCTCTTAGAAGTGTTAATTTTCTCTCAGTTTGTTCAAATATATTAAGTCTTCAATGAATTTCATCTTTTTTCATCTGTTCTGTTTGCCCTCAAAGGCAGTTATTATCTTGCAGTATTCCTTTTTCTCTCTTTTCTAATCAATCTCTTGCTTCCTGGCTTGCACGCATTGTGCTTTCTTGATTTATTCCCTTATTTTGGTAAATAAAAGATAATATTTTGAGACTCTGCACACCTGAAAAATATTGTTACATACCCTTAGTTGTGATAGGTAGCTCATTGAGTTTAGAGCTATAAATTGGAAATCTTATTCTCTTGGAATTTGAAAACAAATCTCCTTTGTATTCTAACTCCCAGTATTTCTATTGCTAAGTCCAATGAAATTGGGATTCGTGATCTTTTAAATGAAACCATGTTTTCTCTTTAGTAGCATATAGGCCCTTATCTTTTATCCCAAATGTTTGAAATTTCATAATTATGTGACTTGGTTTAGATCTATTTTCACCCATTTTGCTATCAGGGTGACTTTGTAATCTGAAAACTTATGACCTTTATTACGGGGAAATTTCCTAACATTATTTACACAGTAATTTATCTTTCTTGGTTTTCTTTGTCCTCTATCTTTGCATCTCTGACTATTGAAAATTTGGACTTCCCAGACTGATCCTCTTATTTTCTTATCTTTTCTCCACTATTTTTCCTATTGTGCTTTATTTTCTGAAATATTTCAACTTAATATTTAACTAAACAACAGCTGATAGCAGCTGTCATATGTGGAAGAAGGTCATATATTGGATATTTTAGCCTTGGCTGAGCTCTCAGTTGAATACAGCCACCTCACTGACTCTGGCTGATGCCACAGGAGCAGAAGAATCACCATGCTGATCCCAGCCAACCTTTAAAAATATGAAAAACAACACATCAATACATATCGTGTTGACTCACTAAGCTCTGGGGTAATAGATTAACTGATGTAGGGGGTATGATATAGCCTCACTTCAGGACCTTAGGCTTAGCCATGTGGCATGCTTTAACCAATGAAATGTTAACAGAAGTGATACTTGTCACGTTTGAGCAAAAGCTTTAAGAATCAGTACATGGTATAACATGTGCTCTTCCTACATGCAAAAAGTCAGCAATGTTCCATATAGAGGCTATTTCCAAGAAGCCTTAGTCTCAGACTGAAACTGACTGAGCCATAACATTGCATTTTTCACAGCAGCATAACCTTTCCTGCCTGATACAGATACTAGATAGCCAATAGGAAACTTATGCACATGGACAAGTGTGGGATTCACTGTGAGGTGATCTGGCAGGTGTTACCCAGTTCCCCCTTCAGAACTGAAGAACTTATTTCACCAGCTGCTAGGAGTGCTGCCACTGACAGTCCTTAGCTGTTTGGCAGCTCTGGAAATTGCTCTCAACTAAAGAAAACTTCCTCACCGAAGTCGTACTCTTTTCTTGGGGGCAACCTGCATCCAGTGACTGGTCAGCATGAAGGTATAAAAGCCCACCATGCTTGTCATACTGCAGGACAACTTTGAAAAACCATTACTACTTCAGAACTCCCCATGGGATCAGCTTGAGGTGTGACCACAGCCCAATTACCTCTCCCCAATCCTGCTTCTTTCCTTTCCTTTCCTTCCTTCCATGAGTGTGGTTCCCATGAGTGCTCTCTAATTAACTTCCTGCAAGCTAATCTCTGTTTCAGAGTTTATTTCCTGAGGAATCTCACCTGCAATCACTTTTTCTTCTTTTTTTGCTGGTTTTGGTTTTGGTTTGGGGGAATATCTAATAGCAATCTCTTTAGGAATTTTACCTTGGATTGACTAGATTCTTCAATAAATAATTTTCTAATAGTATGCTTAAAAGAACAGGTCAGAGAATAGGTCAGGTTTAAGATAAAAATAGGTCTTACAATGCTTAAGAGAATAGGTCATGCTCTGGGAACTGAATTAAGGAGAAGACTGTTGGATATTAACAACTAATTATCCAGTCTACACTTTAATGTCCCTGTTTTCAGTACAGTATCCTGGCCCCCAATTGTGCACAATATTCTACAGGCCAAAGACGTTTGGTATCACCCTCCACAAAGAATAACCCCCCCCCCACCAGTGTTCTGCCGTGTTAGGAAAGAGTTCACAATCTAGCTGTGTGGAATGGGTTACGGAGTCTTGGAGCCTACTTCTGCTTAAATATACTTGCATTCAGGCTGGGCGCAGTGGCTAATGCCTATAATCCCAGTACTTTGGGCGGCCGAGGCATGGTGTCATGAGCCTGTAACCCCAGCTACTTGGGAGGCTGAGGCAGGAGAATTGCTTGAACCCAGGAGGCAGAGGTTGCAGCGAGCCAAGATGGTGCCACTGCACTCCAGCCTGGGTGACAGAGCAAGACTCCGTCAAAAAACAAACAAACAAACAAACAAACTATATATATACACACACACACACACACACACACACTTTCAGTCAATTCTACTGTTTTTGCACTACTCTTACTCCCGTTTCTAGGATTTCCTGGTGCTACCAATTTCCAAGCCCAACACAAATCAAGTGGTTTTGCAGCTTTCCATCTCTAATTTTCAGAATGTTGTTATTGTAGTCTCCTCTCCCAATATTTTTGCCCTTATTTATGCCTTTTGAAAATATGACCATATTCATTTACTTTCATTTTAGCAAGGAGTGAAGTAAGGAGTAAAGGGAGATATGCATGCTTTATTCAACTATCTTTAATTAGAAGCACTAAATAGTTATCCTTCTATATATGCATTATAGTTAGTGACTCAAATTCTCCTTTAAATATTTCTATGGAAATCTTTATTAGAATTACATCTAAACTCTGTTTTGTTTTGTTTTGTTTTGTTTTGTTTTTCTGAGACAGTCTTGCTCTTTTGCCCAGGCTGGAGTGCAATGGCGCGATCTCAGCTCACTGCAACCTCTTCCTCCCGGGTTCAAGTGATTCTCCTGCCTCAGCCTACTAAGTAGCTGGGATTACAGGTGTGTGCCATCATGTCTGGCTAATTTTCATACTTTTAGTAGAGACAGGGTTTCACCATGTTGGTCAAGCTGGTCTTAAACTCCTGACCTCATGATCTACCCGCCTCAGCCTCCCAAAGTGACAGCATTACAGGCATGAGCCACCGCGCCTGGCATACATCTAAATTCTAAATTAATGTAAGGGAACTGATATGATGCCAAGTCTTATTTAACAACAAAGCATAGCTTTCTATTTACTCAAGTTTTCTTTTTGTATGTTAATTGAGTAATAATCTTGTATGTTCTGTTTTAACAAATTTTATTTCTAGTTTTGTTTTTACACTTTCTGTTGATTTTACCAATGGAATCTTTTCTTTCATCATATTTACTAAATATGTTTGCTTATAAAAAAGGAAGAGAGTTTGGAATATTCATTTTGCAATTGGACGTCTTACTGATCATAATTTATTCAGTAATTGGAATGTCTTCACTAGAGAAGTAGGAGGATCTTTTATCTTGGGTACAATATAGGTGACATTTGAGAAGTCACAGGAGTCACATTAGGAGTTTTCCAGCACGCCACCCATTCTAACACCTTATTTAAGTTACTAGAACACAGTCACACGTTTACACTGTGGCCTCTTGATCTTTCATGACTCTAAGGACTGTGGCTTGAGTTTTCTTGGATCTTTCTAGGGCATCTTAATGCAGCTCACGTGGAATCTTAGGAGTGCTTAATATTTCTAAACGAAAACAAAATGATTTGCCTCCTCCTCCTAGCCAACCCACGAGAGACTTCTAATTCTGTGATGTAAACCAATCGGGACAAACAGACAAAAAGGGAGTGTAGTAGATTGTTTCCAAAGATGGTCACAGACTTTCCTCCCATATCACACGACTTAATGCCATGTGACTTTGCCACTCCTTCCATAAAGAGGAATCTCATCTCCCTCCTCTCCCTAGTGCCTATCCCTCCCTAATTGTTAAACATTTTGAATAGATCCCTACTCAAACCGCTATTCAGCCTCAATTGGTTGTTGATTCTGGATCCCTGTGCTACATAATCTTCCTTTACTGGAAGGAAATGAAACCATAGTGAATGGTTCATTGAAGCATTTTTTTCTGGCTATCTACATAAGAAATAGCATTATTGCTACTGAAGGATTTTAGTAGACCAACTTTTACATTATTATAATTTTGAAAAACATCTATTACCTGGAAAACATCTTGGTGTTTAAACTTGGAGTTTAAACTCAACACTAATTAGCATATGTACTGCTTAACAACTATCATTATTATTATACATGTTATTAGATCTGAATTCAAAGGAAATATACATATATGACTACTTAAGAATAAAATAGAACCAAATCAGATTTTACTTCAGATAGTTAGCATCTAAAAAATCATGTTTGTTTCACTCTCTATGTATTTTATCAGAAGTTTTTCTGTGTTTACTATGGTAAAAGCTAAAGCAGTTGTTATAATTTTTGCACAACAGTAAAAGCATTTTAATGAGTTGTAATTGCATCATCCTTTTAGTAGTTGTTTTAAAAATCTTAAAAAATAATATTGTAATCCCTGGTTCTACATTAAGGGGCATATTCTTCCCAAGATACTAATACATAAAGTAGAATAGTAATAATGGGTACTCACAAATGGGTACTCAGGGAAGAATATAACCTTTTAAAATTACTTACTAACAGAAAAGCCATGTTCTGGTACTGCCAAAATGCATTTCATCACAACTAAAACTAATTTTCCATTCTTGCAAATACAATTACAAAGATAGCAAATGAATTCCAAGTAATAAACTTAAGATAAAGTTTCCTAATTTCAAGTTCACATAATAACATAGATGGTGTTTCATAAACTATTTCTCTAACACAGTAGTTTTCAAACTTTCTTACAGAGGTGGGGCCCTTCCTCAAATGAAATCTTAACCAGAAGACCAATTAATACAAAGCATATTTTTTAAAAAATAAGCCTTCTCTAGTGAAGGTTGGTGGGAGAAGGGTACAGAGGCCTGACCGACAGACCCTCTGAACCCCAATATATCAATCAGTTTTTCAGAAGGTTCCATAGGGTACTTTTTATAAATTACTAATACTTTGGAAACATTTAAAACTACTAATATCAGGCCAGGCACAGTGGCTTATGCCTGTAATCTGAGCACTTTGGGAGACATAGGCTGGAGGATCACTTGAGCCCAGGAATTAAAAAACAGACTAGGAAACATAGGGAGACCCTGTCTCTACAGAAAATTTTTTAAAATACCCAGGCATGGTGATGCACACTTGCAGTCCTAGCTGTTCAAGAGGCTGAGGTGGGAGGATTGCCTGAGCCCAGGAGGTCAAGGCTGCAATGAGCTATGATCACACCACTGTACTCCAGCCTGTGCAAAAGAGTAAGACTCTGTCTCTAAAATAAATGAATTAATCTAGTGATATTATGTTTCATAGGTATTTATACTATATAAAAATTATTTGACCACCCTGGGGAACATAGCAAAAACCTGTCTCTACAAAAAATACAAAAACTGGCCAGGCATGGTGACTTGCACCTGTAGTCCCAGCTACTTGGGAGGCCAAGGTGAGAGGATCACTTGAGCCCTGGAGGTCAAGGTTCCAGCTACTAAGGAGGTTGAGGTGGGAAGAAAGATTGCTTGAACCCAGGAGGGTTGAGGCTGCAGTGAGCCATGTTCTCACCACCACACTCCACCTGAGTGACAGAGCGAGACTCTGTCTAAATATAAAAAATTTTAAAAAATTAAAAATATAAAGACATAACAGTTTATTCTCTCACCAAAAATAATTACATAGAGGCAGGCAAGAAGTAGGCCAAAACAGTATTAAAACTCCACAAAATTCAGCAGGGACTTAAGCTTCTTCTGTATTTCTATTCTACCATCTTGATGTAGGATTTCATCTTCAAAATCATCACATAGTCCATAATGGCTACTAAAGATAAGTCAATCTTACTTTTATTCCAACAACATAAAAAAGGAGAATAAATGGGACAAAAGAGAAAGTACAGCCCAGCCACCCCTTCCCTTTTAAGAAGTCTTCACACAGGTTCCATCGAGTAACTTCTTACCGTCCTTGGCCAGAACTTACATACTCACATATAGCTATAATATAATTTCCTACAAGCTGAGTCTGGAGTTTGATTTTACCTAACTTACAAGCTACTAAGTTACTGTTATATGGATGCTGACTGAAGACAAGAGACATTTGGATCTTTACCTATCATGGCACAGTAAGCCAAAGGAGCTCCAGCATGTTTGTATAGGTTGCCTTGGCCCCCAAATTCCACAGGAATGATATCATGGGCCCAGATGAAAGCCTGCACATGCAATGAAGTATGTTACAGAAGAGCACTGAGTTTGGGGAAACCCAACATTTTATAGCAAGCAGTAAGCAAACATGCTTTTGGTTCTGAAAGCAATACTTCATCCCTCAAGGTTGCATGCTATGAAAACAACCCTGAAAAATGGCCTGGATCAAGAGCAGCTGAGACCTTGCATTCTTGACATACCTAGCAAGATCCTGAAGGTATGCTCAAGGCTCTTGGTATATTGCCTCTGCCAACACACATTACCACCCTGAACAAATTCAGGGTCCTGTCACCAAGGAAGAAGAAAAGAATGAAATTGAATATAAATGTCATAGACTATATCACACCAGCTTACTATATTTTCTGGTATTTCTATGTTATATATAATAATTTTTATTTTAATGAAGCTTTAAATAATCCAATGTATTTTAAAGCATTACAATAATATACTTTAATATAATCTAGCATTCTAGCTAGGTTGCATTTAGAACTTGGATATTTATAGTAAGTATGGGAAGATACTTATTTCCTAAAGAACCTTTGATTCATGAAGTCTTTGATTTGGTGCAAGAAGAAGTATTTTTTATGTTCATTTTTCCTTTATTTTGTGGGAAGGGATTGTTTTAATGATGTCTTTGAAACAAACAGATAAAAGATGAGTATCATGGAAAAACTGGGATGGCATCTCCTCACATATGCAGTCTCACTAATTAGTGTCTCCATAAAACAGATTAGAAGAACCTCAAGGATCTAAGTTCTTCAAAGATTTTCTTATCCAACAGTCCCCAGTATACTTCATACAATTACCACACAGAAAGGAATAATATTTGAGTATTCTGGAGAGACAGGGTACGATGGATCATACCTGTAATTCCAGTACTTTGGGAGGTCGAGGTGCACACATCACCTGAGGTCAGGAGTTCAAGACCAGCCTGACCAACATAGTGAAACCCCATGTCTAACAAAAATACAAAAATTAGCCAGGCATGGTAGTGTGCACCTATAGACCCAGCTACTCAGGAGGCTGAGGCAGAAGAATCACTTAAACCTGGGAGGCGGAGGTTGCAGTGAGCCGAGATCATGCCACTGTACTCCACTCTTGGCAACAGAGCAAAACTGTCTTAAGAAAAAAAAAAAATGAATGCTCTAGAGGAAATAGATGAAACTATTAATGACTATGGAAACTATCTTAGGGGCTCTCGCTGCCCCCAGGTCATTCCCAGAACCCAAAGCCATGAGGGAATAAATTTATCATTATATGCAGTGTATCTTCCATTGGGAAACTCCCTTTTAGACCAAGCGCAATAAGTAGTACTGGCAGGAAGACCTAGGATGAAGGTCATTCTTTCTATTTACACAGTGCAACCACTCAAGGTGCCCTAAAGGTTCAGGTGGTCACAGCAGAGAATATCTACGTCCAGCAGAGTAGCATTATCACATAGAGCACCATCAGCAGGAGGTACCCATGACCACTGACAAGAAGTTCTGAAAGAAGATCACACACAATTACGTACCTGAACACAAATGGCTCACAACTAGGCTGGGGACAACTCAAAATAGTGGGAAAGGCTGTGGTCTTACATAAGTAGGTGAGTTCTAAGGGCCATTGAATTTGATAGTATTGTTCGTGTGTCAGCATATACTCACATGCTGGTGAAGTATCAGACAGCTTATTCCATCACAGTTCCTATATCAGTGGTGTCACAGCAAAAGGGTTGGATTAATATTTGCACTATATGTTGGGACTCACATGTGGTTACATTGTTTTAGTATATTTGTGACAGTTCTACTGATGTGCACTAACAGACATACATAGAAGATCTAGGAGAAAGTATTTTTGACTTTAAACCTAGCTCATATTTAGGCATCTTTGTAGGCCTCTTTAAAATGAGGAATAAAGTCCCTTGATAGTCTGCTACAACTTTAAGAAGCTTAACTTGGAAGAACCATGGATGCAAATTCAATTTGCCTTTCACCTGAAATTTCTGTAGAACCATTTGATGTGAAATAGATTAGGGCATTGAAAAATAAAAAGTGGGCAAGGTGTGGTGGCTCACGCCTTTAATCCCGGCACTTTGGGAGGCTGAAGCAGGTGGATCACCTGTGGTCAGGAATTAGAGACCAGCCTAGCCAACATGGCGAAACCCCATCTCTACTAAAAATACAAAAATTAGCAGGGCGTGGTGGTGGGTGCCTATAATCCCAGTTACTCAGGAGGCTGAGGCAGGAGAATCACTTGAACCTGGGAGGTGGAGGTTGCAGTGAGCCAAGATTGCACCATTACACTCCAGCATGGGCAGCAAGAGTGAAACTCCGTTGAGAGAGAGTGAGAGAGAGAAGGAAGGAAGGAGGGAAGGAGGGAGGGAAGAAGCAGAAGGAGAAAAGAAAAGAGAAAAAGAGAAGAGAAGGAGAGAGAGACAAAGAAAAAGAAAAGAAAAAGAAAGAAAGAAAGAAAAAGAAAGAAAGAAAGAAAGAAAGAAAGAAAGAAAGAAAGAAAGAAAGAAAGAAAGAAAGAAAGAAAGAAAGAAAGAAAGAAAGAAAGAAAGAAAGAAAGAAAGAAAGAAAGAAAGAAAGAAAGAAAGAAAGAAAGAGAGAAAGAAAGAGTACGTGCTTTGTAGATTTTGTAGATGTCACTTCAGG
The DNA here is from genome assembly GCF_008728515.1 of Papio anubis. Lineage (NCBI taxonomy): Eukaryota > Metazoa > Chordata > Mammalia > Primates > Cercopithecidae > Papio > Papio anubis. The sequence continues at coordinate 42,487,059 of NC_044988.1, read as the reverse complement.
ACTAATAATATTAAATTAACCATTAAGTACCAAATATAATTATTCAATTCAATGAAATAACTCAAGGAAATATCTCTAATTTGCAGAATACTGAGTTTTCCAAACATGATAACATATTAACCCAAGAAATAGTCAATGTTAGAGATCAAAAATTAGAAAGTGTCCTCTGGGAAACCATAAAGCTTTCATTTCCCATTTTATAATTATACATTCTCTTAAAGAAACCTATCTAGATTATTCTCACTGTTGGAAAATCATTTGCTCGGTTCAATAAAACTGAGGAGGAAAAAAAGAAAACCAGCTACTCAACAAAGTAAGAAATACATTACTCAGTTTGAATCTATGTGAACTAAGATAAGTAGTTTCATTTCTTCAAAACAGTTTCTTTATCCATGAATGTAGGTAATAATGACTACTACTAGAGTTGTTAAAAGATTAACGATGTTCACTGGGATCTGCTGATTCTTTATGATTTATATAAGATTATCTCAAATCCTCAATTTCATAGCATGTCAATGTTCAAAGCCCTCCTGAGGAGGTCTGCAATTTCTTTGGTGGAATTTGATTTCGGTCACCCCTGTCTTTAAATCTCTGCTTATTTTGCACGTGCTGGTCACTCTTCCACATCATGATGGTTCATCTGTGAAAACCATCCCCATTCACAGTGTGCATATGTGCACATACACACAACATCTGTGACTATAGGTGCACCAGAGATTTGTTGTTGGGGAGAAGGTGGAGAAAAAGACTACATCACAATAAGGCAAGTAATTCAAAATGACCATTAACCATCTGATATGGTTTGGCTCTGTGTCCCCACTCAAATCTCATATCAAATTGTAATTCCCAGTGTTGGGAGAGGGACCTGGTGGGAGGTGACTGGATCATGAGGGTGGATTTCCCACCTTTTAGTCTCATGATACTGAGTTCTCACAAGATCTGATGGCCTAAAAGTGTGTGGCACTTACCCTTTTGCTTTCTCTCCTGCCACCATGTGAAGACATGCTTGCTTCCCCTTCGCCCGTCCATTGTTGTAAGTTTCCTGAGGTCTTCCTGGATATGCTTTCTGTACAACCTGTGGAACTGTGAGTCAATTAAACCTCTTTTCTTCATAAGTTACCCAGTCTCAGGTAGTTCTTTATAGCAGTGTGAGAATGGACTAATACATGTGTTCCACGGAACAGATGTTCCTTGAAACTTCCACAACAAGGAAATTTCTCCTACTTCTTGCCCTGTCTTTTTCCTCAATAACACTATCTTATTGCTTATTTTCATCTGTTCTTTCTCTATTCTGCTTTCTCCCCTTCACCTCCCTCCCTGCAGTAATGGGAAGGATGGACAGGAACACTGAGAGAAGGTACATGAGGTCTGAGTTTGTGTGCCTCCACTGAAGTCCTCGGCTGCTGCCAGGCATCTCATTGTACATATGTCTCTCTGTCTGCAAGATCTGGAAACTTCTCCCTTCTCTTGCCCCTTCAGAACTAAGGGTTGCAAAAAAACCCCACAGTTACTAACCCAAATGTACCATACTATCTTCAAAGTACCCCTACTCATTGCCTACCTTTTTTTTTTTTTTTTTTTTTTTTTTTTAGATGGAGTCTAGCTCTGTCACAAGGATGGAGTGCAGTGGTGCAATCTCCACTCACTGCAACCTCTGCCTCCCAGGTTCAAGTGATTCTCCTGTCTCGGCCTCCTGAGTAGCTGGGACTACAGGCGACAGAACGCGCCACCACGCCCAGCTAATTTTTGTATTTTTAGTAGAGAGAGGGTTTCATCATGATTGCTGGGCGTGGTGGCTCATGCTTGTAATCCCAGCACTTTGGGAGGCCAAGGCAGTGGATCACGAGGTCCCTGCCTACTTTTTATGATGTTGTCTGTTTCACTGAAACCGTGACTGACACACATGTCAAATACATCTTTGCTTCAGAGCCTTGGCCTCCCAGTCGGGATATCTGCAATATTTATTTCGTTTCTTCATTCAGGCCTTTGCTAAAAGTTACTTCATCCAAAAGGTCTTCCAGACCAGACTATCAAAAAAGAAACCTCACCATGTGCAGAGCCTCCTTTTCTTCTTATCCTGCTTTATTTTTCTTCATTGCACTTATTACCATCTGACATCTTCTTATAATTGTTGCTCCTTATCTATCTTCCAAGACACAAATGACCAACTCATCCCAATTTGCCTGGGACTTTCCTGGTTTTAGTACCGAAAATCCTGTGTCCAGATAGTCCCCTCAGTCCTAGTCAGACTGAGACAGTTGCTTTTTCTACCACACAGTAGGATACAAGCTCTATGAGAGCAAGACTGGTTTTTTCACTGTTAATGCTGGCTAGCCCTTGGGAGCAGTGCAGTAAATGTTTGTTGAATGCATGAATGAATAGGTATAAGATCATAGAGAAAGTGGCAGGAAGCAGTCTACAATACAAGAGCTGAAAGGAACCTTAGAATTCCATATGATTCTCATTGTGTGCAAGGGGACACAAGTGAGTGGGTATATAAGGGTCTGGGCAGAAAAACAGAGCCTGTGTCAGCTAATTTAACAGAAGGAGTTTAGTATGAGGAACTAGCTACAAAGGTATTAGAAAAACAGGGAAATCAAAGAAGGAATGGTGAGACCTCCCAGATACAGCTACTGCAGGGCTCCCAGGGAGGAAGTGACAAAGGGTAAAGTAGGTTTACCACAGCTCAAAAGCAGGGTCAAGGAGGTCTATTCAGCGGGAGCAAGAGTCATGAAGGAGACAAGATACTGCAAAGGCTGCCCAAAGTTGAAAGAAAGAGGGCAAAAACTGGTTTCACTCTTTTTTCTACCCATCCATTGGTGGAACCTCACTGAAAGCCAGTTGGCCAAGGAACCTAAAAAATGGTATTTGCAGAGATAGGTAAGAAACGCAACCCAGAGAACACAGGCAAATGGAAAAACAAACTGGTATGTTTCTCTCTATATAATAAACTAGTAAAGTTAAAAATTGTGGTTATACACATTATCCTCTTTTCACCTTCCCTTAACTCTCACTTCCACTATTATCCTTGCCCACATTCCCCAACATCAATAACACAAGTTCTACAAATGTCACATTTCCAATGTGTCTCAGATAAATCCCCTTTTCTTTACCTTCAAACTTCAGGTTCCAATTATGTCTCACCTGATTTACTACAACAGTCTCTTAATTGAGATTCAGTAACCTATGCAGAGTTTAGCACAGTGCCTTGTATTTAGTGTAAACTCAATGAACATTCATTACAATTACCTATTTATAATGCCCTTCCTGTGTAAGTCTTCTATCCCTTTAATCCACTCCTTTTTTTTTTCCAAATTAATTTTTTTTTTTTTTGTAGAGACAGTGTCTCACCCAGGCTGATCTGGAATTTATATTGCTTTATTCCTTCCTGCCAGTTTCCAGGACAGTTTATCAATTTGATCTTTCATCTCACTAATCTGTTCTCCAATTATATCCATCCTAAAATTCATTCCATCTATTCTTTTTATATCAATGTATACTTTATACCTAATATTTACATTTTTTTCTAATTTCTTATCTTTGTCACGTATTGCAAATGTTCCTTTATCTTCTTAAATACATTCAGAGATCATTTGTTGTCTTTTTAATGTTGTTGTTGTTGTTGTTTTAATAAGTATTTCTTTCTCCTTTGTCTAGTTATTTTGCCCTGTGAGTTTACATTCCCTTGACGCATCAATTGACTGATATCTCTACTGATAAAAATAAAGGAGAAGACCATATTCTAATCATTGTCAGTAAATTTTAAAAGAGGGAAGGGCATGATCCCCAAGGCAGAGTGCCTTAGGCACCACAGAGTCTCTGTTTCTCAATAGGCTTTGCGATCCCTCTACCAACCAAAACCCTCATCAAGATTCAACACTTAACCCCTTAGGGATAAACAACACTGACAGAAACAGTCTTGCTAGGTTATAATCCACCAGTCCGGAAGCTTTGGAGAGGGAAAAGGATTAGACATGAATGCTTGAGGGAGCCTGGACCATTCTTATCTGCTTTCATCAACTCTTTGTGCTGCTGAAATATTACCAGTAGTCCTTGGCAGGCTGAGCTTTGCTGCCAATTTCTGCAATGAAGTGGCAAGCAGACAGTGATTGTCCCTAAAACACATTGTTGAGAGACAGAATTCTCCTGCACACCTAATACCTAGACTGTTTCTAGATACCATTCCCCCATAAAAGAAAACAGGCCCCTTTGGAGAAATGGCCAATTCCAGAACTAGGACAAAGAAAGTAAAAGATAAGGCCAGGCATGGTGGCTCATGCCTGTAATTCCAGCACTTTGGGAGGATGAGGTAGGCATATTGCTTGAACCCAAGACTTTGAGACCAACCTGGGCAACATGGCAAAATTCCATCTCTACAAAAATTGGAAAAATAATGTGGGCGTGGTGGCATACACCTGTAGTCTCAGCTACTTGGGAGGCTGAGGTGGGAGGAATCATTGAGCCTGGGAGGTGGAGGTTGCAGTAAGCCGATATCACACTACTGGACTCCAGCCTTAACAAAAGGGCAAGACCCTGTCTTTAAAAAAAGAAAAGAAAAGAAAGAAAAAGAAAGTAAAAGATAAGTCTGGAATATCTTATTTCAGGAAATAAAAAGTGCTCAAGATTAATTGTATCATCTTAAAAAGATGCAGTCAACATCTTCAAGGGATTATCATTGGACAAATTTGAGACAACTTGACAACCAAAAAAAGAATAATGACAGTAATGGATACCAACATTTAGTTGTAAATAAACATTATATAATGCATATTAACATATAATTCTACAGAATAAATAATATAATTGATATTATAGCACTATATATATACATATAAAAATGTAAGTGAGAGTGCACAAGGAGAAAAAAGGAAAAACTCATCTTTACAAAAAAACCGAGAGGGGTGCACCCAAGATGGCCGAATAGAAACAGCTCCAGCCTCTAGCTCCCAGCATGAGCAACATAGAAGATGGGTGATTTCTGCATTTTCAACTGAGGTACCGGGTTCATCTCACTGGGGTGTGTCAAACAGTTGGCACTGGTCCACGGGTGCAGCCTGACCAGCGAGAGCTGAAGCAGAGCGAAGCATCACCTCACCTGGGAAGTGCAAGGGGGAAGGGAATTCCTTTTCCTAGCCAAAGGAAATTGAGACACACAACACCGGGAAAATTGGGTAACTCCCACCCTAATACTGCACTTTACCAAGGGTCTTAGCAAACGGCACACCAGGAGATTATATCCCACACCTGGCCCAGAGGGTCTCACGCCCACGCACCCTCCCTCATTCCTAGCACAGCAGTCTGAGATCTAACTGCAAGGCTGCAGTGAGGCGGGGGGGAGGGGCATCCACCATTGCTGAGGCTTCAGTAGGTAAACAAAGCCGCCCGGAAGCTCGAATTGGGTGGAGCCCACCACAGCTCAAGGAGGCCGGCATGCCTCTGTAGACTCCTTTGGGGACAGGCCATAGCTAAACAAAAAGCAGCAGAAACCTCAGCAGAGGTAAATGCCCCTGTCTGATATCTTTGAAGAGAGCAGTGGATCTCCCAGCATGGAGGCTGAGATCTGAGAATGGACAGACTGCCTGCTCAAGTGGGTGCCTGACCCCTGAGTAGCCTAACTAGGAGCCATCCCCCAGACCAACACCTCACACCTCACACGGCAGGTCTGAGACGAAGCTTCCAGAGCAAGAATCAGACAGCAACACTCACTGTTCAGCAATATTCTATCTTCTGCAGCCTCTGCTGCTGATACCCAGGCAAACAGGGTCTGGAGTGGACCTCAAACAAACTCCAGCAGACCTACAACTGAGGGTCCTGACTGTTAGAAGGAAAACAAACAAACAGCAAGGACACCCACACCAAAACCCCATCAGTACGTCACCATCATCAAAGACCAAAGGCAGATAAAACCACAAAGATGGGGAAAAAGCAGGGCAGAAAAGCTGGAAATTCAAAAAATCAGAGCGCATCTCCCCCTCCAAAGGAAAGCAGCTCATCGCCAGCAACGGAACGAAGTTGGATGGAGAATGACTTTGATGAGTTGAGAGAAGGCTTCAGTCGATCAAACTTCTCAGAGCTAAAGGAGGAACTATGCAACCAGCACAAAGAAACTAAAAACCTTGAAAAAAGAATGAATGAAAGGATTACTAGAATAATCAATGTAGAGAAGACCTTAAAAGAACTGATAGAGATGAAAACCATAACATGAGAACTACGTGACAAATGCACAAGCTTCAGTAACTGACTCGATCAACTGGAAGAAAGAGTATCAGTGATTGAAGATCAAATAAATGAAATGAAGTGAGAAGAGAAGTGTAGAGAAAAAAGAGTAAAAAGAAATGAATAAAGCCTCCCAGAAATATGGGATTATGTGAAAAGACCAAATCTACGTCTGATTGGTGTGCCTGAAAGTGATGGGGAAAATGGAACCAAGTTGGGAAACACTCTGCAGGATATAATCCAGGAGAACTTCCCCAACCTAGTAAGGCAGGCCAACATTCAAATTCAGGAAATACAGAGAATTCCACAAAGATACTCCTCAAGAAGAGCAACTCCAAGACACATAATTGTCAGATTCACCAAAGCTGAAATGAAGGAAAAAATGTTAAGGGCAGCCAGAGAGAAAGGTCGGGTTACACACAAAGGGAAGCCCATCAGACTAACAGCAGATCTCTTGGCAGAAACTCTCTAAGCCAGAAGAGAGTGGGGGACAATATTCAACATTCTTAAAGAGTTTTCAACCCAGAATTTCATATCCAGCCAAACTAAGTTTCATAAGTGAAGGAGAAATAAAATCCTTTACAGACAAGCAAATGCTTAGAGATTTTGTCACCACCAGGCCTGCCCTACAAGAGATCCTGAAGCAAGCATTAAACATGGAAAGGAACAACTGGTACCAGCCATTGCAAAAACATGTCAAAATGTAAAGTCCATCAATGCTAGGAAGAAACAGCATCAACTAGAGGGCAAAATAACCAGCTAATATCATAATGACAGGATCAAGTTCACACATAACAATATTAACCTTAAATGTAAATGGACTAAATGGTCCAATTAAAAAACACAGACTGGCAAATTGGATAAAGAGTCAAGACCCATCAGTTTGCTGTATTCAGGAGACCCATCTCACATGCAGAGACACACATAGGCTCAAAATAAAGGGATGGAGGAAGATCTACCAAGCAAATGGAAAACAAAACAAAACAAAAAAGCAGGGGTTGCAATCCTAGTCTCTGATAAAACAGACTTTAAACCATCAAAGATCAAAAGAGACAAAGAAGGCCATTACATAATGGTAAAGGGATCAATTCATCAGGAAGAGTTAACTATCCTAAATATATATGCACCCAATACAGGAGCATCCAGATTCATAGAGCAAGTCCTTAGAGACTTACAAAGAGACTTAGACTCCCATACAATAATAATGGGAGACTTTAACACCCCACTGTCCACATTAGACAGATCAACAAGACAGAAAGTTAACAAGGATATCCAGGAATTGAACTCAACTCTGCACCAAGCGGACCTAATAGACATCTACAGAACTCTCCACCCCAAATCAACAGAATATACATTCTTCTCAGTACCACATCACACTTATTCCAAAATTGACCACATAATTGGAAGTAAAGCACTCCTCAGCAAATGTATAAGAACAGAAATTATAACAAACTGTCTCTCAGACCACAGTGTAATCAAACTAGAACTCAGGACTAAGAAACTCAATCAAAACTGCTCAACTACATGGAAACTGAACAACCTGCTCCTGAATGACTACTGGGTACATAACGAAATGAAAGCAGAAATAAAGATGTTCCTTGAAACCAATGAAAACAAAGATACAACATACCAGAATCTCTGGGACACATTTAAAGCAGTGTGTAGAGGGGAATTTATAGCACTAAATGCCCACAAGAGAAAGCATGAAAGATCTAAAATTGACACCCTAACATCACAATTAAAAGAACTAGAGAAGCAAGAGCAAACACATTCAAAAGCTAGCAGAAGGCAGGAAATAACTAAGATCAGAGCAGAAATGAAGGAGATAGAGACACAAAAAACCCTTCAAAAAAATCAGTGAATCCAGGAGCTGGTTTTTTGAAAAGATCGACAAAATTGATAGACTGCTAGCAAGACTAATAAAGAAGAAAAGAGAGTAGAATCAAATAGATGCAATAAACAATGATAAAGGGGATATCACCACCGACCCCACAGAAATACAAACTACCATCAGAGAATACTATAAACACCTCTACGCAAATAAACTAGAAAACCTAGAAGAAATGGATAATTTCCTGGACACTTACACTCTCCCAAGACTAAACCAGGAAGAAGTTGAATCCCTGAATAGACCAATAGCAGGCTCTGAAATTGAGGCAATAATTAATAGCCTACCAACCAAAAAAATCCCAGGACCAGAAGGATTCACAGCCAAATTCTACCAGAGATACAAGGAGGAGTTGGTACCATTGCTTCTGAAAGTATTCCAATCAATAGAAAAAGAGGGAATCCTTCCTAACTCATTTTACGAGGCCAGCATCATCCTGATACCAAAGCCTGACAGAGATACAACAAAAAAGAGAACTTTAGACCAATATCCCTGAGGAACATCAATGCAAAAATCCTCAATAAAATACTGGCAAACTGAATCCAGCAGCATATCAAAAAGCTTATCCACCATGATCAAGTGGGCTTCATCCCTGGGATGCAAGGCTGGTTCAACATATGCAAATCAATAAACATAATCCAGCATGTAAACAGAACCAAAGACAAAAACCACATGATTATTTCAATAGATACAGAAAAGGCTTTTGACAAAATTCAACAGCCCTTCATGCTAAAAACTCTCAATAAATTCGGTATTGATGGAACACATCTCAAAATAATAAGAGCTATTTATGACAAACCCACAGCCAATATCATACTGAATGGGCAAAAACTGGAAGCATTCCCTTTGAAAACTGGCATGAGACAGGGATGCCCTCTCTCACCACTCCTATTCAACATAGTGTTGGAAGTTCTGGCTAGGGCAATCAGGCAAGAGAAAGAAATAAAGGGTATTCAGTTAGGAAAAGAAGTCAAATTGTCCCTGTTTGCAGATGACATGATTGTATATTTAGAAAACCCCATTGTCTCAGCCCAAAATCTCCTTAAGCTGATAAGCAACTTCAGCAAAGTCTCAGGATACAAAATTAATGTGCAAAAATCACAAGCATTCTTATATACCAGTAACAGACAAACAGAGGCCAAATCATGAACGAATTCCCATTCACAATAGCGTCAAAGAGAATAAAATACCTAGGAATCCAACTTACAAGGGATGTAAAGGACCTCTTCAAGGAGAACTACAAACCACTGCTCAGTGAAAGAAGAGGACACAAGCAAATGGAAGAACATACCATGCTCATGGATAGGAAGAATCAATATTGTGAAAATGGCCATACTGCCCAAGGTAATTTATAGATTCAATGCCATCCCCATTAAGCTACCAATGACTTTCTTCACAGAATTGGAAAAAACTGCTTTAAAGTTCATATGGAACCAAAAAAGAGCTCACATTGCCAAGACAATCCTAAGCCAAAAGAACAATGCTGGAGGCATCATGCTACCTGACTTCAAACTATACTACAAGGCTATAGTAACCAAAGCAGCATGGTACTGGTACCAAAACAGAGATGTAGACGAATGGAACAGAACAGAGCCCTCAGAAATAATACCACACACCTACAGCCATCTGATCTTTGACAAACCTGACAAAAACAAGAAATAAGGAAAGCATTCCCTATTTAATAAATGGTGCTGGGAAAATTGGCTAGCCATAAGCAGAAAACTGAAACTGGATCCTTTCCTTACTCCTTATATGAAAATTAATTCAAGATGGATTACAGACTTAAATGTTACACCTAAAACCATAAAAACCCTAGAAGAAAACCTAGGTAATACAATTCAGGACATAGGCATGGGCAAGGACTTCATGTCTAAAACACCAAAAACAATGGCAACAAAAGCCAAAATTGACAAATGGGATCTAATTAAACTAAAGAGCTTCTGCACAGCAAAAGAAACCATCAGATTGAACAGGCAACCTATAGAATGGGAGAAAATTTTTGCAATCTACTCATCTGACAAAGGGCTAACATCCAGAACCTATAAAGAACTCAATCAAATTTACAAGAAAAAAACAACCCCATCAAAAGGTGGGCAAAGGGTATGAACAGACACTCCTCAAAAGCAGACAGACACATGAAAAAATGCTCATCATCACTCACCATCAGAGAAATGCAAATCAAAACCACAATGAGATACCATCTCACACCAGTTAGAATGGCAATCATTAAAAAATCAGGAAACAACAGGTGCTGGAGAGGATGTGGAGAAATAGGAACACTTTTACACTGTTGATGGGACTGTAAACTAGCTCAACCATTGTGGAAAACAGTGTGGCAATTCCTCAAGGATCTAGAACTAGAAATACCATTTGACCCAGCCACCCCATTACTGGGGATATACCCAAAGGATTATAAGTCAACTGCTATAAAGACACATGCACACGTATGTTTATTGCGGCACTATTCACAATAGCAAAGACTTGGAATCAACCCCAATGTCCATCAGTGACAGACTGGATTAAGAAAACATGGCACATATACACCGTGGAATACTATGCAGCCATAGAAAGGGATGAGTTCATGTCCTTTGTAGGGACATGGATGCAGCTGGAAACCATCATTCTCAGCAAACTGTCGCAAGAACAGAATACCAAATACCGTATGTTCTCACTCATAGGTGGGAATTGAACAATGAGATCACCTGGACACAGGAAGGGGATCATCACACACCAGGTCCTATTGTGGGGAGGGGACAGAGGGGAGGGATAGCATTAGGAGATATACCTAATGTAAATGACGAGTTAAGGGGTGCAGCACACCAACATGGCACATGTATACATATGTAACGAACCTGCACGTTGTGCACATGTACCCTAGAACTTAAAGTATAATAAAAAAAAAGCACTAGCTAGCACACAAATAACATAATTACAAAAATCACAATTTTTAATTTAATGGGGTACCTACAATTTAATAGTTTATTCAGTCAAGAATGACTTAATAGATTGAGGTTTGTTGGGAAATAGGTTGTTCACATGGCTCCAATTATCACATCATAGATTTATCAATCATTATCAAGAGGAGAATATGCATTTGCAATGCAGATATTTGGGGTTACTCCATTACCCAAGTGGTCAAGCGTGGAATTGTCAATAATGGGAGAGCCTGATGGTATTCCCTCCTTATATAATGTAGTTGAAAATATACATCATTTATAATAGTCCTACCAGAGACATTGACTTCAGTCTAATCATGAGAAAAAATCTGATAAATCTGGAATATGGGATGTTCCACAGACAATTGGCCTGGATTTCTCAAAGGATTCAACTTAATGAAAAGCTGAGAGAAATCAGGGAGTAGGATTGGTGGTGGTGGTCATGTGGATACACTACAAAGACAAAACAATCAAATGCAATGCAAATCCTGTTTGGATGCTGGAATTTTAAAACACAGCTAAAAATGACACTTTTAATATGGTTACTATATTTGATTGTGACTATCTTTTGGATACTGACATCAAATTAATGCTTAAGGCCAAGGCAGGAGAACTACTTGAGCCCAGGAGTCTAAGAGCTGATTTTTTTAGGTGTGGCAATGAGGATGTTGTTGTGTAAGAGACTGTTCTTACACAGGTATTTAAGAATACAGTTTCATGACGTCTATAGTTACTTGTAGATGATTTGGCAGAAGGAAAGTGTATGTGCCCATATTGCGGGGGATGGAATGGGTGTGGCAAGGTACAAACAGTTGATAAATCAGGATGATAGGTACATGAGTATTTATTATGATGTTTTTCTTCTCCTTTGCAGATTTACAAACAAACAAAAAATCTTCCACATTGGTCTGTAGCTAATTTACTCCAGGCTTCTGCAATTCAATTCCCACACACCAGTGGTATATCATGTCTTTGCTGCCGTTTTTGTTTGTTCTGAGACGAGGTCTCCTTATGTTGTTCAGGCTAGCCTCAAACTCTTGGGCTCAAGTAATCCTCTTGACTCAGCCTCTGGAGTAGCAGGGACCACTGCCCCCTCTACCATTGTTATTGACTTCCAATTCCATGTTTTCCTATTGTTTCTAGAACGGAATTTTGCCAGAATGTAGCAGCCATGCTAGGTCTCCTAAGTAAGACAGATGTTGGAGTACATATTTTTTAAAAATTTTCAAATTAAAACTGGCTATAATTCACGCTTTATTTTTCTTTCTGGGTTCCTCCAGTACATCTTAGCACTGCTACACATTAGAATCATTTGGGGGAAATTACTTAATAAAACAGAAGGAGAGATCTGAGGTGGAATTGGGAATCTGTATTTAGATGAATGATTTAAAAAATCATTCATGGCATTCTGATTCACAATGAGGACTTCAAACCACTGCTGTAAGGTCAGACTGGAGGGGTTCAAACTCCTATCTTAACACTTTGTAACTTTGAGATTTTGGTTCAGTTAATTAAACCTCTTAGGCTGTAGGTACTCAGGCATTGTGCCTGGATTTTTATCTTTATCATTATCCTAGTTGTCATATAGGAAAGGATCTGAAAGCAAATTTCCTGCTATAATAAAAATGTTTTGCTTATGAGAATTCTGCATTACAAGGTCCATTAACATTTTTACAACCTAAATCCAGAAGAAAATGATTAGCATTTACAGGACAATAAGGTAGACAATTGGGGACAGGAGTATGTTACAGGTGCCATTCAAATTACTCTAGGCCCAGTGTGGTGCCTCATGCCTGTAATTCTGGTACTTTGGGAGGCTGAGGCAGGAGGACTGCTTGAGCCCAAGGGTTTGAGACCAGCCTAGGCAACACAGTGAGACCCTGTCTCTACAAAAAAAAAAAAAAAAAAATTAACCAGGTGTTGTGGTGCATGCAGGTAGTCCCAGCTACTCTGGAGGCTGAGCCTCCGGAGGCTACTCTGTGGGGATCACTTGAGCTTGGGAGGTCTAGGTTACAATGAGCCATAATTCTATCACTCCACTCCAGAGCAAGATCCTGTCTCAAAAATAGTAATAATAATAACAATCACTCTGTCTTCTTCATCATCATCACCATTAGCATTACCATCATCATATCTAGCTACTGATGGGCACTTATTACATACCAGGTATTGTGTTTACAGTTTACAAGGGTTAGTTCTCTGACTCTTCACAATTCTCTGAGATAATGTCACTGTCATTGCAGGTGGGAAACAAGTTTAGGAAAGTTAAGCAATTTGCCCAAGAGAGAGTAAGTCCTGACTCCAGCATCAAACTAAGGCTTTTTGAGTCCAGGGCTTGCTTTCTTAGATTCTATAACTGTGGCCTGTTTTACATAGAATGAATATTGGTCTGATTTCCTATTTGGCTTATACTTTTTCTCTTGAAATAACCCCAAGTATGAAAATGTTTCCTCTTTTTTATACATTTTTATGCCATGCTAGCAAGTTCATTCATCAAATATTCAAGGCTAAATGACCAATACAGGCAAACTGTGGTCACTGGGTGCTATTTGTAGCAATAGCATTGTTTGTGTCCTACTCTTCCTCTGCCCTAGTTTCTTCCCCACTCCAATTTCTGTCTTGCTCCTGACATCCAACTACCTTTCCTGTTGATTACCCTCTTTGTACCTTTGGACTTCATCTTTTTGTTTTCCTAGCCTTGAATCAGTCATCCTTTTGTCTCCTTCCACTTGAAAACACTTCTATGAGTTGACTGTACCCTAATCTTGCTGTACTCAGGATTGCAACATTTAACCAATGTTCTGACGGGATTTGCCCTAGTGCATTGTGCATAGAAAGGAGGGAAAGTTGGCAGAACCTGTTACTGGTGGAAGATATCTGAGTTACCACTGGTGAATTTGTACAGATCTGCAAGAACCAATTCTTGCCTCCTCAGAAGAAAGAATTAAACTGAGGGGCATACGGCAGAAAAACAGACCAAGGCAAATTTTAGAGCACGTGTATTCAAATCTTCAGAGCAGGAAGAGTATTTGAAAAGGTTTTAAAACAGGAAAGAAAGGAAAGTATACTTGGAAGAGACTCAAGCGGGCACCTGAAGATTAAATGTGATGTTTAACCCTTATCCTAGGACTTGATAGGATTCTTTCACATGATTCTTTCCTTAGGGTGGGCTGCCTGCATGCGCAGTGCCCTCCTTACCCTTGGGAAGTGAGCATGCACAGTGTGTTTAGGAAGTTGTATGCATGCCCCTCTGAGGCTTTCTTCTCTTTTCTGCTGGAGTATTCCTGGAAAGTCATTATTCTGCCATTTTGTCTCTTAATGCATACGCCTGGGAAGTTGCTTCCACCTGGCATCTGCAATCAATGAATGCTCTAGTGTAACAGGTGTGGACCATGAGGAAACAGCCTCTCCCTGTTGCCAATGTATCACACTTACAGAGGCAATGAAATAATTGCTGAATCATCACCCAACACTCCTAGTGGATGGAGGAAGAGGCCTCTCCTGCCCTGCTCATGCCTGTCTAACCACCTGTAACAAATCCACTCAACATAATTACATTTGAATTGAAAAACTCTTGAAAATCAACTACAGAATTAGGAAATGCAGTTTAAGCAAAGTCCACAAAGATGTAAATAAGGATGATAATGTTGAAACAATCTTTGGGAATAATTTTTAATAAATTAGGCAATTTCTGTAGGCCTATCAAAGGCCAACCCTTTTCATCAAGGTGGGATAACTCTAAAGGGTCCTGTTAGTTCCAGAGTATCACAAAGGATCTACTGAAGCCTTTGCCTCATACTATAACATTTGATGCCTCTCTTTGCCCAATCCTACTTTCACAATCCCCTCACCCAGTTGTTGACTCCAAGGCTATTGTCTAGTAAACTTCATGTTTCCTAGGGAATCTGAGCAATGACAAAAGGCATAAATTAAAAATTTTGCTTTGATAAAGTGGCTACAATCAAAATGTCAAGATTTCAAGGTATAACCATTTTGATAAGAAATATTTTTTTCTTTCTCAGAAGGTTCTAAAAATAACAGTAATACCAAAGTGGAGAATAATAAAACATTTTAAAACAAATTTTAAATGCAGAAAGAAGATTGGGAGGAAATAAGCAAGACAGAATAATTACTTGGAATCCAAGAGAAGAGTAAACATCAAGAAGAAGAAACTATGTGAGAATATTTGTTGTATCCAAACTATATCAAGTCAGGCAAACTAGTGCAAAAGTTATTTGGGTAAAGACGACCTTAGAGCAGTTGAAAAAGTGTGTTTTTGGTGGTTGGGTCAAGGTTAGTGGGTTGCTAAGTTCACAAACTACTTGCAGAAATGTTGGACCTAGAAGAAAAGCACTAAATGCAAGATGCAAAAAGCAGCAAAAAGATACGCGGAAAAGTAAGTCAGAAGCAGATCAAGTTGGAGGAGAAAGGCAGTAAAGAAACTATAGCCAATTTCACCAATTATTTTTTTCTGTTTTCACTGTGGAGAAAGGAAATTTTGAGTGCAGCTATTGAAACACAGCATGGCAGAAAGTCTTCAGAGAAAGTTGATCTGGATCCCCTAGAGTTTGGAGAGCACAGAGTTTATCACCTGACTCTATCCTAGAAAGGTTTGCATGAGGGAAGCTGCCAAGAATTGCCTAAGATGGCAAGTCCAAGAAAAATCTGTAGATTTGGGTAAGGCTGAGTCGCTGAGTTTTTCTGTGACACCTATAGGCAACTTGGAAGGTAGTGTGTCTAGACTAGCACCATTTTGAAAGGACTTCCCAGAAAAACTGCCCACTTGGATGAGTGGACTCTATCAGGAAGACTCTGTGTGGGGTGTACCAGGAAATCAGGATTTGAATGGGAGTCTTATGAGGTCATCGGGAATGTTACATCATCCCCATAAAAGGCAGAGGTCGAAGAAGCCAGAGTGGAGAAGGTCTCCAAACAATTCACTAAATCGCCCCATAAGAGAAAGTGCCAGCCTTTGGAGATCTGCCATAGAAGACAGTTTTCAACACTCAGCCAAGTAAAAAGATATTTTTACTCCTTTTCATCTCATCCCCAGCTCCTTACCCTAAACTTAGAAGAGTTAGAAACAGCAGTGAGTAAATTGAGAGAAGTCAGGGTGAATAAAACCAACAATCAACTAAACCTGAGGGCAAAGAGGAGCTGCTTTAAATTAAATGCAAGATACATTTTTTTTTTTCCAAAAATTTATACAGGGATATTTAACACTCAAAAATGAGGGCTATTTACTAAACCCCCCAAATGGCTATAAAAGCAATAGGGTTCATGGTGGTTTTAAAATACATCTGCAAGTTCTTTGACACTTCTCTATCAAGAGATAGGGTCTATGTCCTTTTTGTGTGTGCCTGGTGGGCCTTTGTGACTGCCTCAATAAATGAACTACAGCAGAAGCGACATTGTGTGATATCCAAGGCAAGATTAGAAAAGGCATGCAGCTGGCCTGGTGGCTTCTTTTGGCCATTTGCTCGGGAGCCTTCAGCTGCCATGAAAGAAGTTTGGCTTTCATGAGGAAGGCCACCATATGGAGAAGACCACACAAAGAGATCATATGGAGAGAATTAAAAGCTGTGGGGCTAGAACTAGGGAGAGGCAAGTGAGATGGATGAGGCCTCTTCCTGGGCACAAAACTTAAAGGAGGGAATACCGAACAACCCCAGTAATCACGAGGAATTGCATTTTAATGTCGTATTTAAAAAAATGTAAAAAATCCACAATGAATAAAACATCAACATCTTAAATAAAGACAGGATCAGTACTGCTGGTTGTTCCTTTTGCTTCAGATTTCAACATGGAATGGCAAGGCACTGTTACTACTCCTGGTTGATTGGGAAGGACACAAGGACGGTGATGGGACTATTCTATATCATGGTTTGGTTACTGTCTATGGGGGAGCGTATGCAATTGTCAAAACTTATTGAATTGTGCACTTCAGATGTGCGCATTTTATTGTTTGTAATTATACCACGTGCATATATATGTTTAGAACAGGCCTATGATCCAATTCAGCCTAAGGAATGCTGGAGGAATACTGCTGGAGGTTTTTGGCCGAGTTACTCTTTAAAAAGAGAGGGATTGCATTGCATGGTCTCTGGACATCACTCTCTGTGCATTTGAGAGCTGGAACTGAGATGGTTATCTAGTGATCAGCTTGGCCAAAGCTGACACATAATCAGAAGTTCTTTCTGATTATTTCAGAAAAATCAGAGCTGGGTCCTGCACCCTCACTAAACTATACCTAATCACTGCATTTACTCTGTACCTTTCCTGTGACATATGCCAACATCTTTTTAATTTTTTTTTTTTTTTTTTTTGAGACAGAGTCTTGCTCTGTTGCTCAGGCTGGAGCACAGTGGCCAGATCTCAGCTCACTGCAAGCTCTGCCTCCCAGGTTTACGCCATTCTCCTGCCTCAGCCTCCCGAGTAGCTGGAACTACAGACGCCCGCCACCTCGCCCGGCTAGTTTTTTGTATTTTTTTAGTAGAGACGGGGTTTCACCGTGTTAGCCAGGATGGTCTCGATCTCCTGACCTCGTGATCCGCCCATCTCGGCCTCCCGAAGTGCTGGGATTACAGGCTTGAGCCACCGCGCCCGGCCCACATCTTTTTAATTTTATAAGCCGGTTTGAGTTGGGCTTTCTTTTACAGACTCAGAGACATACAGAGAAAGCAATACACAGAAGCAGTTAGGCAGCAGAAGCTCAGAGTGAGCAGAATTCCTGAGGAACGCAGAAACAGAGCGGAGGCGGCATGGGGCGTCTATTACCTGCCAGGCACAGTGCTGGCACAGGGGAAAGGACAGGACACGAGACAGACAAGATCTCTGCTCTCATTGAGCTTACATTCTAGCTGGATGGTGGTAGGAGACAGGAGGGAGACTGCAACAGTTTTAAATAGTGATAAATGATGCAGAGATAATAATACAGTGCAATGTGAGGTGAGAAGGGGCTACTAACTTACTGGTGAGCCAAAGAAGTCTTCTTTACAGAGGTGACATCTGACCAGTGACTTGAATGAGGAGAAGATGCTAGCTGTCTAAAGCTCTGAAGCAAAGGCTTTCTAGGTAGAGATACAGCAGCACATTCCTGGAAGATAAAAAACAGATGGAGTGGAAACTCCCTAAAAACTTTAAAGTGCATATAAATCACCTGGGGGTCTGGTTAAAATGAAGATTCGGATTCAGTAGGTCGAGGTGATGCCGAAATTCTGCATTTTTAACAAGCGTCCGCGTGATGCATTATTTCTGTATGCATTACACCTGGAGTAATCCTCCCCACAGTGTGGTCTGAGCCTGGTCCACACACACGAAAATTAAAACTTAACCTTTAAAAATCTTTATAGCAATTGAACACTGACATAACATCCAAGCAAGTCATCACTTTTCCAGTAATTTATTTTTAGTGCATTGGTCAGCAACACATTGGAAATTAAAAAACAAATCACCCGACCCTTTGCCGTTAGAGAAGCAGTGTCCTAGGACTATGATACTACAGCAGAGGAGGGAGCTATTCTATCCACTAAAACTTCAGAGAGGCTGGTAACATTGAAATCCTAGGTACAGCGGAGAGTGGAAGTAAAATGTTAGGAGCAAAATCTGGGTATTGGAACAACCGACATTATCACCACCACCACACACATGCACAGATACACACACATAAACACCCACGTGCACGCTCTAGACACACACGCATGCACACATAGCTTCCATACGTAACTCCTGGCAGCCAGGCATCTATTTCTCAGGCAAACATCCAGAAATGTCCTCTCTAAAAACATCAAATGGCTATGGAGTAAAGACTTCCTTATTCTGGAATGGAGGAGCCCCTGAGTGTAACGCTTTCTCAGAAGTGAAGTACAAGTCAACAAAACCTTGAGGTGTGCACAGAGCCCCACACTGCTCACTGCCTCATTATTAAATATAAACAGACCATCGATGATCACCAGACTTTTAAGGACCCAATATAAACAAACATTAGAGGAAGAAGAAAAGCTAGATACATAGGGACAGAGGTACACTGGATTATAATTATGGTAGAATCACACAGACTGTAAGAAAATCTCATCTCTAGAGCTGCATCCTCTGAAATGACCTTTCGTTTCTGCGTGTTTGTGTTGTGACCAGAAAGATGTCACATTTCTCTGTGAGACCTGGCTGTTCACTAATGGAAACTCATGTTTTCCTTATATTTCTAGTTATCCTTTAATAAGCTCCAGCTAACTGAGGTAATCTCAGTGTGTTCCTTGAAACTTCAAAGTACCTGTCTAGCTCACTGTGAATGGCTTAATATGTGTATTTCATCAGTTTGAATGCTTTCAGTTACAAACAACAGAAGACTCAATTCAAACTAGTTTAAGAACTAAAGAAAATTTATTGGCTCATACAAGTGGAAAGACAAGAGATGGAGTGGGCTTCAGGTAACATGTGATCCAGTGACTCACTGGTGTTTTCAAAGCTTAATTTTTCCCCTCTATTCTTTCTGCCATCATGAAGGGCGAGTATTACCTAAAAGATACTATGCAACTTGAACAAATTCTTTTCACTATTGTTATTGTTGGTTTTTCTTGAATTTTTTTTTTTTTGATAACTCACTTATGCCCTCAGAGTATGCATAACAGGGAAGGTATTTTTTAAGATATTTGAAAATGTCATTCTAGCTGGCATAAACTTGAGGCACAGATTCTGGAACAGTTTGGATGTGTTTCTCCCTAAAATTAACCTGGTCCCAATGCTTTCTCCTGGAATTTCCTTATAGAGTTAGAATTTTGTGGGTACAAATGCAGATGAATTCAAGGTCAGAAGGTCATGACCTCCCAATGCCCTTTCTTTCATGCTTAGAGAGATGAGGCCTAATCAGACACACTGGAGATTTCAGAGCCTTTATCTCTCTATAAACAGTTTGTTATATGAAGAGAGACAGATTACTCTGTATGTTCTCAAAAGAGAAATAATTTTTACATTTTTCTCATTCCTGGGATTCTCTCTTAGTCATTCTCTCCCCGCTAATGGCTTTCTCCTAGACCCATACATATCCATTATCCTAACATTCTTCTCTTTCTTCTTTATCTTCTTTTTTCAACCTTGACTTGTTTTCAATGGAGAGAAAAAATTAAGGATTTAAAATGTTTTTTAACATTGAACAAACTGAAAAAAAAATTTATCTGAACTCTTCTTTTAATTGAGACATTTGAGGCAAATTGAAACCATAAAGTCAGTCAGCCAATAGACAACACAAAAAATCTACAAACTATAATAAACTAAAACTGCACAGTTGTTATGTATTAGATATCCCTTAGGTAGAGGGACTGGCAAGCATGCCATCTAGTTTGCATTTAAATCCTGCATTATTACTAAGAATCACTGCTGGCTAAAGGTGATGGAAATAGCCCATCATCCCACTATTAGGATTACCTCAAATCACTTGGTCCTTGGGAAAAGATTTAGTTCATACAGAGTTCTAACCCTGCAGTTCTGGAGTAACATCTCCCAGCATGGGGGTCTCACCCACGCCTTGGCTATCTGCTGTTAAAAAGCAGAATGAAGACTGTGTGCTCAGCAGGCAACTAAAAGAATCCTCTGTTATTGTGATGGATCAAAACTTCAATTTCCAGGATCTGTCTTTTCAGCAGCTGTTGAAGGTTTTGAGTAGACAACCTGGGCCTTTCACTAGTTTTAGAGTTGTAGAGGAGCCACAAATGTAAAACAATATCATATACATAGTTTATATTTGTACTTGTTCAATTATGATGAACAATAAATAATAAACCAATAATTTAAACCAATCTCAGAAGTTTCCAGGACTTTTTCTCTTATAAAAGTCCTCTGAATATAACTCAAATTTGAGAGAAACAAATTATTGTGGAGAATGCCTCACTGAGGATACAGGTGGAATGACCCCAGAGGCTATATTGACATGAAATAGAAAGCATTATTAATCCATTTACTTACGGGGTAAGTTTCAACCCATCCCACAGAGTCTATCTGCTTTACACTTTGTCTTTCTCTGCAAGATTTTATTTCAACTAATTTAATGTTTTTAACTTCTATTTTAGGTATTTTTTTAGTGCAATATCCCTGGTGGATTTCTAGAAAATCTTAGGTTTTCTGGATTA
The DNA here is from genome assembly GCF_008728515.1 of Papio anubis. Classification (NCBI taxonomy): domain Eukaryota; kingdom Metazoa; phylum Chordata; class Mammalia; order Primates; family Cercopithecidae; genus Papio; species Papio anubis. The sequence goes on along the minus strand of NC_044988.1, from coordinate 42,465,898 downwards.
GAACAAGTTACAGAGAATAGAGCAATAGCTCTGCAGGTTAACTTCAAAAGGAGAAACTTCTGGGTGGAATTATCCCCAAACGCTGGATAATTTTATGCAAGGACTAATCTCAACAAGATGTTTTTTTATCCTCTGATACACTGTTGTTTAAAGAGGGCACATGGATTTTGCTTGGCTAAAGGAGACTAGAACAATAGCACCTTTTAAACCAAGGTAAAATCCTTTGTTTTAATCTCATTTATCCACAATAAATCAGAGAGTTAAATTTCTAAAACTTTCCTCTAATTCAGTTTTATGGGCTCTTTCCCTATGGTTCAATATAAAAAAACGCCATTTAAAATTTTAGGACTCACGGAATTCCTTCAGTAGCTAGTTAAGAAATTCTTTTCCTCCTACACTATCCCAGCAGCTAACATTTCATGCACATACTTCCTTTGTATTTGAGAATGACCAGATTTGAAAACTGACAAGTAGAAGTGCTATTCAAAGAGGAGGAGCCCTTTGGAATTTCTAAGCAATAAGAAAATCCTTTCCAAATGGGATGCCTTGAGATGACTCTATGACAAGAACACAAAAGTTATATGGACAAATTGTTCATTCTTGCAGTTGTATATTCATCCTATTTCATATGAGTGCCAACCAAGTGTGAAGTTTTTACTAGGCTCTGAGGATAAAATGGTGACTTAGCCCCTGTTCTCATGGGGTTTATGGTTGAAGTGGGAAGAGACATTGCATAATTACAAAATTAAATGCATATTTACAAAATAGGATAAATATTATGAAGCAAAAGCATAGGGTACAATAAGAATGCATCACAATGGGTTTATCCTAGTTTGTGGGAATCATGTATCTATGGCAGTTCCATTCACTGGGACACTGAACTGTGGAAGATGACCAGGCTTGAGCAGAAGTATCATGGTTGCATTTTTTCTTTTTTTGCAATCTAGGTTTGAGACAAGCAAAGAGGGAAGTCAAATAAACACTTGAATATATGGATAAATCTGAAGGTATGAATGTAAGAAAGATTCCATAGCTACTAGATGATAAGCTAGAAGTGAAAACGTATTTAGAGGTAAGAGTTAAAAGGAAAAGAGGGCCTGTAACTGATTTTTAAGAAACTCCAGCATCTAAAGGTTGGGGGAGAGGCGACAAAGAAGACTGAAGAGTGGCCTAGTGACAGGGGCAGATCTACCTGGAAACTGAAGTAGTTCCTTCTCTTGCCTGGGAGCAACCCTAGCAATGTGTTTACAGGGACGTTTATTTTTGGATTTTTCAAAAGAAAGTTTTGTTTTTTGTTTGTTTTTTTTTTTGTTAAAGCAGACCCCCAATTGTACAAGCTTCAGAGCCCATACCTCCGCCCTTGACTAAGAGGAAGGAGCAAAACCAAGAGTGTGATTGCATGGAATTACAGGAGGGGTGGGGTGGGGAGGGCTCTAGGAAGAGAGAGGTCAACAGCTGTGACTGTGTTTGAAAGGCCAAGGAATACGGGAAAAGAGTATTTTTATTCAGAATAATAAAAGAAATTCTATTAAATGTTCTAAATTGGACTTCTGAGTATCCTTTGGTCCTATAATATTAGAGAGATGTTTTGAAAAAGAGTTTCTTAAGCAGAAAAAATTTCGTGGGACTTCCAAATTCAGGATAACAGAAAGAAAATCTTAAGTGGCACAAAATAAAAAATGAATATCTGTTCTTCCTGGGGCCATGCAACTGTAATAACTTTTCCATGTTTACTGTTTTTGCTTTTTAATTGGATCATCAGACTAAGAATGCACCCTGATGTGCGAAAAGTTTCTTAGAAAGTGAGACGACTGCCCCCCCCCCCCCCACCCCGCTTTCTGATTAAAGCGCTTCTCATCAGCATCCTATGCCACTTAGTAAGCTACCCATGCAGAAAGCATCCTCAGGGCAGTGCACATAAGGAAAATCTGAGGAACCAGAAACAGGCTATCAGTTTCCGCAAGTTGACAAAATTGGCAAATAAAAACTCAAGACTGCCATTAAATTTGAATTTCCGATAAACAATGAAGAACTTTTTAGTGTAAGTACGTCCCAAATATTGCAAGGGATATACTTGTACTAAAATTATTCCTTTTTTGAGATTCCCATTTAACAGGCCAGTCTGTATTTTATCTGACCACCTCATAAGTCCACTACCCACACCCCAGGCCTAGCGGCCCAGGAGCGAGTTTAAAATCCCGCACCGGCCCGCTCGGCCGCGTCCCCTGATTGGCCGAGGCGCGCCTGCCGCCCCGCCGGTCGCAGGCGTCACGGCAGCCCCAGCAGCCTGGGCCCCGCCGCCGCCTCCGCGGCAGCCACGGTCGGCGCAAGTGCGGCGCGCGCTGGGGGAGGGGGCGCGGCGGAGCGCGAGGCTGGCGTCGGGCCGCCGCGGGATTAAGTTTCTCAGTCACGCGTGAGTGTCTGTGCGCTTTGATCCCGAAGCTCCTCGCCGGGCCGTTACTTCAGAAGACAGCGAGCGTGGGCGAAGCGAGGCATCCAGAGGCCCCGGCGACCCCTGCTCCCTAGCCCTCTGCCCCCTCGCGTCCCGGCCCTGAGCGGCCGCCGCGAGCCGGGTAAGCGGCGCGTGAGCCCAGGCCCGGAGGCCGAGGCGCGCCCCCGCGCCCTGCGCGCGCGCCGGCGGGGAAGGTGCGCGGGCGCCCGGGGCTCGGCGCGCGGGGGTGGGGGTGGCGGCGGGCGGTGGGGCGGTGCGCTTGCCCCACCCCGCGCGGCCAGGCGCTTCGCGGATGCCGCTGCTGTGGCTTTTTAAAAGGATGGGGTCTAGAAGTTTCCTTTGCTACTCGCAAGTCTCCACTCCTCCCACCCCCGCGATGGATAATCCTAGACCTTTCAGCCACCCCTACCCCTTTCTTTTGCTCTCGCTGACTCTAAGAGGTTTAAAAGTTCTTCCTTTTCCTTGACCCAGAGGGGCACAGTCTTGGTGTCGGGGGGCGGGGGGTGGGGTGTTAGCCTGGGGGTCCAGAGCGCAGACCAGGCCTCTGGGGCGCGGGAGCCTGTTGCTCTCCGCTGCCGGGGCCGCGCCCGGATGCCCTCTCCGCCGTTACGCGGTGCCGGGCTGCGCGGGGTGCGGTAGAGAGTGGGCAGCAATGCTCCCGGTCTTGCGTTCTCGCCTTAGCCTCGGGGACCCCAAGGCAAGCCGCTAATTGGTACCGGTTCCCCGTCCCCCACCCCTGGCGCCCATGCCCTTTTAACCGAGCTCCCGTTGGTGGGAGCATGTTGATCTTGTCTCTCCCTTAATCCCCTCACCCCCCCGCTCTGATGGGCGCCTTTGTCTGTGATTTGGCAGCCCCAGGATGCCGGATGTTCCTAGGGAAGCGATGTTTGGGAGACGCTTTGTGCCTTGCGGAGTAGCGCGTTTGTCGGGTGGTGATGGTGTACATTTTTGCTTGCATTCTTTGCAGAGGCACAAAGGCCGGGCTATTCTTCCCTGCAGTCACATGGAAATCCAAGCGGAGACTGCGGGGGAGGAGAAGTGGCCAGGCGCCGGCGGGAGGTGGAGGCCACTGCGCAGTCACTGGGGGCGAGTGGGGGGTCCCCGGGGACTTCTTCTCCGCGGTGGCGCTGTTGAGGTGCTCTGCTTGGGAAGACCCCGGCAATGGGCACTGTCTTTGTGTAGTGGGGGCTGTGGTTGGAGGCTAGTGTCTGGTAGGTATCACCAGATAAGAGGACTATGACTTCACCAGCCTAGAAGGAAAACTTCTCCATGTTCTTTTGATGTCATAGAGAAGGAATCTGATAAGTGACCAGACTGCCTTGACCTGCCTTGTAGATAGTTTGATGTAAACATCCCCTTCGTGTTTCCCTAGAAATTCCTGGTTTAGGTTACCTTTTATAGAATAACACCTTATCTGAAAACTAACCAGGAGGAGGTGATGGCTTCGGGCTTGGGAGTTTTACATGTTGAATTTGGGTGTGAGTGATTACAGTGAACATCTTGTAATGTTGGAACCATCTAAATTTGTATAATGTATGCCTTAGCACTTGATGGAATTTCGGCAAACAATAGTGTTTAAAAAACCTAGCAAAACTTGGCCAGACGCAGTGGCTCACGCCTGTAATCCCAGCACTTTGGGAGACCGAGGTGGGTGGATCATTTGAGGTCGGGAGTTCAAGACCATCCTGGCCAACATGGTGAAACCCTATCTCTACTAAAAATACAAATATTAGTGGGGCGTGATGGCACGCATCTGTAGTCCCAGCTACTAGCGAGGCTGGGGCAGGAGAATCGCTTGCACCCAGGAGGCGGTGGTTGCATTGAGCCGAGATCATGCCACTGCACTCCAGCCTGGGCGACAGAGCGAGACGACTCTGACTCAATAAATAAATAAGTAAATAAAAAACATAAATAAAAACCTAGCAAAACTTGAAGTTCTTTGACTTGATCTTCTAATACAATACCGCGCTTTGGATGGATGCACCTGTGCCCTTGTGTGCAACGTAGGCAAAACTAGTTTTGGGTACCCTTTGACTCTCCATTCCTCTTTCCTATCTCGTTTGCCAAAATGAACAAACTTAGGAAGATTATTCTCGACGTATTACTAATAGATTATGGTGTACCTTATTTCTTACATATGTTTCTTTTTTTCCCTTTGTTCCTTTCTGTGTTTATTCTTTTCACGTACCTTCTCTAGTTCTGGTTTTCTTTGTCTCTTTACCACACTTCTTTTTATTGACTGGGCCTGATGGTTGTGGCTTGGAAAAGGAGGGATCATTAGTCAGTTTTTAGTGTGCTTCAAAGTCCTATCACCTAGTCATTGCTCTGGTTGGCCCTTAAAGACATCTTTCCTTTTCAGATGCATTTAAATGCACCTAACTGTGAAGAATAGAAGCTGTTCTTAGAGTTTAGTTTATTTCTACAAGTTGAAGCTATTGAGAGAGATTCTTGGAAATCCTTGAAATGTAACTTTCATGGATTTAGGCCTAGTTGGCCACTTTTAGTTTTTAACTGCTAGGATGGAGAGATTTTGCTTGACAAATGATGAAGTGAATCCATTGTCTAGAATTGAGATTAAGGGATTTAAAAGCTGGAGAAGAACAATGAATTGCCCGGAACGTAGCTATCCTGAGTTAGAGGCAGATTATTTTCTCCAGATTACATCCCAGATCCGACATAGTCTTGTCTCTCAGGTTGAGTTGCAGGTTGGCTACATTTTGTATATTTGGAAACATACAAAGTACTCTGAATTTCATGAAATATTTTGAGGCAAAGTTGGACCAGAATGTCCCCAAATATGGTAGAGCGAATAGCACATCTGCCAGAGAAAGATCCTACACTTTAAAGTGAAGAAGCAGACAACTTCCTGGTGAATTTAGGACTGCTTGATGGTGCCTATGAATGATGATATATGTCCAAAACAGTTACATGTACTTTTAAAAATAGTTACTTAGCTTGAAGTAGGATTTCATTTGATATTGTTACATACATTATCAACCCCATATTTATAACAATAAAGGTTTCATTTTTTTCTTGTAAATTAATGTCATACAAAGGAGAACATTTATATAAGTACAGTTCGGAAATGATATTTAGCATGGTAACATTGATATATTGTGATTAAATAATTTTAGTGGGATTCCATGTGGGATAATAAGACTAAGGAGATAAATACTTCTCAATAAAGGAAACCAGTGGTGAGGAATCCATTGCCTTCCTGTGATATGTTTCCAGAGAAGATCCGAGGTATTCATGTAGTAGGTAGTAATAGGTGGATTAGAAAGACTGTTGTATTGGGTTAGGCATTGAGGAGAACACAGAATAAATACGATTCTGCTCCAGAAGCGTAGGGTCTTAGTTGGAAGAATCTAATGGGAGAAATTATAGAAAGGTTTTACACATAAAAAATGTTACAGGGATTCTAGGAAAGTAGTTAAGTATAGGGATTACTTGCTCTTATCATTGTGGTTAGTAAATAACACACAGAGGGGGCTTTGGTCTTGAGATAAGAGGGTGGAAATGAAAGATTTTTGGTATGAAGTGAGCTTAAGTCAGTGGTTTTGCCTTGAAAATTGGCATGGTGTATGGAAGAGGCTGGGATTTGAGTGGGCAGTGGGTACTGAAGAGCATATTCAATTTGTATATTTCTGGAGTGCGATAGAGGCTTTGTGCCCAGGGGAAAAGTTCGGATGGGGAAGAGCAATTAATGGAGAGCAATGAAGTACAGGCTGAATTTTATCTCTTGAAGTTTCCACTTTCCAGTAACCCGTTTCACATTTCCTTCTGAGACTTTACCAGAAACACGTTTAGTGTCTATATTTCTAACAACCTCTTCAGTGCAATCTGGGCTTTTTCTAACATGCACCCTAAAACGTTTGTAGCCATTACCTGTTACCCAGTTCCAAAGCCACTTCCACATTTTTGGTGTTTGTTACAGCAGCACCCCATTTCCTGGTACCAAAATCTGTATTAGTTTGATAGGGCTGCCTTGACAAAATACCGCAGAGTGGGAGGGCGGCTGAAACCACGGGAATTTATTTCCTCACAGTTGTGGGGGCCGGAAGTCTAAAATCAAAGTGTTGGTGGGATTGGTTTCTACTGAGCCTCTCCCTTTGGCTTGTAGATGGCTGAGTTCTCCCTGTTTCTTCACATACTCTCCCTCTGTGTATGTCTATGGCCTAATTTCTTTTTATAAGGGAACCAGTCATATTGTGTTAGAGCCCACCCCTAGTGTCCTCATTTAACCTTTATCTCCAAGTACAGTTACATTCTGAGGTACAGGGAATTAGGATATCCTGTGGATTTTTAGGAGACATAATTTAGCCCATAACAAGGTTCTCAAAGAGACCTAGTCTGTAAGCTAGTGAGACCCTGAGGCAGTGAGATCATATTGGAGGCTAGTGCATAGTCTGACCATTACTGGGGTAATCTGATGTTTGGCAAGAAAGGGAAACTGCTATTTGAGGACAAAGGTATTTTATCTTTGGCCTGAGGCCACTTATTTTCTTTCTCTGGGTGTTCATTGGGAAATTGTGCCTCTATGACCTTCCTTTTTGTGGACAGAGCATTAATTTTCTTTTTAAGTGTTTTATAAAAGCATTCGTTTTCTTAAAATATTTCTTTTAATGGTTCTTAAAAATAGTAAAGCGCTAAATTTGGCAAAGCTGAAACATTGTGTTGTAAATATCTCAGTGGTTTTTGAGTCTGATTAAAACAACAGAATTTATTCTTTAAATTCCATTGATCTAAAAACTCTCTTATACATGTTTTGTGGGGTAATATATGGCATAATCTTTTTTTCCTTCAGAAATGTTTCCCCCTTTTGGGAAAATATGATTCATAAAAGGGATTTTATGTTACATAAAATAAAAACTTTTTATTTTTATTTTATGTTTTTTAGGTGTTGCAATTGTATTTGTTGAGTTAACGAAACCATTAGAACCATTCTTCCAGATCTGGCCAACTAAGTTAAAAAAAAAAAAAAAAAAAAAAAGATAAAAAGAGACAAATTCTTGCTTTTGTTTTCTTTTCTGGCCTGTCTGCCTGCGGTGGTTAAATTTGTTTTGTTTAGGGAATTCTTATCTTTATCCACCTTTTAGTTTTATTTGTGTCTGCAAAAGCAACATTCATTGTTATTTTCTTGTAAACCACTTGCAGATCTGAGGTGTTATAAATAAGTGTATGACGAGAAAGTGAAAAATGAAACACTTACTAAAAAAAAGAGAAAAACACAAAACTTAAGGAAAAACTTACTGTTGTTGCTTATTTTTTAAAATACATAAGGTAATTGTTTATTTTAGTAAATAGCACATTTAAAAAGGTATGGAAGGTACAAGTGAAAAGAAGACAGAAAACTTGCCTGTAATTGGATCACCCATATACCACTCCCACAAGAAAATCCCCAAAACACGTATTTTGAAAAGGAAGATACTTACATTATTTTGTTATAACAAATGAATAGATAGAGCTATTGATCAATAGATTTCACCAATTGCTGTCTTTCTCAGTAAGCATAATCTGATCTGAGATTATTAAACGTTCATATAATTTGAGTTGATACTAATAGCGTTTGTTTGAACTGATGTCTCAGGTCTTTTGAAGAGGTATGATACAGTTCACTACCACGTGGCATATAGGACACCAGTGGAGAATGTATTTTTAAAAATTTTGATCTCTGCTTAAAATTAAGCGTTAATAGTCATATTGTTAATTTCACAATAACTTTATGTTATGTACTCAGGTGGCCCCATAGGATACTTTGCTTCAGGGAACTGTCATAGAAAATGGTCATGAGAAGCTATCCTTCTGTGTTCATGAGATATCACTAACCTAACAAAACCATGATGATAGAGTCATAAAGATTAATGATTATTCTACAAGTTAAAAACTCCTCTCTGATATATTTAAGATATGTCCAGTTTCTCTTATACCTTGCTAGGCCCCTGTTTTAGTTCATTTGGGGTGCTCTAACAAGATATCAAACAGTGGGTCCATTATAAACAAAAATTTATTTCTCATAGTTCTGGAGGCTGGGAAGTCCCAGATCAAGGTACTGGTAGGTTCTGTGAATGGCGAGGGCCTCGTAGATGATGCTGTCTTGCTGTGTCTTCATGTGGTGTGGAAAGGGCAAGGCTGTTCTCTGGTACCTATTTTATAAGGGCACTAATCCCATTCATTAGAACTCTGCCCTTGTGATCTAATTGCCTCCCAAAGGCCCCACCCCCTAATACCATTACTTTGGGAGTTAGGATGTCAACATATGAATTTGGGGGGAACATAAACTTTCAGACCATAGCAGCCCCCTTAATAGGCCCTGCTTTGTCTAAGGCATTACTAGATAAATTTCATAAAGCTTATGTATTTCCTCCTCTGCTTCTCACTCCCCACAAGTCTCCCAGATTTTTGCATTTTAATAAGTCAGGCCCGAATCCTCTTCTGGACAGCATTCATTTTCTTTTGTATTTTGTTTTAGTAGAAACGGGGTTTCACCATGTTAGCCAGGCTGGTCTTGAATTCCTGACCTCAGGTCAGGTGATCTCCCCGCCTCAGCCTCCAGAAGTGCTGGGATTACAGGCGTGAGCCACCGCGCCCGGCCTCATATTCCCATTTGGGACTACAGGGGCCTCATCGGTATGATTCAGTGGAGTGTTGTCTGACCCTTCCTCCCCTTTCCCATCACATTCAGTTTTCTGGGCTAGGAAATGTAGTTATCCTATGCTGTTTTACAGCATTGGATACAGCTCTTCATTCTGATATAATCTATTGATTATATATTGGGTTAGACTAAGTCACAAAGTATTTTTAGCTCTGTTTTGTGGCTGAGGTAGGGAAATGAGAAGAAATGGCCCTGGGGCCTGGATTATTGCTCCCTAGCTAGCTTCATTAAGATGTTCAGTGAACATCTGTTGGATGCTAAAGTCAACCTATTCAGCCCGTATCCTTTTCTCAAGGAGGTGGGAGGGACTGTTTAACTGTTTTATTGTGGTATAAGTTATAATTGACAATAAACTGCACATATTGAGAGTATACAATTTGTTGAATTTTGGCTGTTGTGAAGCTATCCCCCACAATCAAGATAGTGAACATATCCATCACCCCCAAAAGTTTCCTCATACCCCTTGGTAATCCTTTCCTCTACCCACCCCTCCCATCTCCAAGTAAACTACTCATTTGCTTTATATCACTATAGACTAGTTTGCATTCGCTAGAGCTTTAAATAAATGGAATCATACGGTATGTTCTCTTTTGTCTGACTTCTTTCACTATGTAATTATTTTGGGATTCATCCATGTTGCCTGTATTCATAGTTTAGTACTGGTCATTGCTGAGCAGTAGTAGTCAATGCATGGATATCCATTAAAGAGTTTTTAAGTCATTTAGAACTCTCCTGCACTTTGTCCATTGTCTTATGGTGCATATTCATTCTTGCTTTTGTGAGGGAGGAAAAACTTTACTCTCTGAGGTTCTATAAGTGAGGCCTGTTAATTAAAACTAACAAAACACAGATTAACATTTAATCGATCTTTTTAATTTTATGTGCATGGGGGCTACACAGAAAAGAAGAGACCCAAAGAAGAGGATAGATTTGGGGTTTTTGCATCATTTTCGTGATAAAAGTTGTTCTCACTGGTAAGGGAGAGATGATCATCTTTACAAATGGACATTTATGTCACATTTACAAAGGAAATTTTGTGTTCTACTTTTACGCAGAAAGGGCCAGGGCAGAGAGTGCTCCTGTCTTCCATTTCCTATTTGCCTTCAGTTCAAAATAATCCTGATGCCAAAGTAGCATATTTTGGAGTGGCATATTCTGATCCCCTTTGGATTCAACTGTGTGCGTCTGACTTTTGTATTTGACAGTGTTTCTCAGTCTTCTTAAATTCATGCCCCATTTTGATAAACATAACAGAAAATTTAAATGCCCTTATTTAAATGTTGGAGCTTCAAAATATGTAAGTCAGTAGTTTAAAAAATACTACTGGTAATTGTAAAAAAGATTTAAAAATATTTAATTTTGAAAGATAGGAGATGATCAAGTAAAAAGTCAGGAGATTATTGAGGCTTTCCATAAACTTTTGTATCCTACCTTATGAAGAGTTTAAGCACAGCACAGTAGTTTCAGTATTGAACGCAATGCTTTATTTTGACTGCTTGCTAAATATTCCTCACCCACTTGCATATTTTTTGTAATTCTTATCATTTTTGATAGCTTTATCTGTCACTCCTGTGACAAATTTATATGATAGTCATATAGTGAATTGGATAACAAAGGAATAATTTGGTGCTGAAATTATTCAAATAATTGCCATTCTGTGTATGTTGCAATTCAGATCATCAAACACACCAAGAGTTGGAGAAGGGATGATCTGCATCATTCTAGATCAGCTCTGGCCAATGGAAATATCATGTGAGCCACACATGTAATTTTAAGTTTTCTGTAGCCACAGTAAAGAAAAAAGCAGAAGTAAGTTAAATTAATTTTAATAATATATTTTATTTAACCCACTTTCTTCAAATTATTATTTCAACATCTAATCAGTATAAACATTATTGAGATATTTTACTTTCTTAAAAAAAATAAGCTCTCCAAAATATGCTATGTCTTTTACCCTTACATCATATTGCCTTTAGAACTAGCCAAGGTATAAGTGCCGGGTAGTGGCTTGTTTCATTGTGGCTCTTGGCTACTGTATTGGTCAACACAACTTTAGCTCATGCAGCTAAGCTATAAGGTCAGATGAAATCAAGAAACAAGATGTCTTCATTCTGTTATGAAAACCTGTTATGTTGGCTGGAACCACTCAGCCTTTTTTGGGTCATTTGTAATGTTTATATATTGTCTGTACCTTCTGATCACTTAGTTGAAGTGACAAACAAGATCAAACTACATTTAAAGCAGATGTCCTCTCTGGATTATTACAAAAGTAAAAGTTGGTTTATGCTGTTAATACTAACATTTAGTCCTTTGAGTGCCAGAGTAAAAGTAGTTAATGGAGGCAGTTAAATAGTAGATGAGTTAATTAAGAAGCAAATAGTCACATTCATTGAAAGATAAGCCTTTTTAAAATGCTTTCATGGAGAAAATATCACTTATCAAGATAACCCCAATGAATCCTATAGAATTACGTATGGTAACTAAATAGTGTAGGTTGTTACATTATCTGTGAATTAGTAATTAGGGGATCGAATTGCTCCATGCTTATTTTTCTTATATGGCTAAGGTACGTGTTCAGATAGGTTCATAATAATTTGGATTCCTTTATGCAGTTTTCCCTCATCTGAACTACCTGGAATCTTGCCAGCAGCATGTAAATTCTCATTTCTTGCTGAATTTTCTCAGTGTATTCTCAACTGTGTAGACTACCAGTGACCGACAAGCTTATCAGCAGATTTAGACAGTAACACCTCTTTGCTGGCAGAGGACTACAGGGTTCTCTCTAGGAATTATTTGGTACAGATTATGAAAAATACTTTTTTATTGTGAATAAATTTTATTTTTTTCTTGTGTGTATGCATGTTCAATTAACAGAAACACCAAAGGTACATTTGTTTTGGTTTAGTATGGAGCTGAATAAGAAAAGATCATGACAAATTTTATTTTTTTAGATAATATGCTCATCTATATATGTACACTGTTTCATCTTGGAACTTGCAGGAATGTTATTGATTCCACTATGATTTTTAATTTATCTCACAGCCATTATTTATGGTGCTGGGGATATAGCCCCAAGAGAAAAAGAAAACAACAGCAACACAAAACTTCCTACCTTCATGAAATTAAAATTCTATTATTTCCTGTTTTCTAGAGGCATTTCAAACTCAGTATGTCCAAAAAGAATATAACCATATTTCTCTTTCCTCTAAAACCATATATTTATCTTTCTGCTGTTGTTCTTTCAGCTAAATGATGTCCTGATAGGATAGTTCTAGTTTCCCAGATTAAAATCATTGGGAGAGTCAACCTCTGTTTCTGTCACTTATTCACCCCTCCTGGCCCTAACAGTCACCAAGTGGTCACTGAGTTCTTTTGATTGCCTCTAATTAATGAGTCTGTATCTTTTCTCTGTTTTCTTGCCATTGCCTTCATCTGGGCTCTCATTCTTTTTTGATTAGGTTGTTTTAAAAGCTTAACATCTGGTTGTATTATCATTAGTTCTTTTCCCTCTTTGATGAAATATTTACACTATTACCAGAATTGTTTTATCAGAAAATAAATTTTAGTAATCCCTGTACCCTCCAAACTCCCTCCCCAGTGTCCCTGCACAGCCCAGCATGCCCACAGGGCAAAGCCCCAATGAGGCTATGGAAACATTACTTTCATAGCTCTTGTCATTCTGGACCCAAGTGCGGCAGCCTCACTGTCATCAAGTTCTCTGGGTTCTTTATGGTTTTGTTGCCTTAGCAGATGTCCTTCCCTTCGTAAGAAATGCCTTTCCCTTTACTGCTCTCCTCCACACTCTCCTGGTAGGCTCGTACTTCAAGATGATTCATCTGTCATAACTCTTACAAATTCTTTCTGACTCATGTTGGCAGTATTGGATTCCTCTGTACTGAGAACTTTACCTATCACGTTGCCCTGTAATTACTTACTGTTTTCCACTAAATTGGGAACTCAGAAGTTAGATACTTGTCCTCATTATTCTTTTATCATATGCTTCAGTGACAGAGGTGGATAAAGACATGGGGGCCTGAAGTATATGGAATTTGGGGTGGTTCTCTTAAAAATAATAGAAAATCATAAATACAAAATTAGATATGAAAAAAATTTATTTGAGAATTGAAGAATCCTATGCAAGTACCTTCATGCTAAATCTTTCTATACACATGCTAAATCTTCCTATACACGTGGCTAGGAATATGTAAGTGCTCACTTAATACTTGATGAATTGGTGTGGTTTTTTTGGGATGTGTTATAAGTATCATCTGTATATCTATATTTATATATATGTATATAATTTTCTTTTTGCTCTTCATTTTTTAAAATTAGGAAACATGATTAGCCATTCTGATGCTAATACTGTTGCTAATAATAAATGTCTAATACTTCCATACTTCCTCCCATTTCCAAACACTTTTGAATACCTTATCTTACAGGATTTTGACAACTGAGTCACAAGGGAAGTGACTCAGACTTAATGACTCTGTGTTTTGCTACTTAGTGAGTGAAGGAAAAGGGAGCTGAAGTTCTTCCTTTGAGATCAGATTTCACTTTGGTGGGAGAAATGACAATTCTTCCTCTGCGTCTGTAACCTCAGTCAACACCACTTTGCTCTATATTCTGTTAGCCTGGTGAATGCTAAGGAATTTTCTGAGAGTTTTCCAAATCATCTCAGTGTCATTCCATCTTTCCATCCCTTCTCCCTTTCAGCTTCCTCAATTATTTCTTCTTCCTTTCCTCCCCTGTTATTTGTGTCTTGCCATACATCAAACACATTCTTCTCCATGTCTTTTCTCAGATGAATTTATACTTTTAAGTGTCATTACTTTGAATAAGCTGAATTTTGTAGTTTGCAATTTTCAAATTTGTTTCTACTTCTTTGAAGTACTATGGGGTGTGTCTTGGGATCCTCAGTAGTGTAAAAAGTACACCTAATTTTCAGCAATGGAAAAGAAGGTATCACAAAACTGTGTACTTTACAGCATAGGTAAGAGCTCTGTTGCTTAAAAGCTTCATGAATGTAGGAGAAAACACTATCTTTCTGAACCTCAATTTTCTTACATGAAAATGAGGGTATAAAGTATGGAGCTCTTGGTAGGATTGAAGGAAATACATATTTGTAAAGGACATAGGTTTTGTTTAAGAAAACAGGGATAGGGTATATGGAAGGTATTATTAGCAAATGGTTTCATTTCAAACACTAAAACTGATGCCAATTTCATTACCTAAAAAATTTACTTATGTAGCCTATTTTATTTTCTGGGAAAGTCATTATTATAACAGATGCAATAGCAATCAATTCTTAAATGCAATTTTATTATTAGTTGTTATTGAATAGTATTTTGAAGAACCCCAAATAACAGATTGTTGCTTTAAATTGTGTATTGCAACCAAGCCTACATTTTAGACATTCTAGTCATGAATATATATTTGGAAAGTTTTGCCTCTTGAAGTATTTGGTGGTGGATATGTTCCTGAGGAAGAAAGTTGCCTTTTTACATCAGCGAAATGATATGGAAAGTTAGTTTGTTACTTAGGGACTCTTGTCAGGGTAGACATCCCTCTGATTAAGGCTTTTAAGCCTTTATCCTCCTTAAATCCTTCTTCCTTCTTCTTTTTCTCTGACCCCAAATCCTCGAGTAGCTGAATGAGATTACTTTTGCATGAAACTGTTCAGATAATTATTGACATTTCATTATATAGACTTTTCAATACCCCACATAATAATGACTGGAAAAATGGGATGGCTTAATAAAAGGTCTGAGTTAGGGAACCCTGGAAAAGTTATAGTATTTTCTTTGACTCTCTACTGAATCTATTAAATGTGGTCTTAACAAGTTACATGTTTGGAAAGAGTAAAAGCTTACAAAATTTTCTTATATCTTCAAGTAATTAAGATTGATAATTGGAAAAAAAAAAGTGTTGATTTCTTCTGTCTGCTGAATTTAAGGGTTCTGAATTGCTAAATACTCCACAAAAAGTATTGCAAAGAATGGGCCAAGAGAGGGAGAGAGAGAATGTGATTGTTCACAAGCCCTTCTCAGTACATGCATCTGTTGTACTTCTCTGTGCAGAGTTGAAACTGAACCAACAGGAGTCAAACCACTAGTTACCACGAGCACAGTATAGGAGAGAAAAACAGCCACATTAAATAATTATTCCAAAATGCTGTTTTCTTCCCAAAGGACTTCTGATGAGAAATTTGAGCCTGCCCTTTCCTGAGTAAAGTTTGTAAACTTTGTTCCTGTCCACGTTCAGCAAAGGGAAGTCATGAAAGCCACTGACTGAATTTAGGAGGTGCTGATGGATGGGGAAGGATAAAAATATCTAATTATGTATAGTACTTTAGTTCAGTGATACCTAAGGAGTTTATATAATATACAACGCTTTTCATAATTTTTGTAGAAAAGATTCCAGGAGAAGCCATTTGGAACAGTAATAGAGAAATTGTGGAAGTAGAGTTATTTTAAGAGTTGGGGAAGTCCTAGAAAATGATCTTGGGAGAATAGTAGAACATGAAGTTGGATGGGGAGATAAGTTGAAGCGCATGGTTGTAATATTATGGTCTTCTCTCCTACCTCCGAGTTCCACAGTTTTTTCTGTATTGGAAATATTGTCTCCATCATTTAACACTTTCCCCTGAGGAGCCAGTCAGTCACAACTGACAAGCCACCTATTGTTCTGCCCCAGTGTCATCAAGATCTCACAGACTCAACGGAGATCCTGTCCGTGAGAGGGCAGCTGAGAAATGACAGACATTTTTTGTACTATCACCTCCGACAGCAGTTGATAGGTTCTAACAACAGAGACCTGCTGCCAGCTATATTTCTGGGTCCCATGGGTACGCTTTTGAGTACCAAATGCTTTCAATTTGTTTTTTCTTTTTGAGGTGGAGTTTCACTCTTGTTGCCCGGGCTGGAGTGCAATGGTGCAATCTCAGCTCACAGCAACCTCTGACTCCCGGGTTCAAGTGGTTGTCCTGCCTCAGCCTCCCCAGTAGCTGGGGTTACAGGCATGTGCCACCACGCCTGGCTAATTTTGTATTTTTAGTAGAGACTGGGTTTCTCCATATTGGTCAGGCTTGTCTTGAACTCCCGACCTCAGGTGATCTGCCTGCCTCAGCGTCCCAAAGTGCTGGGATGACAGGTGAAAGCCCAAATGCTTTTTACAAGCACCAGGACACAGTCGACCTGGGCTCATTGAATTGCCTCATTCCAGGCAGGGAAAAGGGCAGGAGGTAAGAGCCTGAATTTCCCTGGAGAATTTGTTGCCAGTGTAGGAACTGCACTGAAGAATTCTATGGCACAAAGTTAAGTCTTCTGCATGTTTTAGGTTTCCCCCAATACAATAATGTGGCTACCGTGAGTGCTTTATGGGCAGCTAGCTGCCTCTGAAGTTTGGCATTGACACATTGTTGTGTTCACCTGCGAGGGCAGCTCTTGGAAGTATCCCCCTGCCTGGTTCTATGCAAGAAATATGCCTGGCATGTTGTGTCTTGACCCTTAACACTGAAAATGTGATACAAACAGGGGCATTCTGCCCAACAACCTAAATTCCTTTGAATTTAACTGAGGAGTGAGAGAACAGAAGAGGCCAAATCTTAATTCTGAGAAGAACTTAAATCTTTCCCCTCAGTCACCATGTTTGGTGTGAGTTAACAGTTTCAGGGGAGGGTCCCCTGTCCAACAGAGATACATGAAGAGAACGTTATGAATGAAAAGTATGCAAAATGGATGTTTGGAGAGAAAGTGTTAGAATCCATAGTTCTCTAATGTGTATTCTGGACTCTTTTTTTTTTTTTTTTGAATTATGGGTGAAGGTTAATGGGGAAGGAAATAAATATAATGCAATGGGCTATAAACAGAATTGATTGGTCTAAATATTTTTAGAAAAGGAAAGTTAGCCTTCCAGAGGGTCGGTTGAGTTAGTCCAGCAGTCCAGGGTTCTGATCCTAGACATACCACTGATTTGTTACGTAATCAACTCTCAGTGAGCTTTAGCTTCTCTGTGACCCATGTGTTTTTTGAGACTCCTTTCAACTTTAACTTTATAGATGAGTGTAAGCAGTAAATAAAGGTATTTAACTCAAAGTATCATAAAATATAAACACATAATTCTGGAAGCGGATATGAATCTGCTAATATTCTTTATAAAACTTGTATATCTATGTGTTTTAGAGAATCTGCAGATAAGTTAAGAACATATATACTGTTTGAAAGAGCATTTTGCCTCAGACCAACAATCTTAAAAATAAAACTAACTTTCAAAAGCCAAAGCAAATGTAATGAACATGTTTTTTGGTATAAATACATTTGTTATGTAAGAATACTTGTAAGAAAATATTCAATTTCCATATTATATTTATTTTCATTTTCAGTAGGCTTCATCCCCTCCATTAGAAAATTAAAAGGAAAATATGATACGATACTATTTTCACCAAACTTTCTTAGAGTATGTGGATTCTTGGTCAATGTAGTGATTTTGATTTGTGTATGTTTATATAATTGTGGATTAACATGCCTTTTTTCCATAATTTAGTATTAGCTTATATATATTGTGTGACTCTTCATTATATTGTCATTTGAATATTCATGGAAGATAAATAAGTTTTATTTAAACTGAAACAGGTTTATGTGTATACTTTCTTGGGATCCCCTATAATTCACAAAGGTGGGGTTTTTGAACATATGTTCAAAAGTAGAACAGCAATAGTTGTTCATCACTTCCTGCCCTCCTGCTCTCTGATGAGAAGTTGACTAATCCAGGGCAATAAGTATCTGCTTCTAAGGCCTGTATCTCAAACAGCTTGGTAAAATTAGAAGCAGAATAGCATCAGAAAATGAGAATGAAGCTTTGTTTTTAATAGTAAAACTGAAAATGATTCCTTATGAGATATTATATTTTGAAGAAATGTTTTCATAATATTTCCTTTACTTTTGCTGGAATTAAGTAGTCTAGCTGAATAAATTATTGTTCTGGGAGAATTTACCAATGGTAACATTATTTTTTTCCAAATAACTTAGTATTATAGTTTTAGGTGAAATCTTTTTTTTTTTTTTTTTTTTTTTGCCAAACAAGGATAAGGAGGATTTGAAAAATATTACACTAATCATCTCTAGTCCTAGCCTCTAAAACTGGATATTGTTAACATTTTCACATATTGGCTGCCTTATTTTTGTAATAGTTATTATGAGAAATTTCAAATGTACATAAATGTCGTGAATCCTCATATACCCATCATTCTGTTTTAACAAGTACTAGTTCATGGTCAGTCTTGTTTCTTCTCTTGTCTCAGACATTTCCCTTGTCCCTTCCCTGGAAGTTTTTGAAGCAAATTGTGGATATTATATTATTTTATGCATAAATATTTCAACCCAACTGCTTTTTACATGCATAATTTAAAACCGTTGTAAAAATACAGTTTCCTTAAAAAAAAAAAAAAAAAGAGAAAGCTAAATTCCCCCGTTGAGTCCCCACATATGAGGCTACTACTTCCATCTGTCTACTCCCATCTACTGTCATTTTAGAATGTGTCCTTTTAATCCATTGTTGAATATGAGGAAAGTATGTGTATACATATTTTTATGTGGCCCATATACTATTTTTTATATTTTTAAAATATAAATAAACTACTTATTCTGTAAATCTCCATTTCATTGTTGAGGTTTGGACTCCGAGTCTGTTCTTTAAAAAATGAGTCTAACCCATTTGTGTTTATTGTGAATATGGATATCTGGATTTATTTCATTGCCCTTGTTTTGTGTTTTTTGTTTACTGTGGTTTCTCCTTTTTCCTTGTTTTCCCATTCCTAACCTCTTTTAAATTGCTCGAGTATTTTTAGTTCATCTTCTTTCATTTTGGTGTGTATATTATGTAGAATCTACTTCTGTTTTTTTAGTGGTACCTTAAGGTTTTAACATGTATATTTGGCTTAATTTTTCTAGTAGAGTTTGAAGAAAGAACATTTCTATCCTCCTATGAGTGGAACTCTTTTTAATTTTTATAAATTTTTTTTTGAGACAGGGTCTTTCTCTGTCGGCCCAGATTGGAGTGCAGTGGTGCGATCACATGTCACTGCAGCCTCTACCACCTGGGTTCAGGTGATCCTCCCACCTCAGCCTCCTGAATAGCAGGGACTACAGGTGTATACCACCACTCCTGGCTAATTTTTTTAAAATTTTTTGTGGAGATGGGGTTTTGTGATGTTGCCCAGGCTGGTCTCAAACTCCTAGGCTCAAGCGATCCACCAATCTTGCCCTCCCAAAGCTGAGATTACAGGCATCAGCCACCATGCCTGGCCTGAATGGAGATTTTTAGTCTGAAATATTTTTACTGTTTGTAAATATTGTTCACAGTTACTCAGATTTCATTTGTATAATGAAAATTTGTCAGAGCTCACATTCCTTTTTTTTAATTTTTAATTTTCATTTTCTAGGGGCAGGGTCTTGTTCTGTTGCCCAGGCTGGAGTTTAGTGGCACAATGATAGCTCACTATAGCCTCAATCTCCTGGGCTCAAATAATCTTCTCACCTCAGCCTCCCAAGTAGCTGGGACTACATGCGTGTGCCTCCACGCCTGGCTAATTTTAAGAATTTTTTTTTTTTTTTTTTGTAGAGACAGGGTCCCACTTTGTTGGCCAGGCTGGTCTTGAGCTCCTGGCTAAAAGTGATCCTCTCACCTTGGCTTCTCAAAGTGCTGGGATTACAGGCATGAGCCACCATACTCCGTCAGCTACCTTTGTTTTAACAGTGGATTTATGTTTTATTCGGTGGCAGCTAATGGCTTCTCTCAGGCTCTGAGCAAAACAGAACTTTATAGTGTTATATTCACCCACCAAGTGTAGGAGCTTCCCTGCACTTTGTTTTTCTGATGTAACTATCTCTTCTGTAGGATTATTAATTATTTAGTGGTCCTACTAAAATTGTCTTGCTAGTTAACTCCCTCAAATCTTTATTGGAAGTACAGTGCCCAAATGAAATAAAGGAACAAGGGTATTTCGTAAGCAAGGGTACTTGAGAGGAGTTTCTTTTTTTTTTTGGATATGATGATATGGTACCATACCAAAGCAGACTGTGTTTGAATGAATAGGTGTGTTTAAATGGAGCAAACAGAGCCTCATACAACATACCTCTGGCAAAATGGAGTTCACTGTAAATGGAGATCAGTGATTGTGCATCTGTAGGGACCAGTTACTCTATTTTCCTCTTATTGGCTGTGTTGCATCTCCCAAGGAATGCCTGTATCTCTTAATGTCGGTTGTATTCTATCTCTATCAACAGACTTGTTTTTGCTGTCTCATAACTCTGGCTTGTGTGTACCTCATTTTAGCTTCTTCATCTTTTACTCAGCTGCCTTCTGTCTTCTCAACTCTTGTTCTACCATTAATTGGCTTATTCTCTCAATATTTCTTAAGTTCTTAAGAGACACTCTAGTCCATTCATGCTTTTCATGTCAGTACTTAGATTGGCTTCCCTTGAATTAAGGAGCCTAGCCGTGGTTCCCTTGGTTATGGTTGGAAGAAGGGGGCGAAGCATAGTACATGATAGCATAGTCCTTGGAGGAGGGCCTGTGGGAAGGTTGAATTCTGTATTAGTCAGCTTGAGCTGCCATAACAAATTATTTAGAGAGGTGTAAACAACAGAAATTTATTTTCATGGTGTTGGAGGTTGAAAGGTCTAAGATCAAAGTCTGGCAGGGTTCAGCTTCTGATGAGGGTTTTGTCTGTGGCTTGCAGATGGCTACCTTCTTGCGTCCTCATGTGGCCTTTTCTCAGTGCTTGCATGTAGACAGTGAGACAGGTTTTCCTCTCTTCTTCTTTCTAGAAGACCACCAATTCTGTTGGATCAGGACTCCACCCTTGTGTCCTCATTTAATGTTAACTGTTCCCTAAAATACCTGTTTCCAAAATCAATCACATCGGGGTTAGGGCTTCAACATAGGAATTTTGGGCAACACAGTTCATTCCATAGCAACATCGTAAGGTACTATACTCAGCTATTCAAACTCTATTAGAGCAGACGTTTCTAGAATAGTCTCACAACACTGACATGTTCCTTGTAGTATTACCATCCATCAATAACCAAAGCCGGAAAGGTGGGATTTATCCTAAACTCATCTTCCTTACCTCCATATTACCATGTCACAGTACTTATGTCTCTTAACTAATCTTAATCTATCTCCCATTTTCCTTTGTTTCTCTAGTTTTGAAAATGCCTCTTACCTGACTTCCTTATCCCTAGCTTCTCTTGATTTTTGTGTGTCCTCCATACCATTGCCAGAGTGATCTTTCTAAAGATCACTTTGCCAAAATAAACTTCTAATTAAATCTAAACTCTTTAATGGCTGGGTGCAGTGGCCACAACTATAATCCCAGCTCTTTGGGAGGCCGAGGTGGGTGGATCATTTGAGGTCAGGAGTTTAAGACCAGCCTGACCAACATGGCAAAACTGTGTCTCTAATAAAGTAAATTACAACAACAACAACAACAAAAATTGGCCGGGTGTGGTGGCGGGGGCCTGTTATCTTAGCTACTCGGGAGGCTGAGGCATGAGAATAGCTTGAACCTGGGAGGCGGAGGTTACAGTGAGCTGAGATTGTGCCGCTATACTCCAGCCTGGGCCACAGAGTGAGACTCCGTTTCAAACAAAACAAAAAACAAATATAAACTTTTTAAGAGTAGTATGGAGGGCCCTGAATAATTTGGCATTTACTCACATCTCCAGCCTCATCTTCTCTGTCTCTCGTTTTTCCTCAGCCCCAATCCAGGTACTACATAAGAAACTACTTGCAGTGCTCAGAAGGTACCATGCACTCTTGCGTTTATGTGGGGAGCTCTTTCATCAGACCTTCTCCCCCACCTATTCTTTAAGACTCTGTGCAGGAGTCTGTGACTCCAGGAAGTTTCCCTGACTTCTCAGTTCAGCTTGGGTGTCCCTCCTTTGTGTTCTTATATTTTAATTGTTTATTTCTTTTCCTTTCATTCACTTGTACGTGAGTTCCCAGATTGTATCATCATTTCTCCAATTCTGCTACTAGACAACATGCCAGTCATGTAAGTGCCCCATGTGTGTTTGCAGAATCAGTAAATGACAGAATTTGAGTCCTTTTCTAATCTCTTGACCTTCCCTGCATTTTCTTTTCTTTTCTTTTTCTTTTTTGAGGCGGACTTTTGCTCTGTTGCCCAGACTGGAGTGTGCTGGCTCGATCTCAGGCTACTTGGGAGACTGAGGCAGGAGACTCAGGCAACTACTGGGGGTCTTGGAATGTATCCCCCACGTTCCAAGGGGTGGGACAACTGTATTCAAATCTGGCACAGAGACTGAGGCCTCCGCCTCCTGGGTTCAAGTGATTCTCCTGCCTCAGTCTCCCCAGTAGCTGGGACTACTGCATTTTCATTTCAGGTAATTTGTATGGCAGTTTTTATAAATAAAGAATAAGAATATTAATCAATATTTGAAGTATGTTGTGAAGTTAAAGTTCTTTAATACTTGATTTTCTTTCATTTTGGTGGGCAAAGTGGAATTAATACATCTTATTTTCATTGAATAAATTTAGGAAGATTTATAAATGTCAACTTGAAAATAAAAATTGTGTTCATGAATGCTTTTTTGATCAAAGCCTATAAAAATGAGGGAGCAGTTCAGAAGAACAGATGCTAAGAAAAGGCTGAGTGATTTCTGTTGGATGACTGCGTGATGTTGGTGGGTACTGTGACATTTCTATACTTTTAGAGCTATAGTTCAGTAATGTTACCCAAAAGTAGGAATTATGACTGAAAGTGTAAGTATTGCTGTTATGGACAATTGAATTTATGAAAATCTACTTGCATTTGACTACTACAATTGTGCCTTTGTCTGCTAACTTCAGGTACTGCTGCGGCAACTATGAATGATAGAAATGGTAAATTTAAATGCAATAACAGATGCTGAGCAACTTTGACAAGCTGCAAGCCATTGAAACAAGCACTTTTAATGTTGTATTCCTTTTTCAGTCAGAATTGTTTAAGATAACTAGAAAATTGTATGCATTTGGGGCATTTTCTCTACATAGAGTTATTTTTAGCATAAAACATATTTTCACTTGTTAGTTGCCATATAATCTGCATTGAGCAGAATGATTTGTGTTATGTTTCAAACTTTGATTCTCTACTTTGTAAAAGCTGTGCCTACATGTTACCATTACAACTTGTTGAAAAGTAAAATGATTACTCAGTTAATCCGTTCCTACTTCTAAATAATACCAAATATTCTGTTTTATTTTTATCCCCTGCTGACACTAATGTTATCAACAAATTGCTGGAGAATCATATGGTCACAGGTAAAATCTTTGAGATGTATTGAGGATTAGGCAGCTCTCTCGTGATGTTAAAGTTTTACAGGAAGCGTGAAAGGTAAAATGATTTTATATGTCTTTTTTTCTCTAAGCTAGCATGTACATAGTAGGATTGTTAGATAAAATAGCAGATGCCCAAGTTAAGTTTGAATTTCAGATAAATAAGATTGGATTTTAGTATAAGTATGTCCCAAGTATGGCATGGGACATACACTAAAAAAGTATTCATTTACTTGAAATTCAAATTTAATTAGCATACTGTGTTTTTATTTGATAAATCTGGCAGCCCTCTATTAAGATATAAAGTTTGAAAAACACAAAAGTAATGCAGTGCAAAGTAAGATTGTCTCGGCGTCCTTCAGCCTGCCATATCCCACTATCAGTGTCTTTGAAAAAGTTGCAGAATAGTCTATGATTTTATAAACATGCACACATCAGTTTTTACTTACCTAAACAATTGCCGTCCTATTCTTCTGTACAAAGTGTAACAACTTCATACCTTGTTCTGTATCTTCTTTTTTATAAATTCGACAATATATTTTCACCATGTGATTTTTGCGAGATAGTTCGGAAAATAGGGGGTAGTGTGATAGAGTTTGGGCTTTAAAATAAGGGACAGTAGGGTTCAATTCCAAGTTCTCCCACTTACTAGCTGTGTCACCTTGATTAAGACCCCGACCTCTCCTTTTCTCTGTTGTGTTATCTGGAATAATGTGTCAGGCACTGGAGGATATTATGGGGAGCAAGGTGGTCAGAGTCCTCACACGCATGATGGAGCGTGGATAAACTGCACTTGCCTAGCACTCTGGTACCTAACAGATACTGAATTCATTGAGCTATTACTGATATGTCTTGTGGTTCTAAAAGCTAAGGCTGTTGGAACAGATTTTAGGTTCAGTTTTTATAACCAAATAGTGATACAGCCACAAGCAGGATACATGAACAGCAACTAGAGGGAAACTGGTAATTTTTCTGTGCCAGATTTGAATACAGTTGTCCCACCCCTTGGAACGTGGGGGATACATTCCAAGACCCCCAGTAGTTGCCTGAAACCAAACATAGTACCTTACCCCATATGTACAGGCCTGTTATTCTATTGAATTTTGCCTTATTGTGCTTTGCAGATACTGAATTTTTTTAAACAAATTGATGGTTTATGGCAACTCTGTGTCAAGCAAGTCTATTGGTGCCATTTTCTTTTCCAACAGCATGCGCTTACTTTGTGTGTGTCACGTTTTGTTAATTCTTACAATATTTCATGCCCTTTATTATTCTTACATCTGTTACAGTGATCTGTGATCAGTAATCTTTGATGTTACCATTTTAATTATTTTGGGGTGCTGCAGCCCTGCACATTTAAGATGACGAACTTAATAAATGTTGCACATTTTCCAACTGCTCCATCAACTGGCCGTTCCCATTCTCTTTCCCTCTTCTGAGGCTTCTCTATTCCCTGACACAGAGCAGTATTAAAATTAGGCTGTTCAGTGTTCAAGTGAAGGGAAGAGTTGCATGCCTCTCACTTTAAATGAAAAGCTAGAAATAATTAAGTTTAGTGAAGAAGGCATGTTGAAAGTAGAGATAGACTGAAAGCTAGGTGTGTTGTGCCAAATGGCCAAGTTATGAATGCAAAGGAAAAGGTCTTGAAGGAAATTAAAAGAGCTTCTCCAGTGACCACATGTAAAGCAAAACAGCCTTATTGTTGATATGGAGAAAGTTGTAATGGTCTGGATAGAAAATCAAATCAGCCACAACATTCCCTTAAGCCAAAGCCTAATACAGAGCAAAGCCCTAACACTCTTCAGTTCTGTGAAGGCTGAGAGAGGTGAGGAAGCTGCAGAAAAAAAGTTGGAAGCTAGCAGAGGTTGGTTCATGAGGCTTAATGAAAGGAGCCATCTGTATGACATAAAAGTGCAAGGTGAAGCAGCAAGTGCTAATGTAGAGGCTTCAGAAAGCTATCCAGATCTAGCTAAGATCATTAATGAAGGTGGCTGCCCTAAACAACAGATTGTTAATGTAGATGGAACAGCTTTATATTGAAAGAAGAGGCTATCAGGGACTTAAATAGGAGTAGTCTGGCTTCAAAGCTTCAGAGACTGACTCTCTCATTAGGAGCTAATGCAACTGGTGATGTCAAATTGAAGCCAGTGCTTATTTACCATTTCAAAAAGTTTTGGACCCTTAAGAATTATGCCAAATCAGCTGTGCCTGTGTTCTCTGTGAATGGAAAAAGAAAGCCTGGATAACAGCACATCTGTTTATAGCATGGTTTACTGAATGCTTTAAGCCCTCTGTTGAGACCTACTGCTCAGAAAAAGGTTCTTTTAAAATACATTACTGCTCATTGACAAGGCACCTGGTTATCCAAGAGCTCCGATAGAGTTTTACAAAGAGATGAATGTTGTTTTCATGTCGCTAACACAACATCCATTCTGCAGTCCCTGGACCACAGAGTAATTTTGACTTTCAAGTCTTATTATTGAAAAAAATACATTTTGTAAAGTTATAGCTTCTGTACTTAATTATTCCTCTGCTAGATTAGGGCGAAGTAAATGGAAAACCTTCTGGAAAGGATTGACCAATTTAGATGCCATTAAGATATTTGTAATTCATGGGAGGAAGTCAAAATACCAACATTAGCAGGAGTTTGGAGGAAGTTGATTCTAAAACTCTTACGAATAATGCTGAGGGTTCAAGACTTCAGTGGAAGAAGTCACAGAAGATGTGGTACAAATAGCAAGAGAACTAGAATTTCAAATGGAGTCTGAAGATGTGACTGAATTGCTGTACTCTCATGATAAAGTTTGAATGAATGAGGAGTTGCTTTTTATGGATGAGTAAAGAAAGTGGTTTCTGGAGATGAAATGTATGCCTGGTGAAGATGTGAACATCGTTGAAATGAAAAAAAGGATTGAGGCTATTACATAATCTTCGTTAATAAAGTAGGAGCAGGATTTGAGAGGTTCTATTGTGGGTAAAATGCTATCAAACAGCATCCCATGCTACAGAGAAATCTTTCATGAAAGGAAGAATCAATGTGGCAAAGCTCGTTGTTGGTTTATTTTCAGAAATTGTCACAGTGACCCCAGCCTTCAGCAGCCACCACCCGTCAAGTCAGCAGCCATCAGTACAAAGGCGAGACTCTCCACCAGCACAAAGACTATGACTCACTGAAGTCTCAGATGATCACTAGCATTTTTTGACAGTAAACTATTTTTTAATAAAGGTGTATAGAGTGTTTTCCTAGACATAATGCTGTTGCACATTTAATAGACTACAGTGTAGTGTAAACATAACTTTTGTACTCACTGGGAAACCAAAAAATTCGTGTGACCCATTTTATTGAGAGATTCACTTTATTGCAGTGGTCTGGAACTGATCCTACAATATCTCTGAGGTATGCTTTTTTTTTTTATTTTTATAAATACATACCTATGATAAAGTTTAATTTACAGATTAAGCTCAATAAGAGATTAACAACAACTAATAATAAAATAGAATAATTACAGCAATATACTGTGTATTCTTAATTCTCTTTGTGTTGAGGGATTTAGTACCTTGAAATGTAAAAGCAGTGTTTTTGAATATACTTTGAATATCAATTTAAAGAGGCTTCTTAAGGGTTTTCCTTAAAATCTTGGATTTTAAAAGTGATTTGTTTAAAGATGTATGGACATTAACATTACATAAATGGTGAATATTCCTGATCTTTCTTTGATAGACCCACTGCTGGTTTCTAACATATGTATTTCTGACTTCTTCATACCTTGTCTGAACAGTTGGCTGATTTGACTATTTACAGCAGTCTATTCCATTTCAGACTTCATTCATTTTGGGTCTCTATTTCTTCCTTTGGTTTCACTTTATGTAGGGCATGGTCTGTTTGAACTTGGAAACAGGGAAGTCGAATCTTCCTGCTTTCTAGAGGCAGCATATTGTAGAAATTAAATTGTGGACTCTGGAGCTAGATGGCTCGTGTTAAGATCCTTGCTCTATCACTTAGTAGTGGTGTGGACTTAGAAGAGTTACTTAACCTGTCTGTACCTCATTTTCCTTGTTTATAAAGTGAGTGAATTGTGTAAGTATTAAAGGACTTAATTGGAAGCATGATTCAAATTGTACCTAGCATGTGGTAGGTGCTGTGTGTTTGCTGTTATCATTTCTGCTTCTGTTTCAGCATTAGTGCTGATCTCCTTCTTATCATATCCATAGCTCATCTCTTTTCTGCCTCTCTGATTCCTTATTGTCACTGCTTAGCATGAATTGTCCAGACAAAAAAAAAAAAAAAAGAAAATCCCTCAGAACTTGCCATTCTTCTGACATGTTGGATCTTGTTTAAGTCATGCCAGTTGGCCATGACCCACTGTTATCACTCAGGTATCCTTAAGTTTCCATATAGTATTTAAATGGGCAAAAAGGGAAAGGAAATGGTAGGGTGGTGAAAAGGTGACAAGAGGAATTCATGGCTGCAATTTGAAGGGAGTAGACTCAATCTATCTCAAAAATTTTGTGATTATAAATGAATTTGTTTATAATTAGAACTGAATCCTCAGGACAGGTATATCAGGCACAGAAAGGAACAAGTTTTTAAAAGTTCTTATGTTTTTGTCGGGGTTGCTAATGGTGAAATCCCCTGAAAAATCTCAAAAAAAGCTATGCATTTATTTTAGGGACATCCAAGCCTAGAAAAGAAACTCTGAAACTGTAATTTTAAAAAATCATTGAAATACAAAAGAGTAGAGCTCTCTCATCTGGTAGCTCTACTCTTTTGTATTTTTTGTTTTTTTTTAACCTTTGTGTAATTTTTTGGGGAAGAAAAAGTAATTCTATTTTACTGTAACCGACTTGTAGATGAACTTTCGGACAACAGTGTTTTTCTCAATTAGGAACTGCCTACGCTGTACTTTCTCTGCAGACTTCTCATAAATCAGTGAGCTTCTAAATCCGAGGTCTACCTCCCATGTATGTCAGGAACACTGTCTATCTTTAGAATTATTTTTTCATGTGCATACCAAACACATGTATAATTTTATCCTTTCAAAACGTTATAAACATCATTCATTTATAAATAGAGACTCAGATTCAGAAAAAGATAAGTGACTTAACAAGGGCATATAGCTAGTTGAAATTTAAATTCAGGTCATCAGACTCTCTAGTCCATGCTTTTTTATTGCTATCATGCTTCTTCCTGGGTGATTAAATATACTTTTGTAGCCCTGGGCTTCCTTATATTGGGGTATCTTTATTCAGGCAATTCTCCTGGTTCAGCCTCTTGGAGCAGCTGGGACTACAGTCACATGCACCACGCCCAGCTAATTTTTGTATTTTTGGTAGAGACGGGGTTTCACCGTGTTGGCCAGGCTGGTCTCGAACTTCTGAGCTCAGGTTATTTGCTGGGATTACAGGCGTGAGCTACCATGCCCAGCCCTATTTTTTTCTGGAGTTGGGAGGGGACAGAGTCTCACTCTGTTGCCAGGCTGGAATGCCGTGGCACGATCTTGGCTCACTGCAACCTCCGCCTCCCTGGTTCAAGTGATTCTCCTGTCTCAGACTCCTGAGTAGCTGGGATTATAGGCATGTTCTACCACACCCAGCTCATTTTTGTATTTTTAGTAGAGACGGAGTTTCACCATGTTGGCCAGGATGGTCTCGATCTCCTGACCTCGTGATCCACCCCTCTCAGCCTCCCAAAGTGCTGGGATTACAGGCGTGAGCCACCATGCCTGGCCTATTTTTGTGTTTTAATTACCAGAAGTTAATTGTTTCTGAGGTGGGGTGGCTAATAGTAGGCTGTTTTGTGAAGGAGTATTATATTCTCCTTGTAAATAAGAGTAAAAAAAGCGCAACCGCCGCTTCCTGGGTTCAAGTGATTCCTCTGCCTCAGCATTCTGAGTAGCTGGGATTACAGGTGTGCACTACCACACCCGGCTAATTTTTATATTTTTAACAGAGACGGGGTTTCACCATGTTGGCCAATTTATTTGTTAATATTACCCTATATTAGGCCTCATGAAATAATGTATTGCTTGGCATTGGAATTCCTATCTGTGTGGAATATATTGACTCGGCATTAATCCTGAATAAATGTATCATAGTTACAAGTTATGCTATGAGCTGGAAATTGGCATACTTTATCTCATTTTTCAAAATATACCCAATGAGTAAGTGTGTTTTAAAAGAAACAGATGTTGAAATGATAGGTCCCTTGCTCAAGGCCACACTTCTATTTAGGTTTCAATTCCAGGTCAGAGCCAGTATCCTCTTTTCTTGACACAAAGACACTTTTTAAAACAAGTGCCAGTAGTTAAACGATTTGACATTTGAAATGGAGTTGATGTTTCAAATAGTATATTCTAAATTGGGATAAGACAAGTCAATACATACTGTTCTCTGTTATCACACAGAGCTAATTGCAGGCATTGATGTTTTGTAGATCTGCTCATCTACATCACACACTTCCTTTTTAGCCAAATGAATTTTGTCTTAAAGAGGTAACAGGAGGCAACTTGTTCTTTCTAAGAGAAATCCCATTTTATCTTTCAGATGAAAAATGAGAATGTGTGGTGGTAGATTTCTTTTTTCTATTGAAGGAATGACTGACTGACTGTCTTCTTCATGATTCAGGGTTTTCTGTGAGGCAAAAGAGAGATGGAACTATGGGGATAGTTGTGCAGATTTGTTTGGCAGCAAAGGCTCAAGATGGATTAGTGATGTGGATGTTAGCATTGCAGATCTGTATCCAGTACTTAAAAGAATCTAGTTAAGTATTCTTAGAGGAAGATGAGATGTGTGGATTGAAGGAGTTGAGAAGATTTCTTTGAATGGGAAAGAGCAGAACATTATAGTCAGGAGAGTATTTTGAGAACTTTTGAAAAATTTAACACTATGTGCTCCCTTTTGTTCAGTTTTTCATCCATGATTTAATATATTATCTTCCAGTAGTTCAGGTACTGCTTGAGTGTCACATTCATTTCTTTTTTTCTTTTCTTTTCTTTTTTTTCTTTTTTTTTTTTTTGAGGTGGAGTCTTGTTCTGTGGCCCAGGCTGGAGTGCCATGGCATGATCACGGCTCAGCGCAACCACCGCTTCCTGGGTTCAAGTGATTCCTCTGCCTCAGCATTCTGAGTAGCTGGGATTACAGGTGTGCACTACCACACCCGGCTAATTTTTATATTTTTAACAGAGACGGGGTTTCACCATGTTGGCCAGGCTGATCTCAAACTCCTGACCTCAAGTGACGCACCCACCTTGGCTTCCCCAAGTGCTGGGATTACAGGTGTGAACCACCGCGCCCAGCCCACAGTTCATTTCTAATAGGTATGCGTGCAGTCTCCTCAGTTTTGGGGTGTGAGCCTTTGAGGGCAGGATCACATTTTCTACTTTTTATGTTTTTTTGCCACAGAATTTCTTATGTGGAGTTAAGTAAGCTTCTTATTCTACACTTAAAGATCTATAAGTGAATACAAGATTATAGTGGTCTGTATTGTAAGTGGAACTTCTTATGGAAATATGTTTGAAACTTCTGCCACCTTATTTAAAACAGAATTTATGTCTTTTACCTTATCCAAGTATTATGGGTAAATATATACATAGAAGATAATTTTGAATAAGTCCTAAAATGATTACTTTATTGTCTATAAAGAGAACTATCTTAAGTTGTATCAACAAGATTTTAATGGTCAAAAGAATTTGAGTTGTATCGAGTGTTTAAAATTTTAGAGTATTTAGCTTTAGAATATAAAGTTCTGATAAAACATAACCATTCTATTTTATTTCTTTTTTGCACAGAGTTCCATTTTAATTGCTGTTAATCATTTTAGAGAAGAACACTGAACTTTGAAAAAAATGTTAGAAGCCATTGGTAAGACTTATTCTTTTCTGCCTACTTTTATAAGAATTGTAACTCCTCCCATTGGGATTTTTGACATATGGTGTGTTTAACATAGCAGGATTCTGTCTATAGTATCTAGATTTAAAAAGTGTTTACCTACTAACATTGTACTAAGGTAATATATTTCTGTATTTGGACAATTTCATCTGAAGTGTTATAAAAAACACATTACATATAAGCAAAAATTAAAAACATATGAGATATTCTTCCAGTTATGGATTTTAATAAAGCTTAATGTAAGCCCAATTCTGATTTATGAGCCCGATTCTGGTTAATATCTATTTCTGGAAAACATTTGGAATTTTAGCAGTATTTTTAATACTGAAAGAAGATATTACTTGTGGCAGGTGAAGTACTGCTGAGCTCTTGCTATTAATTGATAAAGAGAAAAATGTTACTTAGTCTTA
The DNA here is from genome assembly GCF_008728515.1 of Papio anubis. Taxonomy (NCBI): domain Eukaryota; kingdom Metazoa; phylum Chordata; class Mammalia; order Primates; family Cercopithecidae; genus Papio; species Papio anubis. The sequence goes on along the minus strand of NC_044988.1, from coordinate 42,434,160 downwards.
TGCTTTAAGGCAGTTTAATTTCTACATGAGATAATTTAGGTCGAAATATCTACATTTCCCAGACTCATGTGTTAATAATTTGTTTTTCCCACTGCTCTTTAGTTTTAAAGAAACTAGTTAGTAGAACCATTTATAGCTAGATATATCAGGTATGGCACAATACATGCAATTATCTGACACTCTAGTTCCTTACCCTATTCCAGGTAACTCTTTGGGTATGACTAAATGGAAAGTGTTTGGATTTCACTCTGGCACCTTAATCATTATGGCAGATACCTTGACGTCGGTGGGTTTTGAGGGATAGAGTGAGAGTCAGTGGCAGTAACGGGAGAAGGACCTGTTTTTGTGATCGTGGGGATCTCTATGATGGCTTTTGTTCCTGGTACTGTGCTGGTAATGAAAATGTATGTATGTACATTTCCTTCACTTCCCATTTTATACTAAATGCACATGCTGTAAAGACTCCTAGTCCACATGGGAAAGTTCTTAATAGGAAAGTGGAAAGGAAAGGGCAAATACAGAATTATTTAAACCATTGTTTTCTAGTCTTTATTTTGTTTTGTGCTGAGTTGCACACTTTCCAAATAATTGATGTGGAAATTAGTATTAGATTTGTATTCTGAGATACCATGGGACATATAACCCAGAATAAGATGCTCATGTGTATCTTTATCATTATTTGTTTTTAAAATTCTGCATATGAGTAAATATTGTTTGTTTACTCGTGTGTGTGTGTGAACTCATGATCAACATCAATTCATGTTTTAATCACCCTATTTCTTTGCAATTTCAGATTTGGTGCTATAGAAAGTGTCTGTGGTGATGATTCCTTTTTTTTTTTTTTTTTTTTTTGAGATGGAGTCTCACTCACTCTATCACCCAGGCTGGAGTGTAGTGGTATGATCTTGGCTCACTGCAACTTCCACCTCCCGGGTTCAAGGGATTTTCTTGCCTCAGCCTCCTGAGTAGCTGGGATTACAGGCATATGCCACCATGCCCATCTAATTTTTGTATTTTTAGTAGAGAGGAGGTTTTACCATGTTGAACAGGCTGGTCTCAAACTCCTGAGCTCAAGTAATCCACCTGCCTCAGCCTCCCAGGAGAATGGCGTAAACCCAGGAGGCGGAGCTTGCAGTGAGCTGAGATCCCAGCCTGGGCGACAGAGCGAGACTCTGTCTCAAAAAAAAAAAAAAAAAAGTACTCAGTTTTGTATTTTTTGTATTTTTGTACTCCATTAAAAAATGTCTACTTTCTCTACAGTTTTTTTTGTTGTTGTTGTTTTGAGATGGAGTCTCGCTCTGTCTCCTTGGCTGGAGTGCAGTGGCCTGATCTCGGCCCACTGCAACCTCTACCTCCCAGATTCAAGTGATTCTCCTGCCTCAGCCCCCTGAGTAGCTGGGATTATAGGAATGCACCACCACGCCTGGCTAATTTCTTGTATTTTTAGTAGAGACAGGGTTTCATCATGTTGGCCAGGCTGGTCTCGAACTCTTGAGCTCAAGTGATCCGCCCGCCTCAGCCTCCCAAAGTGCTGGGATTACAGGGGTGAGCCACTGTGTCCGGCCTGCAGTTTTTTATTCAATTTAAAAGGGACAATTTTATGCACTCAATAGAAATAGTTTTAGAATTTCTACTAGATGGAGTCCTCATAGGCTGGACATGTGTCCTTTGAATCCTATTATTGACAAATGCTGCTCTTTGGTATAGACAAAAATCGGGCCCTGCAGGCAGCAGAGCGCTTGCAAACCAAGCTGCGAGAACGTGGGGATGTAGCAAATGAAGACAAACTGAGCCTTCTGAAGTCAGTCCTGCAGAGCCCTCTCTTCAGTCAGATTCTGAGCCTTCAGACTTCTGTACAGCAGCTGAAAGACCAGGTAGGACATCATTCACCCAAGCAGGCGTTCACGACATGGCATAGATCTTGTGAAAGGCTGGTGTTTTTCTGAAAGGCTGATTTTTCTATGTGTTAATGAATAGTTAATGAAGTCATTTAAACCTCCAAATGAGACATTCAGATTCAATGTGGCTTTTTTCCTCCTAGTTATTTTTGTAATGGTTGTTGCTGTATATTGTAGATGATATGACATTGTGTTGAAAGCTGTGTGGATGCTGAAGAATGAGTTTCTACAGGAAAAACGGATGATAAAAATATGTTTAGGATGGTTGGCTGTAGACTTGGTTTCCATCATCACTCAGGCTCATTGTTCATGTGATCGTTCATTCAGATTCGGACATTCAGTATACTTACAAGATTTCAGATAAGCCTGGATTTGCATGTGTAATCATGTGTATGAGGAAGGGAAATCACCTCTATTTTGACAGTAAAAGGAATAATTACATTGTCATCAGTTAGAGGAATTGCAATTCTCACTTCTTTAAAGAGTGTAAGTAGCAATTGCTTCCATGACAGCTCAGATGGTGATAAACATTAGAACTTCTAAATGTAACACAGTGCTTTTTTGTTCTGTAAAAAGTATGAGCATTAAAAAGTCCTAGCATTTATATTAAAATTGAAACATTTCACAATGACAGAATGAAAACTGAAGTCAGATGTTCTTTGAACTTACTTAATTTAATCACCATTTCTATGCTTTAAAAAATATTTTAAAAATGTTTGTTATCTTCAAGGTTTGAAATCAATCTAATTATGCCTTCAATCCAAGTTGGTTTTCATTCTAATGTCTTTAGCATTAATTTAACGGTTATAGATGACTTGCCAGCAAATATTCTGCCTTTTAAGATTAAAAATGAAACTTGAAGATTAGTTTCATAATTGAGTGAAACAGCTTCAGTTACAAAAAAAACCAAAATGTGGCTAATGCGAAAGAACAAAAAGTAATAAGAGAGAATGAATTTGTTTAATGTCATATAACTTCTTAATCTAGATATTTTGTAGCAAAAAAAGTAAATTAAGAAGAATCTTCACAAATACTTTTCTATAGTAAATTTCTATCTAATGGTTTTAAGTCGTGATCATGAATTTAAGGTGTTTTTGTTATATGTAGTTGTGTTTGTCTCCTTTACAAGTTATTGAAAAGATTAATTTTGTTTTATTTTTTTTTTGAGACGGAGTCTCATTCTGTCACCATGGCTGGAGTGCAGTGGCACCATCTTGGATCACTGCAGCCTCTATCTCCCTGGTTCAAGAGATTCTCCTGCCTCAGCCTCCCGACTAGCTGGGATTATAGGTGCCCACCACCACATCCAGCTAATTTTTGTATTTTTAGTAGAGATGGGGGTTTCACCATGTTGGCCAGGCTGGGCTCGAACTCCTGACCTCAAATGATCTACCTGCCTCAGCCTCCCAAGGTGCTGGGATTACAGGAGTGAGCCACCATACCTGGCAAGATTGATTTTCAGTACTGGTTTTCAGAATGGATTGGCAAGCTTTTGGAGAAACCAATATCCTGAATAAAAGCATAATTATGTTGTGGAAAATTATCTGCTTTTTCAGAGAGTGTAAAGAAGTTGAACAGATATCTTCTATTCTTATTATGTTATGTGAAAACATGATGAGAATGAGAAGAAAAGTTGAAACAGAAAGAGTGCTAGCAAGTGTGTTGGGACATACCACTGGCCCAGTGAGATAACTTGAAATTTCCCTTGCAGACAGTTTTATATAAAAGGTATAGTATTTGTGCATACAGTGTCCCATGAAAGGAGGGGACAAATAGGCCTGCCTATTAAGCTTGTTTTACCATTTCCATATGGAGGTAGGATATGGGCTCTAAGACTATTTGGGTCCCACGTGATTCAGATGAAACCTACTTGGAAATTTGTTGAGACTGAGACTAACTACAGCATGATCTTATTATTTTGTTAATGATAGACACTGGTATATTTTAAGACTACAAAAATTGTGAGGTCTGAGAATTCTATGGGGCATGTCTTACATGTTTTTGGACTTTGGGCTTCTTAGCCATATGTTCATGTACAGTGAAAAACTAATACTGAAAGGGACCAAGAAAAACACCTAGTTTATACTCTGTAGATTACAGTGGCTTAGAGAGGTTAAGTGACTTGATTATAAGAGTAGAGTAGAACTAGAAGTCAGTTTTCTTTGGAGCCTGTCTTACATCTTCTTCTTCCTTTTTTTTTTGGTAGAAAGTTGGTGCCTAGATGCCAAGAATTTTCTTTTGTTTAAAATCATTAATAACTTTTTACAGTGTCTGTGACTCTTTTTTTTAATCTCCATTCTTTACTAATTCAATTCCATTTGTTTACCAGATTCTTTCTTATATGACTAGAGTAACAATTTAAAACCTTATTTTCTATTCTAAAATTTAAATATAAGTACTCTAGACTTTTGTCATGTCAGATTTACATTTTCTATGTAGTTTACCAATAAATGCTGATTTATTAGTATTTATAATTTAATAATTAATGAATTTGAAGAGTGAAATTTATTCTTTTAAACCAGTGGCTACACAAATCTGACCAATGGCTAGCTTATATTTATTACTTCATACCTTCCCTATTTTCAAATGTATAATTTTATATGCATGACAGGTACAATTTACTATCTCCATCTTTTTTACTATTACTAGAAAATACGACCCTCTGATTCTCCCTCTCCATCAGCCTCCTGTTTTTTTTAGAAGTAAAGGAACTGAATAATTGAAAAGCTTGAGGTATATGCAGCATATTGGAGAACATGATCATATTGTTGCATTAATGACAGATGCTGACTTGCCATGTTGAATTAAGCCTACAATTTTTTTCCCTCAGATCCTTCTCATTACTTCTATTCAATAATGTTTAATTTTTTCAATTTGCTTCTTCAGTATTAAGACTGCCCTTAGAAATCAAACTGTTTCCCTTTGGCAAATTAAACACTTGACAGGTGTGTAACTAAGAGGGCAAAAAAGCCATGCCCTGAAGGGATGTGCTATTTAAATATTGTCAAAAATATTAGCAGGTCTGAGAATATAATTGATGTCTCTGTTTAACTCTGCCACATTGTGTATTGTTCTAATGCCAGCTAAAAGGATGCATGCTATTAAACCTGAATAATCTTTAATAGCTCTGGTTCATTTCCTATTGCATGATTCCTGTTTAAGTGAAGAGAAAAAACAAAAAAAAAAGAACTGTGACTGTATGTCAATGATCTGTCAAATGCAAATTCTCAAGTAGTGTCCTCACTGTCACCTAGTCATCACTGCTAATCACTACAGGGCTTAATGCGTATTCATGACAAAAATCCAGCTATTGTGGGGGAAATAAACACGTTAGCAGTTTAATAATAGAAACTTGTCAGCCTTGAGGATATTGGATTTGCATATTTATTCTATGAAGTTTCTCCAGTCCAGTATAGGTGGATGCTACTTTCTTGATTAATTAATTGCTTTGCCTTAAGAATTGACCAGTGGCACTAAATTAATCTTTTTACCCTGAATTATCTGTAGGAAAACTGAGAATTAAAATGATTAATTTCAATAGAAATTTAGGACCAATACTTAAAAATCGACATTGCTAAGATTATTTTTAAAGCTACGGCAACAGAGAACAATTCCAAGATTGGAGAAATAATGTGGATAACTCAGGCTGCAAAAGCTGCTTAGACAGCAAATAAGCCTCAGCACAGAATATTCAGGAGGTCTCTCCTTGTCAATGACCTTCAGACTTTTTGGAGTGTGGCATTCTATTGTTTTGTTGTTGGTGTTTGTTTAATATTTCCAGGGTTCTAGTTCATTTATTTTCCTTCCCAAAAGTGTAGGCTTACACACATATCATCTAGGTGCATAATGTATATGCACACAAAATTAAGGCAGATTTTTCTTTGGAAATTTTATGACAACTCTTGAAATAACTACAGAGATGCTGTGTTAACATAGGATCAGGGTTGAAAATTACTCTTAAATGTTGATTAGAGTAAACTGGTTCACTGAATCCTACAGTGAACAATCTTTTTTTGAAATTTTTTCGTGAAATGAGATCTTCATGATATAAAATTTTGGTTTTATATTTCTATGTTTGTAAGTTTTCACTAATTACATTTCAAAAAGAATTTGAAGCAACTTCTGATGGCAAAACTTGTTAAATAATGAATGATTAAAATGTAAACCTAAACAAAGACCAAATAAAAGTATCACAGAACTAGATATACCAAGGACCTTGGGTTACTAAAATTGAGTATGTCATTTAATTTGTTTCCCAGAAGCAAAGCAAAACAGAAAAAAAGAAAAAAAAAATAAGAGAGACAGACAGAACTGAAGGACAATGTGGGATTCAGTGAACCAGTTTTCCCTTGGCAATGGGCGGGTTATCTCATGGAGGCTCATATTCTCACATTCATTTAATAATCAACCTTTGTTGAACATCTAAATTAATAAAAATACAAAGAATAATCAGATGGAGGTTCTCACTATCTAGAGGGGAAAATAGAACATAGAAAAGAAAACGAAGAAGGTGAATAGTAAAGAAGGAATGAGTAACTTTGACTAGAAGAAAACCTCACAGTGGAGGCAATAGCATGGATAATGGGCTTGAAAAGTGAGTTCTGCAGAGGTGGGGGAAATGATTTCAGGTACAGAGAGCAGTGTTTACAGGGATACAGAGCAGTTCACAACTGAGGATTCTTTTATGCTCTCCCTTCCCAAGGGAAACTTGGCAGTGTCTGGAGTCAGTTCTTACTGCCATGACTGGAAGATGCTGCTGACAGGTAATGGGTAGAGTTCAGGGATGCTGTTAAACATCCTTCAGTGTACAGCATAGCCTCCTACAGCAAAAAAGCGATTGGGTTTATAATGTCTGCATTGCTGAGGTTCAGAAACCCTGGTGTGGAGCCCCATGCAGACCTATATTATCAGAGCAGTAGATTATATGAGGGGTATTGGCAGGAGAGGAAACTATGGAGCCAGACTGTGAAGAACCTTTTCAAGTAAGGTGTTTTGTTTGTTGGTTAATTAATCACCTTTGTTCTTTTGCATTTTTTTTTTTTTTGATATTGTATTAACTTTGTCTTCTAACCCTTCTATTATATACATTATTTTAGCAATCATTTTGTTTTTTATTTCTTCACATTTTTTAACATGATAAAATCATTCTAACAGGCTGGATGCAGTGGCCGAGGCGGGCGGATCACTTGAGGCCAGGAGGTCAAGACCACATGGTCAACATGGTGAAACCCCATTGTCTCTACTAAAAATACAAAAATTAGCCAAGCGTGCTTGTGCACACCTGTAATCCCAGCTATTCGGGAGGCTGAAGGTGGAGTTTGTGGCGAGCCCAGATTGCACCACTGCACTCCAGCCTGGGCGACAGAGCCAGACTCTGTCTCAAAAAAAAAAGCATCCTAACATAAAATTAAGGTAGCGATTTTAATGACATTTTGATAAGTAAGATCTTCAGTTATATAATACTTCTTTCGTCTTACTAATTCTAAGAATACAGCATCACATCCTAATTTACTAATGGTTTTTCTCCCCAAGGCCACACAAGTAATGTACACTCTGTGTGAATTTTTTTTCTTCTGATGCTCAAAACAGGAGCAAATTCTAGGAAACCTAGAGATGTAGGTAGTCTGGTAGTCAATGTGTACTTCAGAGGTTCAGCTTCAAATATCTGAGGTAAGCAGAGGTTGTTAGGTGGAACACACACTGTACCAGGACATGTCTGAGGAGTCTTTATTCTGTAGATACAGATTTGTAAGACTGCGAAGAGTTCATGGCCAAAGTGTTGAGGTATGTTGCTACTTAAAGTAGCAACAGCAGCAGCTCAAATAATTTCTTACATTTATTATTTTAGATTGACGGAAAATGAGAAATTCTGTGAACTGAGGATTTTCTTACTCTATTTTGACTTTGACAGTCATAAAGATACTGTTTGTTTGATTCATATCTTAAAGGACAAAAGTGCTTGTGTTTCCCTCTCTTTATTACTTATATAAATGATGAAAAAAAAATGATCCTTTCCCTATAGTTTCTAATTTGAGACCAAAAGGAGGATGATTCACCTGTAGGCTTGCTATCAGTAAAGGGGAGACGACTACTGTCTTTCCAAGAATGTCTAGGTTAAGTTATGACTTGGTGTTGGTAGGGGAAGGAGGACAGAAAGGAAGAAATATGCTTTGATTTCATTAACAAGAATTATCTAAAAATGGAGTGGAACTCTTCCCAGCTGTTGTTGCTTGTGAAAATGAAAATGATCTTTCTTACACCTGAAATAGTTTTACTTTTATGATAGAGCTTTGTAGCCACCTGACAGCGAAGTATCTATTTCTTGAGACTCTAGTGTGCATTATCTAGGAGAAGTTAAAAGAGAATGAGTGGTTCTTATGTTTTTACATTTACCGTAAAGTTTATTTACTGTAGGAATTTCAAATACTTTATTTTTGGTACAATAACAGCTTTTAAATGTTTGTTCCTTTAGCTAAAAGTTTGTAAATATAGAGCCATTGAAGGGACTAAAATTTTTGTTTTACCGTGGGCAAGAAGGCACTGTTCAAGCTTTTTATACAGTGCTGGATTAAAATGCAACACCATCTTGCTATTGGCTATGCATGTGTGTCTAAAACAGCAAATGGTGATAATTGTATGGTATTTTTGTGACAATGTTAAATGGTCTTTGGAGAAGAAGGAAAAAAATGTGAAATTTACTGGTTATAACCTAAGTGAGTTTTTTTAAACCTCCAAATTTAAGAATAATAGGCCTCATTTTACATTTAAAGCTACAACAATTACCTTTCAAGAAGCCCTTGTGTACTATAGACTGCCTCATTTAACTAGTCCATCAGTTCCATAAGGTAGGTTTTGTCTTCATTTTATCCAGTGAGGAAATTGGGGGTTAGCTTATATAACATAATCTGACCCACAAAATTATTCATTGATAGACTTAGGAGAATTTGAGGTCTGTCTAACCCTGAAGCCAGTCTTTTTTTTTTTTTTTTTTTTTTTACTTTTATTATAAGTTACACTGTTTCTGAACCCTTAGTTCTCTGTATTAATGAGCAAATAAGATGGAAAAACAGTTAATAGCATCCCTAAAGAGAAATGCACTTGAGCTAAACATCATCTAAACTCAAATTCATTAAGTTAAAATATGCCATGTCCTGTAAATTCTTCTCCCAAATTTTAATCATAGAGTCTTTTTGACATAAACCAGTACTTTCAGTCTGGTTATATTAATAATTTTGCTAGATTTTAAAGGTAAAGTGAATGATCTGGTTAAAGATAATAGTGGAATGGAGAGAGAATGTGGCAAAATATAATCAATCTTCGTGTGTCCATTCCTATATAATTATACTTCTCTGTAAAGCTTTATTTTATTTTTATTTTCCTCTAAGCAGATTGTGAACACTGAGTCAGTTTTGTCTCCTAGAAATGTGGGACTGATAGGAAAAACACTGCAAGATTCTAACATGTTGTTTGTTTAAATTTTCAGTTTCTAAATTACTTATTTGCCATGGCATTTCAAATAGATTAATTTACTTAATTTTGATACCTTCCCCACTTTGACGTAGAAAATTTCAGCATACCTTGGTAAGAATATAATTTTAGGTCAAGCTACACTTTTTAAATTTTTTTCTCTTGGAAATTTAGCTAAGAAAACACAGAATTGTTGAGATTTAAATAAAGAAAAGACATTCTGTAAATATGCATAAACACACATGCCTAGACTGTGGTATATGCTGCATTCCACTTGCCATTTGTTCTTAACAAGCGTAAAAAGGAGCTTTAGAATTAATTGTATTTCAGGTTTGCTTGACATCCATTTGCTACTTTTGGCACAAAATCCATGCCATATTCATCTTTAAATATTTGTACCTTATATGATACTTAAGCTCAAAAACTGATTGCTTAATAAATGAATGCATGAGTATTCTTAAATATTCAAAACTGTCGTTCATTATTTATCTTTCCTTGACAGACAGCTAATTTTTAACATAAGTAAATTAACCAAATAACTGAATTTATTTTGGAGACGCCACCTTTTCTCTTAGTGATGACATTGAAAAAGTACATCACTTATCATTATCATAGCAATTATCATAGCATCAAGTCTTACTATGTGCCCAGAACTGTTCTAGTTCTATTGTAGTTAATGGTTTCATCATTACAACAATACTATAAAGTAGGTAATATGATTTTCCTCATTTTGTAGATAGGGAAATGGAGTTACAGAGAGGTTAAGTGATAGAGCCAGGCAGGCTGGACTCCAGACCCTAGGTCTTAATCATAGAACTCCATATATTTTATTTTATTTTATTTTTAAACAGCATAGTGAATATAGTTTCAGGATTTGTGGGTGATTTGAGTACTTCTTATGATTATCTCATCTCAGATTGTGGCAGAGTGGTCTAGTAGTAGTTGGAGACAAACCTGATCCAGATTTGTATTCTGGTACTGATATTTATTAGTAGGTGATATTAAGTAAGAGTTTATTCTCAGTACATATATCCTGTGAAACATTTTGGTCTCCTGATCAGTTTACAGTCATAAATTATTATTAAGGTCTGCAAAAATCTTTTGTTCATATGGTTTTATCTATCAATATATGCCATGTTAGAAATCAGAATTCAGAAATGTTTTAAGTATTTATTTATTTAAAAATCCCCCATTGCATGTTTAAAAATCGAGGAGAGTGGCATTATTTTATATTTTTGCACATATATTTAATGTGCAGCTTAATAGCAGAATACTAGGTTTTCATTGGCTTCTGCATTCAGTCTGTTTGGATTTGCTGTTTTAGTTGATGTTTTTGAAGAAAAGCTGGCCTCACACAGATATGTAAGCTGGGAAAGGGAGGGATATAGCTTTTTCAGATAATTGTGGTATCCTTCTTTGGTAGTGCATCAAAATTTGTGGTGGTTTCTTAAAGTTTAGTTGCACTGTTGAAGCAGCATCGTTGTCTGGGGTAAATACATGGGGTTTGTCGTCTTGCACCAAGAAAATTAAGGACACGGACACATGTGGGTGGGTTAAGGAATGAGAAGTTTAATAGGCAGAAGAAAGGAGAGAGGAGAACAGCTCCTTGCCAGAAAGAGGCATCCGAAAGAAGGGGCAAGGCAGCAGACCACAGCAGATTTTATAGGCAGGCTTGAGGAGGGGGTGTCTGATTTACGTAGGGCACACAGATTGGTTTGACCAGTTCGAAGGGAAGGCTGGTCGCCCCGCTCTAATCTTACTATGCAAGTGGACTTTCCACTTGGCTCTTGCCATCTTGTCTGCTCCTTACTGTACCTGTGGCTGGCAAAAAGAGAAGATGGAGCCACCATTTTGAACATGCCTAGTCCCAGGTAGTGTATTCCAGTGGGCACAGCTGCTGGCATTCACCTGTGCAAGCTTACAGCTTGTTTATGTCTGCAGCTCAATTTCACAGGCTGCTCTTTGTTAGAGAAGAAAATGATTTTGGGTCTGCTTTTCTGGAAAACCTTACCAAGGACTATACCCTCACTATCAGCCTAAGTAATTTCTTCTTAACTCCTGTATCACTGTGAAATCTGAAACCAAATCAGTAAGTATTTCACTCTCTATTATAGGAAACTCTATTTGTCTGTCTTGGTCTTTGAATTTTTTTTTAAACTAAAGCTTCGTTTATATTACATTGGTCATTTGGAAAATTTGAAAAATGGAAAAATCACATTTCCCGTTTCGTTATATAATATAAAAAAGTTATACTTGCTGGTATCAGTTGCAGTTTTATCAACAAATTCCAGTTATGGAAAGGTGTCAAGATCAAGGTGGCAGATACAGATATTCTAAAATTCTAATTTTCACTTGAAAGCTCAAATTTTATTATGGGCAGTAAATCCTGTTTGTTGTTTTCCTTGCAGTCACGGGCTTACTTTGTTTATTTTTGAGAAAATGTCTTTTCTATACCCAAGTCTATATAATCACAGTTTGATTTTTTTTTTTTTTTCCAAATATGTTACTTATGAAAAAAGCGGCTAGGCTAGTTCAGCTTGCAACTCAAATTAGTGCTTTTCTGTGAGACAACCATTGAATTTATTGTGCAGCATAAACACTTTATATTTACCATTTTGCCATTTTGGGTTTTTTTTTGAGACGGTGTCTTGCTCTGTCACGTAGACTGGGCTGGAGTGCAGTGGCATGTTTATGGCTTACTGCAGCCTCGACCTGTTGGGCTCCGGTGACCCTCCAACCTCAGCCTTCTGTGGAGCTGGGACCACAGGTGTGTACCATTAGCCAGGCTATTTATTTATTTATTTATTTATTTATTTTTCTGTAGAGACGAGCTTTTGCCATGCTGTTCAGGCTGGTCTCAAACTCCTGGACTCAAGCAATCTGCCCACCTCAGCCTCCCAGAGTGCTGGGATTACAGGCATGAACCACCTGTAATTTTCCCCCGAAGAATAAAAAGTAACCTTAGCTGGTATCTTTGGCCTTGAAACACTCAGAAACCTGGTCTGCTTACCATTTTGAAACATGGAACATAAAAAAGACATGTTCTTGAGGGTCAAGATTTAATAAAATCAACAAGTTTTACTGTGTCAAGAATTTGTAACTTAAAGGATGGGGAAATAGAATATTGCTCTTTATGAGAGGTGCTGAAAGGAATTTGTAGTCTTTTTTTCAGCGTACCTCGGACACCTCTACCCACCCAATGACAATAATAAGAAATAAAGATACTATCAAAAAAGATCAAACGAATTTGAAAAAATAACCCATTATTTTTGAAAGTAGGATCTCAGTGGGAACTCAGGGGAGAGGTAAAACATCCTGGTATGTTTTACTTCATTGTAGGAGCCAACTTTTTAGAAAAGAAGTTAAACACTTTTTTGATAACAATAACGAAAAGAGTTTAAAACAAAACTATGTTTTAACTTCAAGTTATTTTCCAATCTTTATTCAAGTGTTCATAAATATTTTATGAAATTTGGGGAAGTGGGAGTCTTAATTTTTTTACCTAAGTGTATTCCCAAAGGTTTTAGTGTCATTTAGGCCTTCTTAAAGAAGAAAATGAGTTTATAAAATACACATGGAGGGCTGGGCACGGTGGCTCACGCCTGTAATCCCAGCACTTTGGGAAGCTGAGGTGGGTGGGTCACCTGAGGTCAGGAGTTCAGGACCAGCCTGACCAACATGGAGAAACCCCATCTCTACTAAAACTACAAAATTAGCTGCGTGTGGTGGCGCATGCCTGTAATCCCAGCTCAGCTACTTGGGAGGCTGAGGCAGGAGAATCCTTTGAACCTGGGAGGCAGAGGTTGCGGTGAGCCGAGATTGCGCCATTGCACTCCAGGCTGGGCAACAAGAGCAAAACTCTGTCTTAAAAATATATATATATATAAAACTATATAAATATGTAAAAATATAAATATATATATACACACACACACAGCTCAGTATTTAGTGCAGTATGCCTTGTGGATTGATTTTAATAAAAATCTCTTATTATGTAGTTTAAAGAATGAATAAGATCTTTGCAGGTTTGAATAAAAACTAAAATATTAAAATAGTCTGTTAACTCCTCATTCATCCACTTAAATTGACAGCATTGTGTAAAAGCTAAAGTCTATAGTTTTGTATTTGGTTTTGTCATTTAACAGGTTATAACAATCAGTGTTACATTGGGTAGATTATTGATCATCCAGGAACACCTTCCCAAATATAAAAAGGGAAAAGGCAGAGTCTTACATACACTTTATTTCCTTGTTTAGTTTTTAAGCTTTCTTTGCTTTCTGTCTTCAATTTTATAGTTCACAGTTTAACTTTTTTAGCGCAAGGGAATTTTAAGACAAATATGCATTTGTACCTATATAGGGGCAGGTGCAGAAAATTTACATTTTGATTACTTAAAATGACTCTATCAACATTCTTGTGTTAAGGACTTACTTTCTCTATTGAATACCCTTATCTTTTAAATTTATCAGCAAATGTTAGTCAAAGGCTACTTAAAAATATCTGCAAATTATAATGTGTGTTCTCAATTACTATCTGTTTTGGTATTCGAGAATTCATAGCTGTGAACAGAAAGGTATCTTAGTAGCTGAGTGAGCTAAGCCTAGTAGAATAATTTTGTAGGATATTTAACATATTAGTGATTATGGAAAGCATTTTGTCATTTTAATTACTATCCCTATCACCTAGTGATGTTTAAGACATTTTAGATGCTCAATAAATACTTGAATAAATGAAAGGAAGGTCTCATAGAAAATGTAAAATTTTGTTTGTTGTATTTGAAAATATTGTTTTCCCTTCTTATAACTTATTGTTCCATTTTGTGTCTCACTTAGTTCAGGAGCCAGGAGCTACCTTATGTCTAAAATAGTCTCGTCACATTAAGCTAATCCCCTTTGAACATGCAGTTCAATTTCTTTAATTAGCTTTAAAAATAAGGATCATTAAATCAGAGTGCCACCATCAATTACTGTGCAAGGGTTTGCCTGTTCAATAATGCATCAGAGCTGTGCTTTAATCAGTATTTCACTGAAAGATTTATGGAAAAGGAGTCCTCTCTAGGTTCCAAACTTGAAATGGAGTCCTATCATGTATAAAAAATTTTTCTTGTGATTGCTATCATTTTAGGTGCTGTATTTCACTGAATGCTCTCAGCATCCAATCTTTGCATTTCATAGTTGGAATCATTTCCAGAGAGTGTTTTACAGCATTTTTTGGTAAATTCACAAGAAAATAAGCACATTTTTTTGTTCTGCAAGAAGAAAATACAAGGTGCATGATTTAAAAAAAAGTCTGCGTTTATAAGAGGTGCGTCTGTTATGGCAAATTCCCTGAAGAATGGCTTATTTCTTGTTTCTCATTATGTTAAGGTGTCTAACAAATAAACAAAAAATATGGGAAATTGAACTAGCAATGAATGTCTGTTTAAACAATTTACCAAAACTAGGGTTGCAAAAGTAGTACTCATTTTTTCTTATTAACCTAATTTAAGATAACGTATATTTTAGCTTTTAAATGATAGATTATAACATCCATCAGACATATATAAGTATTTTGGTCATTCTTGCTGGTATACTGTGTATTGAGAATAAGTCAAAATAACAATCATAAAACAGATTTGATAATCTACCAAAAAATGCTTTATGAAATAAAGTTTGATCCTAAGCAGTCATTTTTGTAGGTATTTACAGAAATACTTCTGGAAAGATGGATGGTAACCATTAAAACAGAGCTAATAATATTAACTTTCTTTTCAGTTAACAACTCAGAAGGAATAGATGAAATATAAGAAGTGATATTTTAGTGCTTTATAGTACATTTAGTTAAATGAATATATGTATTTGAAAATCTTCTATTGGTTTAAAATTGAGTGCATTATCATGTAGTTATGGTGAAAATATTGTAAATGTTTTTGAAAAGAGGTATAAGTAATTTATAATTTTGAAATCTCGTAATTACATTAGCCTTGTCCCAGCATGTATCAAAATAGTGTGGAAGTATGGCATAATTGTTATTTCCAAAAAATAATTTGGTATGCAATAAAATTATTAAAAGTTTTAAAAATTTATAATATTTGTGGAAGACAAATCTAAATGTGTTACAGAGGTTAAAATATGTTTGTTGAGGATTCATCTTTACCTGAGCACTTGTTAAAGCACTCCTTCTGGGAGTGGGAATTAGCCCATTTAATCCACATCAAGCCGGTGGAGGGCCACATGTCACAGTGGTAGACCAAACTTCGTCTTCAGTTATTTAGTTCCTGTTCTCCTCATTTTAAGGTGAATGTCTGGTCAATGAACTTTAAATTCATAGTTACGGATAGACAAGATGTAGCTTTCTGTATACAGGCCGTTGCTACTACTTGCCTTCTTTAAGAGACGTGTTTTTACATCTTTCATTGGAATGCCCCAGATTTTTTGCTTTGATTATATGTCTTATTTTGCAAACTTTGAAAAATTGAGAAATAACATACATTAAAGGGAAAAAGTGTGCCCAAGGATTTTTTTTAACAAATTAGATATACATGTAACCCTTATGTAAATCAAGATGTGGAAAATGATCAGCACTCATAATTTGTTTCACCTTTCATTCAGTCCTAATCCTCCTCTTTAGGAATTACTATTTTGACTTTATCTCAGAGATAAGTATTACTATTTGAACTTTATGTAAATACAGTCTGCGCATATATGCTTCGTGCCTGACTTCTTTGTCTTGTCTTTGTATCTGTGAGATTCATTTGTATTGTATGTGTAACAGTAGTTCTTTTTCAGTTTCTGTTTGAATATTCTAGAATATACTTGTCCACTCTTCTGTTGATTGCAGTTTTTGGCTGTTATAAATAAAATTGCTGTAAACTTTCTAGTACCTATGTTTTAATATTCATAAGTGTGTATTTCTCTTGGATGTTCACTTAAGAGGGATATTTCTGGGTCCTAAGGTATATATTCAGCTTTCATGGATTCTGCCAAACTGTTTTCCAAGGCAATTATAAGTCCAACTCTTTCACGATATTTAGTGTATGAAAGTTCTTGTGGCTCCACATCAATGCTCACACTTAGTACTACCCACTTTAAATTTATTTTCTCCAATTTTAGTGACTCTGGGGGATATGTTATATTATCATTTTATTGTTTTAATTTGCATATTCCTGATGAATAATAATGCTGAGCACCTTTCCATGTGGGATTGGTCATTTGGATATCTTCTCAAAATTTGGGAACTTCCTGTTTTTTTTTTCCACCCATTTTTCTATTGATTTTTCAGTCTTTCTCTTAGTGATTTACAAGAGTTCTTTATATTTCCTGAATACAACTTCTTTGTTGGATATTTGTATTGTAACCATTTTCTCCTTTGTATTTTGCCTTTTCATTCCTATAATTGTATCTTTTAATGACCAGAAGTTGTTTTTATTTTAAAAACAAATTTTAAATTTTAAAAATAAAATTTTTCTTCATGGCTATTGCTTTTTTTTTCTTTTTTGCCCTACTTAAGAAACCGTTGGCTACTCCTAAAATACAGAGATTTTCTCTCAGAAGCTTTATTAAAGTTTTACCTTTTAAATTTTGGATATGAGGTAGAAATAAAGTATTTATGTGCATGTGTATGTTTATAAATAATTTTCCATTTGAATATCCATTTGATCCAGAACCATTTATTGAAGAGATCATCCCTTCTCCCTTACATTGTCATTATTGTTGTAAATCACGGGATCATATATGTGTGGGTCTGTTTCTAAACTCCATGTTGTGTTCCAATTAAAACAATTTTATCATATTTTAAATGTATTTTTAGAAAACATTTTAGTTTCTGATTGTTTTGCTGGGAAATACTAAACTGTATTTTTTGATATTGATTTTACATCCACCAACTTACTAAGTTCACTTATTAAAACTAATGGTTTATTTGTAGATTAATTTGGATATTCAGTATACACAATTACGTGGTCTGCAAATAATTATGGTTTTTGTTTCTTCAGTTCTAGTCTTTATACTTTTAACTTATTTTCCTTGCCTTATTGGATGACCTAAAACCTTGGGTCTAATATTGAATAGAAGTGGTGATAGCATGGATTTTATCCATTATTTTTTTCTCCCGTCTTTTGAGCTGATCCTGTTTTTCTCCTGTATTCTGTTCATTGTGTGAATTACACTAACTGATTTTCAAAAGTTAACTCAACCTTACATTTCTGGAATGCCCAACTTGGTCATAATCATTTTCCTCTTTAAGTATCTTTGAATTGAGTCGTTAACATTCTCATTTAGTATTTTTCTATTTATGTTTATGATCTATAGCTTTTCTGTCTAATATAATCCTTGTTGGAGTTGGCAATTGAGGTTTTGTTGGCCTCAAACAAAAAGTAGAGAGCAATTCCGTCTTTTTCTTGTCACCAAAAAATTGATTTAATTTGGAAAAAAAAATGGGAAGAATTTACCAGTGAAACTCTAAACCTGTTCTTGTTCTGTTTTTGCGGGGAGGGGGGATTTTTAATAGTGCATTCAATTTCATTGATAGATATAAAATTATTATTATTATTATTTTTTGATAGAGTTGCTGTCTGTCACCCAGGCTGGAGTGCAGTGGCTCAATACAATCTCCACCTCCCAGGTTCAAGCGATTCTCCTGCCTCAACCTCCCGAGTAGCTGGGATTATAGGCGCACACAACCATGCCCGGCTAATTTTTTGTATTTTTAGTAGAGATGGGTTTTTGCCATGTTGGCCAGGCCGGTCTCGAACTCCTGGCCTAAAGTAGTCCGCCTCACACTATTGGTATTTTGATAAATGTGTTTCCAAGGAATTTGTTCGTTTCATGTATTTTTTCCCCAGTTTTTTGCATAAGGTTATTGCATGCCTGTAGAGTCTATGTTCCTTTTTTTAAATTCCCAATACTGGAAATTTGTGTTTACTATATTTTCTTAATCAGTATTGTTACAGGTTTATCAGTTTCATTAATCTCATCTTTTCAAAGATCGACTTTTGACTTTTTTGAATTTCTTTACTGTATCATTTTCCTGTTTTGTTGATTTTTGCTGTAATGTATGTTATTTTCTTCCTTTTCTGAGTTTGGTTTTCTGTTTTTAGCTTTTTGATTCGGATGCTCAGCTCATTGACATTTCATCATTCCTTTTTTTCCCTCTTACATCTAAGTCTACATTTCTAAGCGTTTCTTTAGCTGCATATCCAACAATTCTGGATGTAGTTTGCAGTATATGTAGTGTGTCGTATGTTCCTTATCATTCAGTTCAAGATTTGTTTTAAATTCCTCCCTCCCTCCTTTCCCTCCCTCCTCTCCCTCCCTCCTCTCCCTCTGTTTTGTTTTGTTTTATTTTAACTTACGTAGATTTACCTAGCTATCCCCACAATCAAGATCACCACAAAGATCTCCCTTATTCTATTCTTTTATAGTCATACTTAACCCCTTTCCCACATTTATAACCCCTGGCAACCTTTAATTCATTTTCCATCTCTATAATTGTGTCATTTCAAGAATGTTATAAAAATAAAATCATAATATAGGTGACCTTTAGAGATTGGCTTGTTTGCATGCGGCATAATGCCCTTGATATCTTGAAGTTGTATATATTAATATTTTTCTTTTTTTATTTTTCAGTAGTATTTCTTATTGGATGTACCTATTGAGGGGTATTTTGTTTCCAGTTTTTCACTATTTTTTTCACTATATATAAGCTGCTGTGAGCAATTGTGTATGGACCTAGGTTTTTATTTCTCTACAATAAATAACCAGTAGTGCAATTGCTAGGTTGTGTGGTAAATGCATGTCTAGTTGTTTTTAGAAACTGCCAAACTATTTTCAGTGGGGTGTACCATTTTACGTTTCCACCAGCAATGTCTGAGCAATCCAGCTTCTTTACATCCTCACCATTCTGATAGGTACGTAGTGATATTTCTTTGTGATTTTAGTTTGCATTTCTTTAATGGCTAATGATGCTAAATTTCTTGTATGTACTTACTTGCCATCCATATATCCTCTTTCATGAAATATCTCTCTGTTTTTTGCTCCTTTTCTAGTTGGTTTTTTTTTAACTATTGAGTTTTGGATTTTCTTTATATATTCTAGATATGAGTCATATGTCAGATATATGTATCCTTGACTTCTTTGATTCTACTTTAATTAGTACTTTTACCACTTTCTAAAAAATGCAAGGAACTTAAAACACTTCAACTTTATTTACCCTACTCCTACATTTTGTGCAACTGTATGTACTTTAATTACATATATCTTTAAAGCTCCACAAGTTTAGATTATTTACTGTTTTAAGGAATTCATACTGATTTACTTTTTTTTTTTTTTTTTTTTTTTGAGACGAAGTTTCGCTCTTTTTGCCCAGGCTGGAGTGCAATGGCGCGATCTCGGCTCACCACAACCTCCGCCTCCCGGATTCAAGCGATTCTCCTGCCTCAGCCTCCCGAGTAGCTGGGATTGCAGGCATGCGCCACCATGCCTGGCTAATTTTGTATTTTTAATAGAGACGGGGTTTCTCCATGTTGGTCAGGCTGGTCTTGAACTCCCGACCTCAGGTGATCCACACGCCTCAGCCTCCCAAAGTGCTGGGATTACAGGCGTGAGCCACCGCACCCGGCCTGATTTACATTTTTAAACTCCTTTTTGTACTGTAATATTTTCTGCGTAGGGATCATCTGAGATTTAATTATTTTCCTGCCCAAGATTTTACTTTGGTATTTCTTTTATGCAAATCTAAGGTAACTGTCTGTGGAGTGTGTGTGTGTGTGTGTGTGTGGTGTGTGGCGTGACAAATCTAGGTTGTCAGGTATTTTTATCTTTTTTTTTTAATCATCTCATTAACATCTGGCCTTTGTTTTTCTTGAGAAGTCAGCTGTTGGTCTTATTGTTCTTTGAAGATTAGATACCTTTTTGCTCTAGTGGTTTTTAAGATTTTCTTTCTATCTTGGCTTTTAGCTGTTTTGCTATGATATGCCATGCTAGTCAGCCTCTAAGATGGCCAGTATTTCCTGCCTTCTGATATTCATGCTTCTGTATATTCCCCTCTTCTTGGATGTGGGCTGGATACTGCTTTGCTTTGCATCAATAGAGTATGGCAGAAAAGTTGGTTTCTTTTTGATACCTTTAAAGTGGTTTATTTATTTATTTTTTAACAGCTCTTATACACATTTTTAATTGTTCTCAGTGGAAAAGTTACTCTGATACAGTTATTCACACAGAATGACCTTCATTGTATATAGAACTAAAGATAAATTATGTTTTCTTGGATGCTATTCTAGAAGCAGCTCTCCTAGCACACCTGCAAATGAGGAACTTGCTAAGAAGATACTGTCCATTTCTTCTGGAAGGCATATTGAATGATACCTAGGGCACTAAACACTTGTCTACTCAGACCTTCTCTAGTTTGTGTCCTTCGCTAGCTTGTACCAGCTAAATGTGCATTTCTCAAAAAGTCATTTTTAAAGCTATTTGTACCAGTTGTATTTATTTTATAATTGCACAACTTTATTATATAATATACAATTTTATGACAAGTTTATTTTTCTGTGAAAAAGTATTTAAATTATTTTGAAAAACTATATAGGTGAATTGATAAAACAGTTATTGGTGAAATTGTTAGTTATGTTTGATCAAACTGTAAAACATATTTATGATAAAAGATATTTAGAATTGTGAAATTTGTTACAGACTGAGGATCCCACACACCAAGATCTAATGGCTATGGTATGTTTGCATAGTAAAAAGTATTTGGATTTATGCTATGGTAAGCCAGATTGAACAAATTGCATGTATGAACAAATCCTATATACAGATGAATATACATGCATTTTTTAAAGTTAAAGTAAGGTACATATTTGTTCTTTGTTATGATTTCTGCTTTATTTGACCTTTTGTAGCATGTGAACCAATACTGGTTCTAACTGCATCTTATAAGAGGACTTTTCCTATACTGTTAAATACTTAGAAGATGTTTTAGCTTGCCCTTTCACATAGAATTTGCAGACTTTTAAATTGAATAATTTGTATAGTATTTTGGTTATGTTTTAGGTAATAGTACTAACTAAAATCCATAAATTAATATGTTTATTTACTAAATACATAAAAGCCTCTTTTAGACTGAAATGTTCAGCCAGAACTTAAACAGAAAACAGATAATTGTTTGGTGACTCTTGCCCATTTACTAACAACTTCCATAAATTATACAGAATGTTTATCTGTATATAAAAATTGCCAGATATTTATGTTTTCTTTTGTTTATTTTATATTCTGTAGACCAAGGATGAGAATCAAGATCTTTTCATTAAACATTTATAGCATGACTGCTATGAACAGACCTATCAAGGCAAATAAGATACATTCCTATTCCTCAAAGAGATTATAGTTCAGAAAGCCATTTAAATAAAGAATTATAGCATAATCAAAGGTGCCTTTCTGCTTTTTCTTATGAGTATAAATTTGCCAATGTATAAATAAGACTTTTGTATGGTGGTATAATTAAATAATAGTTTTTAAATATGTGATCTCTGTAACCTTTGCTTTTACATTTATGTAGACCTCAAGGTCAGGGATGAAGTAGGAGGAGTCATTGAACTTCCTCAAACCTTTAACAAATTAGGAAATGACAATTGATATTAAATACTTTTATACAGTTCTCATTTTATAATATTTTACTTGTTTTGCTCCCACTGACTTTACTCTTAGAATGCCTTTATACCTAATATTTCATAATATCAGAGCTTCTATTTTACCGTGAATTTCTTATAGACAGATTCTCTATTCTCTGAATGCGATTTGTTCATTCTGGCTTACCATAGTATAAGTCCAAATATTTTTTCCTATGTAAACATACCATAGCCATTAGGTCTTGGTGTGTGGGATCCTCAGCCTGTCACAAATTTCATTATGCCATCTGCTTCAACCTGAGCTGTGTATCTTCTGCTGGCAGACTTTATTGAAGTTGTCATGGCTCAGGATTAAAAAAAAAAAAAAATCAGTCTTGGCATAAGAAGCTTACTTTTGAAAAAGTAATAATTGATCGTGTCTGCTATAGATTTTAAAATAAACATTTAAAAGGATTCCCAAAAGTCTCTTCTCATCACATTGATCTCTTTTTCATCTGTGATTGTAGATAGCCAATATAATGGTTATTGGTAACTTTGGTAACTTAATGAGTTTTCTGTTTTATTTTTAAGGATAGGTAACTCTTATGTGTAGATTTTGGTGACATATTGTGAAATATTTTGATAGCTTCTGCCAGGGGATGTTCTTTGCCTAATGTTTTATTTCAAAAATGATATCTAAAATGTTTTGTGTATAATACAAGGACTGTATGTTTTGTGTATAATACAAGGATGATAGGAACACAATGATGAAAAAAATTTAGGTCACAAACAGCTTAGGTGTGTGACTTTACATGATTTCATCATCCTTAGAATTGAGATGATACTTGAAAGGTTGGTCGGGAGATTGGATCAGAATTAGATCCTTAAAAAATAGATAAACATTTTTTTCTGCCAATGTATGTTGAACATCAACTCTGTATAAGGCATTCTTCTAGAGAATGAGGGCATAGTAAAAACAAAATAGTCACAAATTTCCGCTGGAGAGTTTTTGCATTCTAGTCTATCTCCACTGACTGGGATGAAAGCTTCATGACAGCAGGGTGTGGATCACGTGGTAATGAGTGCCATGAATTAAAACAGGGCAGAGTAAGTTTGTGAAGTATAATGGTGCTGTCTTAGATAGGGATGCCAAGGAGGATTTTTCTGTGGTGAGGCTGGGCACACCTGAATGAAATAAGGAAGCATGTGGATATTTGGAGAAGGATATACCTGTCTGGTAGAGTGGTGTATCCTTGGCAGTTTGAGGCACAGTGAGGAGGGGAGCACAGCTAAGGCTAAGTGGGTGAGGGACAGACTGCTAGGAGATGAGGTCAGAGAGTGACCCCAAAACATCATTGAAGTAAGCTTTCTGTTAAGTAGTTATAGACAAAAAGTCACAATCCAGACACCCAACATAAATATGAAATTAGGATTGACTGCATTGCTTTATTATTATTTATATTTAACTTCAAACTCTTTGTAACAGGCACACACAAATAATTATAAAATCATTTCCCAAAATGGGATGATCTTTTCCATTGTTGTTACGTGTGTCGTTGTACTTAGAGTTAGCCAGTCAGCACAATTTGAGGGCACAGTCCTCCAGACTGCCAGTGCTGCCGCACACTTCTGATACCAACTGCGGCAAGTTAGGGTCCAGCTACAAACTTAAAGGTATAAGGATACATAAAACCACCCTCACTTATGATATCAGCTGCAAGTTTGCGAGGTTCCCCAGCCACCTTGAGGTGTCATAATTCACTAGAAGGTCTTAGAGAATCTCTGAAATCTGTTATACACATGATTATCATCTCTTGTAGGGAAAGGATGCAGTTAAGAGTCAGCCAAAGGAAGAGATGCATAGTGCAGATTATGGGAGGATTCCAAACTAGAAGCTTGTGTGACAAGCTTGTGCTTGATCTATGTGTGACAATATGTATAGAGTACAGCCATGTGTCATTAGGTGATTTCATCCTTGTGCAAACATTGTAGGGTATACTTACTCAAACCTAGGTGGTATAGCCTACCACACAACTAGGCAACAACTGTTGCTCCTAAGCTACCAACCTGTACAGCGTGTTACTATATGGAGTACTGTATGCAGTTGTAGCACAGTGGTAATTATATGTGTATCTAAATATAGAAAAAGTACAGTAAAAATGTGGTTAAAAGATAAAAAATGGTACACCTGTATAGGACACACTTACCATGAATGGAGCCTGCAGGACTGGAAGTTACTATAGGTGAATCAGTGAGTGAGTGGTGAGTGAATGTGAAGGCCTAGGACATTACTGAATACTGCTAAATAGTCAATATACTGTATGCTACTAGATAGCCATTATAATGATTGGGTTATTGGTAACTTTGGTAACTTAATGAGTTTTCTGTTTTATTTTTTAGGACAGGTAAAAAACTTATGCATAGAGTTTATACATAAGTTATAAATACTGTACACCTAGGCTATACTAAATTTACAAAAACTTTTCTTTCTTCAATAATAAATTACCTTGGCTTACTGTAACTTTTTTTGCTTTATAAAGTTTTAATTTTTTTTAAAAAACTTTTGACTCTCATAATAGCACTTAGCTTAAAGCACAAGCACATGTATAGCTGTGTTTGACTGTGTTGCAAACCCAGGAATATTACCTGATCTTGGTGTTCAGAATTTTTTATTGGGGTGTTATTTCATAGGTGTGATTGATTGCCCTGCCCATATGATTAAAATTCAACTCCGAGTTTGGGCTTATATCATGTGGCCTTGGGGCCCACCATGAAGGAGAAAGATACCTCATCACTCAGGAAATTCTGAGAGAGGAAATTCTGAGAGTTCAGAGGTTACTTCATAGGATCTGAGGACAAAAAAATGTATGTCTGGATGTATTTGTGGGTGTGTTTTAATGAGTACCCTGAAGTTGAACCCTGGAAGTAATTAGTTTTTTAATTTTCCCATCTAATAAATGGTGCTGCATTGAACATTTAGTGATGCACACACATCTTTGTGTATTATCCTAATGTTTATCCTTGAAATAAATTTCCCAAAATAGAATTGCTGGATCAAAGGATTCGGACATTTTGAAATTTCATATGTACGTCCTTGTACCCTTGGAATATTTCCTATGAAATAGTTTATGGAATGTCAAAATTCTTAATACTCCCTGTATTACTCTTAGGTAAATATTGCAACTTCAGCAACTTCAAATATTGAATATGCCCACATTCCTCATCTCAGCCCAGCTGTGATTCCTACTCTGCAAAATGAATCGTTTTTATTATCCCCAAACAATGGGAATCTGGAAGCACTTACAGGATCTGGTATTCCACACATTAATGGGAAACCTGCTTGTGATGAATTTGATCAGCTTATCAAAAATATGGCCCAGGTAAGAACATTTCTTTCTGTTATTGTAATACCTTTAGTAATTTAAGAATGTGATCAAATTGTGGATAATTTGGAGAATATAGTGACATTTATAACATCTGAAACAATTGGAACAAAAAGTCAGTTGTGGGAGTTTAGATGGTTCAGAGATTTTCTAGTACAGTTTTATCATCATTTAAATTTGAGTATTATATGTTGTATTATAGAAATATTCTTCAGGATAAAGTGCTAACAATTACCTTGGAAAAATTTTTTTCAATTTCTTTTTTTTCTAAACAAAGAAATGGTTCTAAGATGACTGTTATTGCAATAATTGGCTTTTAATTTAAGTTTTTTTTGAGACATGTCTTGCTGTGTCACCCACACTGGAGTGCAGTGTTGTGACAGCTCTAAACTCCTGGGCTCAAGGGATTCTTCTGCCTCAGTCTCTTGAGTGTCTAGGACTATAGATGTGTGCCACCACACTCAGCTAAGTTTTAATTTTATTTTTTATAGAGATAGGGTCACATTATGTAGCCCAGTTTGGTCCCTAACTCCTGGCTTCAGGTGATCCTCCCACCTTGGCCTCCCAAAGTGCTGGGATTTACAGGTGTGAACCACCATGCATGGCCTGGCTTTTAATTTTATTTCTTTTTTTGTTTCCTAAACAGGGTCGCCATGTAGAAGTTTTTGAGCTCCTCAAACCTCCATCTGGAGGCCTTGGGTTTAGTGTTGTGGGACTAAGAAGTGAAAACAGAGGAGAGCTGGGAATATTTGTACAAGAGATACAAGAGGGCAGTGTGGCTCATAGGTGAGATGGTCACAGCGTCTACTTTGTTTTCGATACCACATTCTGAAGGTTTTGGTCACTGTGCAGGAATTTAGAAAGATAATAATGAATAGAAACAAATAATTGAACATAATCTGGTTATTAACCAGTTTTTAGAAGTCATTAACATTGTTGTGATAAAATAGCAAGTCCTTTGAAATGGGAGTAGCTTTTAAATATAGTCATAACTTACTTAAGTTTTGGTAAGGAAAGAAAAATTTGAGGATAACATTATTTTGTTAATTAAATGGGCTCTTTTTGGTTAGATTTTAAAAATCACTATACTGGAAATGACCCAAAATAATTCGAGTTGCATTTGTTCATATACCCAAAGCAATAATTTAATATAGTTGTCCATCAGTATCCGTGGGGAATTGGTTCCAGGACTCCTGCAGATACTAAAGTCTGCAGATGCTCAAGTCCCTTATATAAAGTGGTATAGTATTTGTATATAACCTGTGCATATTCTTCCATATATTTTAAATCATCTTTAACTTATAATGCCTAACACAATGCAAATCCTATGTAAATATTAGTAGTCATACTGTATTTTTAAAATTTGTGTGAATTTTTTTTGATTGTTGTGGCATTACTTTTTCTGAGTATATTTGATCCCCAGTTGGTTGAATCTGTGGATGTGGAACCCATGGATACAGAGGGCCAACTGTATAGGTATATCCACTTTCATTTTTAGAAGATGGGAATATCCAAGATGTCATGTAGGCTGAATGGGGAGCTGAAATAAAGAGTACTTTTAAATGGGAGGAGTTGAGTAGGAGTAGCAGTGGAATAACCTTACGAGAGTTGATGACCTGCAGCCAAATCGTATATTTTTTTAAAAGTAGAACTGCAGGAAAAAGCTTAGAGTATTGGAATTAAAACTAGGATTAAAAATGACTTGAACATACATGCTAAAGAAGCTGTCATTTCCTTAAGAACTCTCAGATTGTCTTTTATCCCCTTTTTCATCCTTGATAGGGATGGAAGATTGAAAGAAACTGATCAAATTCTTGCTATCAATGGACAGGCTCTTGATCAGACAATTACACATCAGCAGGCTGTCAGCATCCTGCAGAAAGCCAAGGATACTGTCCAGCTAGTTATCGCCAGAGGCTCTTTGCCTCAGCTCGTCAGCCCCATAGTTTCCCGTTCTCCATCTGCAGCCAGCACCATTTCAGCTCACTCTAATCCAGTGAGTACTTAAAATTTTCAAAAGGAACAACGTATTTTTCAAGTTCTTTTTGGTTATCTCCAAGTTTCTAATTTGTGTAGGGTCTTTGCACTTCTTTAGTTTTTGTCTGACTATCCTTTATCTTTCCCTAGCCTGGAATATTTGTTCTTTAAGCATGATAAAGCTTCTAGGTTCTGAAACAACCATTACTTTTCTTTGTGTAGTTTTTTCCTTTGACAGCATTCCTTAAAAATGGAACATGTAGTCCTTTAACAAAAATTGACTTTATCTGTAGACAAATACATTGTTGATTTTGATTTTAAAATTATACAATTATATTGTTACAGTTAGCTATCAGTAACTTTTAAGAAGTCATCTAATTTGGAATCCTGCCTCAAGGCAGGATTGTGCAGAAGACATTCTTAACATGTGACCTTTTTTTTTCCCTTGATCTTTTTCTTTTTTTGTAAGAAGTGCTACAAAAGATCTTGCAAATCAGTGCCTGTCTTTAACTGCTGAAGTGAAATCATTATGATGATATATTGATAATTTCAAGAATGATTCTGTCAGTAGCGCTTACATTCTGTTGAAAGGGAAGTATACCAAGTGAAAGGGACATTGTTAGGACTCGTTATGTCTGAATTTAATTATTTAATAACCACAAAAATTTCTACTGTAATATAAAATGTTAGTGCTTTATAAATTTCTACAAATTCATATATGAGCTTTGTTTGTAGGTTCACTGGCAACACGTGGAAACTATTGAATTGGTGAATGATGGATCTGGTTTGGGATTTGGCATCATAGGAGGAAAAGCAACTGGTGTGATAGTAAAAACCATTCTGCCTGGAGGAGTAGCTGATCAGGTAGGCTACATCAATAGATCTTTTATGCTATTTTATCAAATAATATGAGTACATCTTTTACATTTTTTTTTGTTATAGAGAAGAAACTTTGGCCTTAGATGATGCCAAAGAAATTGAGTTAGAATCTTTAGTTTTATTGAGTGTCCCTGAAGTGTTGTCTTAGACCTAGGGGAGGAATACCTTTGAAAAGGGACATTAATCTTAAATTATAGTTTTAGACAATGGACTTAACACTTTTGAACCTCAGACTAAAGCCAAGGTTATGGATTTGATAATTGTGAAGGTAGCTACTATTTTATAGTCATAATTCATATTTATAAACCTAGTCAGCTGTTTTGTAGTCACAAGGTATTATGGGAAAATATACTTTATTATTCAGGCAAAAAAAATCAACTTGTTGCTTTAGTGATGGGTCACTGGTATCGTCTTTGTATATGAAACACAGCCTGTTTTTATCACTTAAGTAGTTTATTGAGGCATTATCATTTATGATATGTGATATTGTTGCAATATATGTGAGAAAAGATTTAACACATTTGTTATGATTTATATTTTAATTTGATAAGGCTTACTGGTTTAAGTAAGTTTTGCCTTGATTATAACTTTTTAAAAAATAAAGTGGTTGTTCATACATGTGTGTCTGAACTTAAACTAGGAAGTCCAGTTCATCAAATATTTCCTGTATTCATAAATGAAATCCCTGTTTAATGACAACCTTGTCAGTAGGGGTATTAACAGTAATATAATAGTATGCAAATTTTTCTTCCTTTTAAACATTAGCTAGCATCTAGCAGCATCAAATGAAATGTCTCTAGTTGACTAGCATGTGATATTTACATGCTTTATCTTCAGTATGGAGCTGCACTCTTCAATACTGTAGCCGTCTGCATATCACCTTTAAAATTAAAATTTAAGTTAATTAAAATTAAATGAAATTACAAGTTCAGTTTCTCAGTTGGACTAGCCACATTTCAAGAACTCCATAGCTGTTGTATTGAGTAGTGCAGAAGAGTTCCATCATTGCAGAAAGTTAATGGACTGCATGTGTATGGAGGCTCATAGACTGCTTTTCACTCCTCACATCTTTCAGAATTTTCACTACACAAGTATTTCACCTGCACATGAGTTCTTTTGGGACATTTATAATAGAAATAGCCAGGCAGAAAGTTGTGATATTAATATAATGCTTTCTTGTGGTTTATACCATATTTTAGGTAATATATATTTGCATAGTGACTTATATACAACTTTGCTTAATGGCATTTTTTTCTTTCCCTCCAAAAAATTCACAAAAAGGCATTTGGGTAGAAATCAAAGTGAAAAGTTCGTATGAACTCTTGGTAGGTAGAAGTCAAAATGGAAAGTTGATATGAACTATTGATTTAAAGAATATTTGTAGATTTCATTTATTGCATCACACCGAATGATGCTAGGATGTTTCAAAAGACAGTTCATATTATAACCGTGTGTTTTATGTCCTGTTTGGTAACTCATATTATTGCTTTTTAAAAAATTAATCCCCTCTCCTCATTTGCTATTTTTCTGATGCAGTTAAAATAATAAGAGTCTAATTATTCAATATTGTTTTACTCAGCATGGGCGTTTATGCAGTGGAGACCACATTCTAAAGATTGGTGACACAGATCTAGCAGGAATGAGCAGTGAGCAAGTAGCACAAGTCCTTAGGCAATGTGGAAATAGAGTTAAGTTGATGATTGCAAGAGGTGCCATAGAAGAACATACAGCACCCACTGCTTTGGGCATCACCCTCTCCTCATCCCCAACTTCAACGCCAGAGTTGCGGGTAAGTAGTTAAGAATAGTTAATGTGAAAGTCAGAGAAATAGCACTTAGATGACGACAGTGATGTTTATTTAGAAACTAGACTTACTAATGTTCATATATTAGTGCTAAATAATGTAATGAAATTCAAATGTAGGGATGCTTTAGCACTAATAATATTTTATTAATCAGGAATAATGTGTAAAATGAAAAATAGGTTGTTTAAAAATGCTAGATTATTTTACATTTTTATGTAAGCAGCACATTTGTGAGGATAATGTTTAAAAGTATGGATAAAAGTTTAAAAATTATTTGGTACTGATATCTAAAATGTTTAATTCTGTCTTTTTCTCAGTTAGAAGACTCTCTGTAAGGTGGGTCATAGTTCTAATCATTCTCTTTCATCAACTTTCCATTAGTATTTTTGTTTTTGTTTTGAATGTGTGGAGGTTGAGGAGTGAGGGCAGGCTTGGTGGGCATGAAAAAGGCTTACTAAAACCTTTTAGTGTTATTGTTTTAAAGTATGTCTTGGCCGGGCGCGGTGGCTCAAGCCTGTAATCCCAGCACTTTGGGAGGCCGAGACGGGTGGATCACGAGGTCAGGAGATCGAGACCATCCTGGCTAATACGGTGAAACCCCGTCTCTACTAAAAATACAAAAAACTAGCCGGGCGAGGTGGCGGGCGCCTGTAGTCCCAGCTACTCGGGAGGCTGAGGCAGGAGAATGGCGTAAACCCGGGAGGCGGAGCTTGCAGTGAGCTGAGATCCGGCCACTGCACTCCAGTCTGGGCGACAGAGCGAGACTCCATCTCAAAAACAAAACAAAACAAAACAAAAAAAAAAATAAAGTATGTCTTAGAACTATTATCAGATTTGTAATAAGTAGTCATTATTCTGACCCAGTTATATACTTTTAAACAAAAGTTATTCTTTTGGTGTTATAACAAAAGCTCTATTCATATGCATAGTATTCCATCCTTGTCCTTAACTTGATATGGAAAAAGCTAGAAAATTTTGAAATTATTGGAAAGCAGTGGGTATATCAGCAGATTTATAGGTCACCAGACTACAGAAGATAAATATTAACAAAATAATTTATCCAGAAATCTCTTAAATATTTAAGAAGAGAATTACACCCAGTTTCTAGGTAAGCCTTATAGTAAATACAAGTCCTATATTCTTTTCCCATAGATGTAAAAAAATCTGTTTTGTTCTATTGAAGTTTTTTCTAAGCAGTTGCTACAAATTCTTTTTTAATATCCTAACCTCCTCCACAAGCCCTTTAAAACTTTATTAGAACACTTGTAATTTCCATGATTCTGTTGTTTTTAGGAATTGAATTTGGTTGCTATTTTTTGCAAAGAGAAAGAAGTAAAGAAAGCTTGTTTATGAAAGTGTTTAAATGGCATTCTTTTGTGGTAAACAAAACATTTTATTCAGCGATATATAAATGAATGCAATACCGAAAACCACTTGATATAATTGAAAGCTTAGAAAAATATCTGTTCTGTGCATATCATCATTTCTGAAGCTTGTGCCCCTTTTAAAACCATTCGATAGTCAAATTGCCACTCTCTAAAATAGCACTC
This sequence comes from Papio anubis, assembly GCF_008728515.1. Taxonomy (NCBI): domain Eukaryota; kingdom Metazoa; phylum Chordata; class Mammalia; order Primates; family Cercopithecidae; genus Papio; species Papio anubis. Next base: position 42,402,622 of record NC_044988.1, on the reverse strand, counting down.
GCATAAGTCTTATTAAAAATAGAAAACACATTTGTTTCAATTGAAGCAGATTTCATCCTGTCATTTTCTTGTAATTATCTAAACTTTAAACTTTTGCTAAGTTTGCACAGATAATTATGTGCAATGAAAAAAATAAATCAAACTTTACTGTAAAATTATATCTCATTTAAGTGGACTGTCAGAGTTTGTTTAAAGAAATTAGAAAACATCAGCTAGCCCCAACCTGACTGTCCATTAGACTATATAGCTTTGATTTTGTTGTGCCCTTCCTACAGTTCTCTGTAGCATCTGCTGACACCATACTAATACATAGTACCAATAGCCTATCGATGATATATTGTACCAATTAACTAGTGCTTAATTTTAGGGAGACTTGCTCTTTTGTCCAACATAGAATTAGTAACAATTCTATTAGAGAAGGCTGACATCTGAGAAACCCACTTTCAGCTATCATTCAGGATGCTGAATTATGAGGAATTATGAGGAATAATGAATTAAGACATGTAAAGTCTTAATTCTGAGTTACACACAAACTGCTCAATAAATGGTAGCTTGTCTAGTTGTTGTTATTCTTTTCCTGATAGACAGTTGACAAAAGTGATATTTTCTTTCTAGATTAAGTGGCAAAGCTAGATTTAACTTGTTGATCTGAATTCATAACATTAGTTTTTCAGCTATACTGCGTCCTAACTTCTTCAGAAATTAAGATGAGCCATCTCTGAAAATAGAGTTTGCTAAAAAAAAAACTGTTTGATTTAAAATTTAGTATATGCAAACAATAATGTATTCTCTGATAAGGGAAGGTTCAATCTTATTCCTAACATCCCTTTCTGAGAAAAAATATGATGATGCCTATCCCTGTGTTCAGGATTAAAGGTATCATCTCTATTATAATTCTCTGCTAGAGAATTAAAGTAGGCCCATGGCTTTCTTTTTACATATTTATTTCACTGTATATTTATTGATTTTATTTTAGGTTGATGCTTCTACTCAGAAAGGTGAAGAAAGTGAGACATTTGATGTAGAACTCACTAAAAATGTCCAAGGATTAGGAATTACCATTGCTGGTTACATTGGAGATAAAAAATTGGGTAATTTTAAACATTAAATATTCTTTTAAACTTGGCAGTTACCTCTGATATCTCTTACAGAATATTGAGTTGATATTACATGTTTCACACTGTTGGATAAACTGGTTGAAAACTTCCTTAGGAATAATTTAGTGTAGGCGACTCTTATATTGTATTTAAGACAGACAAAACAATTATTTTATTCTTTAGCCTATGTTTCTACTAGATGATACATATTTATTCTAAATTAGAGCTTTATATTTGGAGAATTGAAGATGGATATTCTTTGAATGTGCTTTGAAAATTGTGAAAAATAACCTATTTCTAATCTTAGAACCTTCAGGAATCTTTGTAAAGAGCATTACAAAAAGCAGTGCTGTTGAGCATGATGGCAGAATCCAAATTGGAGACCAAATTATAGCAGTAAGTTACACATTTAACAATACCTTTGTTAATTTTCATGGTTGAGAATTGCATTCTCCTAGTTTACTTAGTTTTGAGAGCTACAGTTAACTCTCTACTAAAAAAATACCTCTGTACTAAAAAAAGCTTAAGCTTTTTAGGTGACTTGAGGCTCTTTTTACAATTACCCTTTTTATTATTTTGTGGAAGTAAAATAAGGGCATTGGATATAAGCTTTACTAGTCTCAGTTCAGAAGGGGAGACTTCTTTCTTGAATAATTCCTGATATATCTAATTTCTGGTTGTAATGAAGTTATTACATTAATATTACACTTATTATACTTTCCTTGCAGATACTCCAGAGGTAGAGACCAGATGTCCAGTACCTTTAGAGTACTGCAATATGAATTAGGGATGCCTGCATTTTTTTTTTAATCAGCAAAATGATACTGTTCTTGTTGGCTTTATGGCCGGAGCTCCTTTCAGCCCTAAGGGTATATAAGAATGGAAAAAAAAATCTAGCTTCTTTTAATTAGATCAAGCCATCATTGTTATCATTCTAACATCAATGTGTTTTAAACATATGGCTATTCAAGGCAGTGTACAAAAGAGTCCAACTTTAATTTCAGTGTTCAGTTGATACTGGACTCCCCAGACTGCAGCCTGAAACAGAAATTCAAGAGACCCTGCATCAAAACTGCCTGATCAAATAAGTTTAGAGGAAAACTGCCTATAGTATAGTCTCCTATGAATTCACAGTGCACATAGAAAAATTGAAGACAACTGGGTGTCTTCAATGAGCTGGTGGCTCATGCCTGTAATCCCAACACAGGCAGATCCTATCTCTGAAAAAAAAAAAAAAATTGCTGGGAACGATGGTGTCTGCCTATAGTCCCAGCTACTTGGGAAGCCAAGGCGGGAGGATTCCTTGAGTCTAGGAGTTCAAGGCTGTAGTGAGCTATGATTGCACCATTGCACTCCAGCCTGGCCAACAGAATGAGATCTTGTCTCTAAAAAAAGACACACACACACACACACACACACACACACACACACACGAGAAGTCCTGCAATAGAGAAACCTGTTTATCTGTTTTACCTTAGTGTTTACTAAACTTTTGTAATTGTGAGGTCTTTATTCTTCCAAACATATGTTCATATTCTTTGAAAGACATCTTGAGGGAATGCTGATATATCTTAATAGGTATTTGTTTATGCTTAATAATAGTGAGAAAGTAGGATATTAAGATAGAAGAGTCCTTGTTCATAGCAATATTATTCACAATCACCATGACATGGAAGCAACCCAAATATCTATGAATGGATAAACAAAACGTGATATATATATATATATATCTCCAATAGAATGTTATTCAGTCTTTAAAAAGAAGGAAGTCTTATCACATGCTTCAACACTGAAAAACCTTGAGGACATTATGCTAAGTGAAATAAGTCACAAAAAGGCAAATACGGTAGGATTTCACTTACATGAAGTACCTAAAATAGACTTATAGAAACAGAAACTAGAATAGTGGCTCCCAGGGACTGGGAAGAGGGATAAATGAGGAGTTGTTCAATGGGTATACTTCTGCAGTTCTGCAAGATGAAAAAATTCTGGAGACCTGTTGCATAATAATGTGAATATACTTAACACTACTGAATTGTACTATTCAAAATGGGTAAGATGGTAAATATTGTGTGTTTTCCTACCACTATTTTAAAAAATAAAGGAATCCTTTATCTCTCCCTTTAAGTCCACATTGTAGCTCCATGAGTCTTCTTGGGTTTGGTTCTGTGAAACTCCTGCCTACACCTGTTCATCTCTTCAAATCTATGCTAAAGATCAAATTATGCTTGCCACCTCATCTGGCTATATGCCTGAAATGAGCTTTCTCTATGTATCTTCATTTTACCATACAATGTGAATGAATTACTGTACATTTTTTTTTGTTTTGGGGGAAAGTGAAAGAGAGAAGGAATAGTTACGGAGTCTAAATCCATATCTGATGCTGAATTACAAATTGAAAGCATAGCGAATTTACTCTTTTTTCTCCTGTTATCTATATTAATCAATTAGAAAGCTTTTTAAAAAATCAACTTGATTGAAATATAATTCAGATACCATACAATTCACCCATTTAAAATGTACAGTACAATAGCTTTTAGTATATTCAGAGTTGTGCATTCATTACCACGATGAATTGTAAAACATTTTCAGTACCCTAAAAACATTTTCAGTACCCCTTAGCATTCACTTTCTCCCCCATTCTCCCAGTTCTAGGCAGCCACCAGTCTACTTCCTGTCTCTATGGATTTGCCTATTCTGGATATTTCATGTGAATGGAATCATACAAGACGTGGTTCTTTGTGACTGACTCCTTTCACTTAGCATAATGCTTTCAAGTTTCATCTGTGTTGTAGCATGTATCAGTCTTCATTTCCCTTTATTGCTGAATAATATTCCTTTATATGGATATGCCATATTTTTTTTTACCCATTCATCAATTGATGGACATTTGGATTGTTTCTACTTTTTGGCTATTATGAATAATGCTGCTGTGAACGTTTATGTACAAGCTTTTAAGTAGGTATATGTTTTCATTTTTCTTGGGTGTATACTTAGGAGTGGAATTGCCGAATCTTATAATTCTGTATTTTACTACATATCAAACTTCCTGATTCAGTTTCTTCACTTACAAAGTTGGGATAAGGAAAATTCTCTTGTGTGATGTTCAGGAAAATCGAATGAGTGTTTTATTGAAAATACCTGTTAGCAGTTTAATAATTAAGCCGATATTAATTATTTACAGGGTCTAAAATGATTACATATTTGAAGGGTCTCATGATAACTTCCCTCTAAATTTGTCATTATCTTCCTTCTTGTACAAGTGGAATCTCAAATATAATTCCTCTTAGGCAAGGTCAGTGATGAAGGAAATTGTTGATGCAAAGGTGGAAGAATCTTTTCTCTGAAATGTTTTCTTGCTTTCAATAAAATCACTTGACTTCACTCTCATCAGTATTCTGATTTTTAATTTTTAGCGAACATTCTTTTACTACAAAGATACAAGCATTTTAAATTCCTGAAGAATATCATGCAATGCTTTTGATCATGTATTAATTTTTTACTAAATATCACCATCTTGTGGACTTTTGAGATATTTGCAGCAAGGTTCTTCACATTTAGTTGCATTTTCACAACTGCAGTCTTTGTCTGTTTGTTTGATTTTTGTTTGGACAGCAGCTATTAGAAGTATAATCTGTTTTTATTTTGTGGTTGTTGAAGTGATGAGATTAAGAAATTATTTCTTACTATTTTGATGAAGTGTTATTTTGTAACTTAAAAATATTTTGTTACAAGGTTCTTGTTTTACACATTGTGTTCTGTGGACTCCTACATCCACAGGGTTTCACTATAGGCATTACAGTGACAAGGAATAGACTGAATTTCTATTTTTCCCATTTCATATGTTGATATTCTGTTAATAACTTGATTATTTGACAAAAGGATCCTGCTGTGTTTTCAAAAGTTGATCAAACTTGTCATTAGATGAAAACATACACTCATTCTTTTTAGTTTGATATTCAGTATCTATGCTAAAAGCAGTAGGAAATTATAATTGATAAAAAATTATTAAATAAGCATATAAATAAGGAAAAGTATCACATGTTGCCTTTGATTTTCTGTGACTGTGTTCATAGATTGAAGTTCTCTATACGTATAGGATATGTTGGAGGAGGCCCTGGCAAGCTGGGTTGAGTATGCTCAGGGGCCAGATTTTGTAAGTTGTTGCAACGAGTATTTCTCCCCTGTAATTGTTCCTGTTAATTGTGGTGTCTGCTGTGCACATTATGAGGATGTTGGCTCTCTTCTTTCTTTTAATTTTAATCTTGGCCAGGTGGTCTTGAACTCCTGGGCTTGACAGATCCTCTCGCCTCCGCCTCCCAAAGTGCTGTGATTACAGGTATGAGCCACTGCACCCTGCCTGGATCTCTTCTTTTCATGAGACAGCGCACAGGCAATTTGCTGCCATTATACTACCTAGTTCTACTGCACTCTTCTCTGTGGTACCATGGGTTCTGAACTGATTTCTTGATTCTCTTGTGATAAAGTGGAACCAGAGCTAACCAGGACCTCTTAGGCTTCTGTGACTTTGGCTTATATATAGCATGGGTGTGATTATATTGAAGAGAAACCTCTCCCACGAAAGCCTTGGAGATTTTTATGTTTATTACTCACTTCTTTACTCTTTTAATAATAATACCAGCTTCTGAGTATTTTCCCATTACAAAGTGCCATGTGGTATAATTCTTGGAAAATAGATCTTCTTATTTCCATGTTACAGATGAAGATAACTAAGACAGTTGAACAGAAGTCTAGGTTTAAAAGTTCATGACTGTTCCATTATAGCAATTTCTTCTGTGCTAGTATTATTCTCTGACATTTGAGTAAGGAATCCATTTTGAAATCCAAGTCATCAAGTTCAGAAGATAAAGGAAAAAAAATGCATTTTTAAACATACTTTTAGTTTATTGTTATTAAAATCATACACATTAGATTTTTCTTAATAAAACTTCACTTTTAATAGAATTGAACAATACAAATGTTTTGCAGATAAAAAGAGCCTAAAGTTCTATGCATTTTATGAATATTCATGGAGCCCCAACGTGGAGATTTTTGCTGTTTTTTTTCCTTTATTAGTGTGAGAGTAAATAGCAAGTTCATTTATTTTAGATTAATTTTTGTCTTTAAGGTTTAAAGAATATAAAATTTGAACATGGTTAAAAAGCCTTCTCATAGAAACCACTAGTTTATGGTTTAAAATTTAGAAAAATTCTATATATTTATGTTTAAATAGCATCATATTATATTTTTCTATACCTTTTTATTTTACTTAAAAATTTACCTGGGAGAGGTAGTTATGTAAGCACATGTAGGTCTGTTGTGATATATTGAGGCCGGCTTAATCATGGATAGTTACGTTGTTTACAGTTTGTTGTTACAGACAGATTATTACATACTACCTTATATTTCTTTTAAGGACATGAAACATTTAAATTCTGTTTTGTTGCTGTAATACTATTATTTAGATTTGAATTTTATTATTCAAATTATTTTGTTGCTCAGCACTGGATCTTGTATACTACAGTTTTCTTACTGAATTTTAAATCTAATTAATCTCGCATTTGGCTAGAGTGTTTTGAGTAAACTTTCAGGAAGAGAAGGTGTTAGTGGACTTTCTAAACTTTTTGTTTCTGAGAACTACTTCTGTTGACTTCTTATATTTTGACTCTGGCTGGGGATAACAAATATGTTGGGCAAAGAGGATTTATTAGGTATAATCTTAACTTGAAAAATTTTGTCATCAACTGCCCCTTTTAATTTTTAATGGGGAAGGTTCTTCCCTTTCCCCTAGAAGAAATCCTAGGCAAGTCTTCATGTCTTAGGGTATTCTTATAGAATAAGTTATCCTGTGGCCAATCAAAATAATCAGACACAGTTACAAATTAGTAAATTTTTCCCATACTAAATAATAGTCTAATTTCAAATGAACCCCCTGGAATATTAGAAGCCCACTACGAACTGATGGCTTACCTAGAGACTTGAGCCTGGCTCACTCCTGTGTGTGGTCCTCCTCTGGTCTATGCCCAGACAAAGCTAGGGAGGTGAGCAGGTCCCAACATAACAGAAATTTCCTCTGGCTTCACTGTCAAAGCAGCTAAACAGCCTCTTCCTTGTCCTCCTGGTGGCATTAGACACAATCTACTGCATTGCCCCTTCTGCAGGTGACTTTGGACTTGAAGTCAAGGGGGAAATACCTGAGTAGGTATAGCATTCTTTCCTCTTAAAAAAAAATCTTCCTCTTAAGTTTTTCTTAACATTTAATAACACTCAGCTCTTTTATGCCCTGAATTGTAGTTCTTTACCACCTAGTTTAAATTTCTGCATGGTGGCCCTTTTTACAACTTGCTTTGGTATAGGATATTAATAATCATAGCATCTCAAGCACAATTTCTGTTTTCTCATACATCACACAATTTCTGTTTTCTCATACATCACACTAAGTATAAGATTCTTGGTTTGTAATTTCTTTACCACAATTGTACAGATAACCTAGTCTGTCTCTTTGCTGCCTAGAGGCTGGTAGATCTTTTTTCTTTTTATCTTTGAAATATAAGAATTTTATCAGGATACATTCAGGTGTGAGGTTTTATTTATTTATTTATTTCCCATCATTTTCTGATTTTTCATGTGCCTCTTTGATCTGTAGATTTGGGTAAGTTTCCCTTCTCCCTGATCATTTCTTTGATTTTTTCCCCCTCATTTATCATCTTCTCCTTATAATTTCTTTTATTAGTGTGTTGAATTTCCTAGATCAGCCTATGTGTCTCCAGCCTTGTTTCTGATCATTTTTTATCTGTTTATTCTTTTCCTCTGAGATACGGTAAAATTACATGACCTGGTCTTCCATGTGCTGACTTTGTTTTCGCAGTACTTAAAATCTTGTTGACTGCCATCATTGTAAGTTTCTTTTTCTTTTTCTTTTTCTTTTTTTTGTTGCGTAGATACGTGTGTCTTCTTGTAACTGTAATTCCTGCTTCCATAAATACAAGGAAATGTGAATTATTTTGATAGTAAGTTACAGGAAATATCTTTTTTCCTGTTCACTGCAATAACAACTTCATAGGAAGATACATGCACCGATCTTCAATGTACAACCTGCTTTTGGACTGTGATATCTTCTTTCACATCCCATGACCCTTGGTCGTTCTCAAAAATAACTGGGCTTGTACAGATAGAAGTTGAGATGAGTTCTGCTGCAGATTGTATGGTTTTTTTCCCAGATGATTTAGGAATTGACAAAGTGACAGGGAAGGGGAAAGTTTAAATTTACTGTAGCTTCATTTGATTCATTTGTAGATTAACAAAATGAAGAAGAAACCAGTGGTAGAGGATCACACTGGGAGACTTTGCCTCTGTTTTTGTTTTCTGTGTTTGCTGTGATAGCCAGGAGTTAGTTGGAGTTGTGTGTGTGCTTGTGTGCACACGTGTGGATAAGGTAATTTTTATTACAAATAAAGTAATTCTGTGCTACTACTTGGAACCCAGCTTAGTATATGGCCTTTAGTACTTGGTGTGTTTCTTGGAGTTACTGATTAGGATCCACATATACCATCTGACTGCCTCATTTAATGAGAGGGTGGTGTGTGTTTGTTGCTGAAGTTTCTTCTTGCCAGACAGGCTATTCCCACACATACAGAGATTCAGTTAGCCTGCCTTTGATCTGGCCATGCGCAGACTATTTCTAGTAGAAATTCCTCCAGGTTGCTGGTCTAAGGACTTTGGTGCTTCTTTGGTTTCCAGTTTTGTTGCAGTATTTTCTCTGTTCTGTTTTGTTAGTTTTTGTAACAGGTAATCAGCAGGGTGGAGGTAGGGAGAAAGAACAGAGCCAGATACTTATGTTCAAGTTACCATCCAGCTCAGAAGTATCGTAGAAGGTTTAAGGAACTGACAGAGTATGAGATTTTCAACTAGATCAGAGGTTTCTGGATTTTTGATTGAATATTTCCTCTAGTAAAAATAGCTAACTACTCATTTTCCCTCTTTCCTCCTCACTATGTATTCATATATATTGTTATATATATTATATATATCATATATATACTTAACAGACATTATACGGTGTTTACCTATGTGTACATATACATAACTATATATATACACATCCACATATACACATATTTACAAAGCAAATGAGTTTTTAAAATGTTTAATTAGAAGTTTTATTATATTCTTTCAGAAACCTTTGCAGTAAGGGTACTCCATCTTGGAGACAACTGATCTCGTTCTTTTTTTTTTATAAATGTAAAATATAAATATAAAATAAAATATAAAGAAATATTACTCGGATGCCCAGACTGGAATGCACTGGCATGAGCATGACTCACTGCAGCCTTTTGAACCTTCTGGGCTCAAGTGATCCTCCCAACTCAGCCTCCTAAGTATTTGGGATTACAAGCATGTGCCAGTACGCCTGGCTAATTATTCTATTTTTTATAGAGACAGGGTTTCAGCATGTTGCCCAGGCTGGCCTCAAACTGTTGGGCTCAAGAAATCCTTCTGCCTCAGCCTCCCAAAGTGCTGCGATTACTAGGCATTAGCCACTGTGCCCAGCCTTGATCTAGATCTTATGATTTTCACATATTTACTAAGTTAGTAAAGATCTGGATTATAAGATTTAGATTATAAAATCCAGATCTTTTCTACTTTAGTAAACATTTGAATGCCTAATATGGCCCCACTATGCTTGGAAAAGCATTACATGTACAGTCATTTTATAGTCATTTTGCAATTCTAAGGAATATCAATGACTTTGAATTTCAGCATTAAATTTATTGCTCTGATTTTTCAAATTGTTTTTACTGTGATTTTATAAATTGAACAACATGTTAAAATTTATCTTCCTCAAAATATAATTTACTTTACAAATAAGTTTTTGACCTATGAGCCAATGGCTCTATATTTTAATATCTATAGTATGGACAGCACCATGTTTTGGTGACACTACTGTAAGCAAAAATAATACAGAGCCTGTCCTTGGAGCATATAGTCATAAACCGCATAATGGCAGAAAATGTAAAATTAAAATTCTGAAAACTGCTATGAGGAAGAATGTGTAAAAGGGGGCTTTGATTGCAGTCAAAGACATCAAGATAGTTTATTATGAAAACAACTATTGAACTGAGATATAAAGCAATTATAAGTGTTCTCTAAGTAAGCTCTTGAGAAAGAGCATGGTCTAGAGTGGGCTATCCAGAGAGTCCAGGCTGAGGTAAATTGCAGAGACTCCATGGCTGAAGGGAGCACTGCGAGTCAGAGGAATGGAAGTGAGCCCTCTGTGGCTGAGGGGCAGAGAGTAATGGACTGCATCATGAGAGATGAGGTTGGGGCTGGTGGGAGATGGGGGCAGTTAACACAGGCCGTTCTAAGCCACGTTGAGAATTTGGAGCATTGTCCTAGGGAGTTATCTGTAGAAGGGAGGGTTGGGGAGATACGATAATATCTGTATTTTGGAAAGATCACAGGGACATTTTTGAATGTTTTGTCGTTTGTGAAAAGGGGAAAATCAAATGTATTTATTTTTTTGAAAAGACAAATAAAAAGACACTTTTTTTCTTTCTTTTTTGAAAGGCATTATAAATATGACCTTGTGATACGTCAGTGCACTTGATAAGCACATTCATCACTGTCTTCTATTCCTTTTAATCCTGCATAGTTTGGTTTCCAGACTTAACTGTGCATTGAGATCGCCTGAGGAATATAAAAGCATATTTAAAAAGGAGTAGATTAGGGCACAGTGGCCCACATCTGTAAACCCACCATTTTGGAAGGCTGAGGTGGGAGGATCCCTTGAGCCCTGGAGTTCAGGACTAGCCTGGGCAACATAGGGAGACTCCATCTCTACAAAAATTTTTAAAAGTAGGCCAGGCGCGATGGCTCATGCCTGTAATCTTAGCACTTTGGGAGGCCAAGGCGGGCAGATCACGAGGTCAAGAGATCGAGACCTTCCTGGCCAACATGGTGAAACCCCATCTCTACTGAAAATACAAAAATTAGCTGGGCATGGTGGCGTGCACCTGTAGTCTCAGCTACTCGGGAGACGGAGGCAGGAGAATCACTTGAACGTGGGAGGTGGAAGTTGCAGTGAGCTGAGATTGCACCACTGCATTCCAGCCTGGTGACAGAGTGAGACTCCGTCTCAAAGAAAAAAAAAATAAAAGCCAGGTGTGGTGGTGTGTACATGTGATCCCAGTTACTTGGGAAGATGCGGTGGGAGGATCACTTGAGCCTAGGAGGTTAAGATTGAAGGAAGCCATGATTGCGCCACTCCACTCCAGGCTGGGCAATAGAGTGAGACCCTGTCTCAACAAAAAGGAAAAAAAAATGCTGTAGAAGCCTGTGTCCTACCCTAGAACTAGTGACTCAGTTTCTGGTTATGGTACCTCAGAATCTATATTAAAATAAACAGAACCCTCTCAAGTGATTCTAGTGCATCCCTGTTAATACTGGTTCCCAAAGAGATATTAGGGTCTTACTGTCCATTCCCTAATGAGAGGAATACTTATTCCCCATTCTCTTCACACTAATAAACTATACATACACATTTTGTGAATTGGTAATACAAATATCCATTTATTTAACACATAACATGCTTTTTTTTAATCGCAGGTAGATGGCACAAATCTTCAGGGTTTTACTAATCAACAAGCAGTAGAGGTATTGCGACACACAGGACAAACGGTGCTCCTGACACTAATGAGGAGAGGCATGAAGCAGGAAGCCGAGCTCATGTCAAGGGAAGACGTCACAAAAGATGCAGATTTGTCCCCTGTTAATGCCAGCATAATCAAAGGTAATCCTAGGTTAATCTGGTTTTTAGTTAGACGTTTATATTGTCTCCAGTTTTTTTTAAATTCCAAAGTAACTTACTATTTCAGAATGGTTTTAAATTATTCAGAATGCTTTTTACCCTCAACTATTCATTATAAACCAAGGCAAGAAAGGAAGTTTAATAAAGTCAGGATTAATCGGGACCAGCAATGTGTCTATAAACTATAGAGTAGGCTGCTGAATAGAGCAGATTTCTTTCTGTCTTACTCATTGTCACCATTTCTCAGTTGGAAACAGGCAGTCATTTACCTTTCTGTTTCTGCCTTACTCCTGGATGTCATTGCAATGTTCTCACTTTAGGGGAGTGCTCGTCTGCCTGGATTATTTATGTGACCTTCATAATAATTCTAAATGCCCAGCCTTTCCTTGAAGGAATTGACTATAATTCCACATTTAGAAATGTCATTCATAAGCTGTTTGTACATGAATATGTCTGCAAATTACTGAAACCCCTATGTAGCTCAGTGATTTATTGGTAGAAATCAGGCTTTTGGCTGAAAAGGCTTTTGGCTGTTTCATTTCTAAAATTGTGGACCATTCTGATGTTTATGCCATTTATACATATTGCACTATTAAGAAACAGAGGAGCAAATCACAGGAGAAATGTATTACTTCTTTTCCACTAACAGAACTTGCCTTTAAGTACATATAGTTATTAAGAAGTTTATCTCTAAAAAACAGACTCTCATGTAGGAGTTCAAATAAATATACTGGGTTTAGAAAAATTCAAGTGCTTGATTATACTAAAGATAAAATTACTAAAATATTTTTATCTTTAAGAAAATTATGAAAAAGATGAGGATTCTTTATCTTCGAGGAGAAACACCAACATATTACCAATTGAAGAAGAAGGTAAACACCTAGAGCCAGCTTTTGTACTTCATTATTTTTCTTTTTTAGAAATGACTTTTGCAAATGTGATTAAGCCTCTATGGATACATTGTAAGTTACTAAAAAAAATTTCAAAAAGTGATGTTTGTAAATCCCTATTTATAAATGTGACTAAGTGGTCTTACAGATTAAAACATTCCATTTATAGCTAAATTATTCTTTCATTTATTGTTCACTTACACTTTCTTGCTGAGTCAGTCTATTCTTACTTCCATATTTTTTTGACTAGAACTCCTCAGGAATTAACTGGTTATATATGTGGTTCTAATTTAATCTCTTTGTCTGTATACAGCCAACATAAACTAACAGTTATAAAATTATAAAGTATTTAAAAATAAACACAGGAGAATCATTAACACATAAGCTCTTGGGAATGAGACTGTTCAATTTTGGGAGGCTTTTTTCTCACTTCTTAATTTTTCAGGGGTTCCAAGATTTAATATTGGGAAGTTGGTTTGGAAGGTAATTGCAGAGAAATTATCACACCTTCTGGGAATTCTCTCACTATAAACATAGGACCCATCAAGCTATTTTTAAAAATTTAGAGTAGCATTATTATTATTATTATTATTATTTGTATTAGAGACAGGTTTTGCCATGTTGGCCAGACTGGTCTCAAACTCCTGACCTCAAATGATATACCCACCTTGGCCTCCCAAAGTGCTGGGATTACAGGCGTGAGCCACCACACCTGGCCAGTAGCATTATTTTAATACATAGTTTTGCCAGAATGTTGCTCTCCTCTTTTTATTCTGTATGCTGTGTGCTTCTTTTACCTTTCAGATTGCTTTAGGTACTTGATAACTTAAACCCACTGAACAGAATACAAGACTGATCTCCCTCCCTTCGTGTGAATTCTTTTTGCTATATAATTACACCAAAGCTTTGTTGTTCTTTAACATATCTGTTCCTTCATTATTGGATTTTCTGCTGAAAATTTTGAATGAGCTTTACTATTTTAAAGGGATATTTATGTTTGCAGAGATATTCCAGAAGTTAGATCTGTAGAATTCACATGTACTAATAACATTCTGCCATTTTTACACTAATAAGTAAATAAATTATTTAGGCTAAAGTGAATATCAAGAATTGTAGGAAAGGATAAAAATGTTTAGAGCATGATACTTGTGATATTAAGTGGACATGAGTGTGGGAGTTATCACCAAGGTGCAGAACCATTTATTTTGCTTTGGTGAAGGTAGCTAATGAGAAATCTCTCTCTCTCTGTGTGTGTGTGTGTGTGTGTGTGTGTGTGTGTGTTTGTGGCAGGATACATGGGGGTGACTATAGACCTAGAATCAGGAATCCCAGAATCTTTTTAAAACAAAATAAAGCACAGACTTCTAAGTGATTTTAATGCATTTGCCCTAGTACCAGTCCTCAGAAAAGGGATAAGATATTATTGCCTCTTCCACAGATATTTTACACGTCGTGCAAGCCTGGACGAGTCATTTGACTTCCCAGCCAGATCAGAGGTTTAGACTTTATGATTTTTAAATATATGCCTGAAATCCAGTCTTGGGGCAGTTGTGAGAGGGTAAGAATGTAGAGTTGTTCTGCTGAAGGTTGGTTGAATATGAATTGCAGACTGTTTTTATCAGCAGCATGATTCCCTACTTTCTCCATTCATAATCTCACCTGCTTAAATCACTGCCTAGCTGTGTAAACACGGCAGACTTAGAAAGAAAGTGTGGAAAGAGATAGGACTCTGAACACTCTCCTATTTCTCTTGCAGAATCAGTTCAAAGCTTCCCTGTAATCTGTGTTCATCCTTGCATAGTTATTTCCCTCTGTACTGAATTTATTTGCTTTTGTTATTTTTAGTTGACCTATAATAATTGTACATATGTTTGGGGTACAGTCTGATATTTCCATACATGTATACAGTATATAATGATCAAATCAGAGTAATTAGCATATCTATCACCTCATAGATTTGTTTTTTCTTTGTGTTGGGAACACTCAACGCAACATCCTGCTCCTCTGGCTATTTGAAAATATACAGTAAATTGAAGAGTGATATCAACAAGATGACAGATTAGAAGATTCCTCCCACATCCTTCTTCCTACATACATACAACTAGAAACTATCAAAGACAAAAATACCACCCTGGGTTCACCAGAGTTCACCAGAGTTCAACCCTGAGTTCACCAGAACTAGAGGGAGAAGCAGAGAAACTTCCTAGGCCTACGGAATTGAGAGAAGCCATGACTGATAAGATAAATGGTAATTTTAGGCTGAGCTGCCCCCTTCCTCAAGCTGGCATAATGCCGCTCAAAGAGAATTGCTTTAGACCCACAGTTCCCAAGATGAGAGGAGGAAATTGGAGTTAGACATTCAGTCTCTCCACTGGTCTGGTAATCTTTCACTGGAAATCCACGTAGGTCCCTTGCCTGTGAACCACTGGGAGTTCTGGGAGGGCTAAAGCACTTGGGGTGAGTTGGGAACAAAGACAGAGGCACTGATTACAGTGACTGGCATGCATTTTGGCAGGTATTCTGCACTCTGATAAGTGGGTACGCCATGTTGAAGAGACTGGCTGGTTCCATGTTGCTGCTGGGGTACAATCTGTGGGAAGATCCTGTCTTTAGTTGGATTTTCCACAAAATCCTGGTGCTCTCATGGAGCCGTCTCCTGGCCTAGAAACAACTGAAAGGTTGGGATTAAGTTTTGGTGCCAGCTTAAATCTTCCCCAGACCGGGGACCCATAGCAGGGCAACAATACAATTCTAGGGCAATGTTTAACTTTCGGTGCTCGCTGTAAGCCTTCCCTAGACAGGAAATAATAGCACGTCAAGGAGTTAGTTCCAGGGAAGTGTTTTAGTTCCAGTACTCATATAAATCCTCCCCAGAATGGGAAAAAACAACAGCCCAGCATTTAAATTCTGATACCAAGTAGTAAAGCTCTGACACCACCAAAGAGCACTTGCAAAAACTGGGAGAGGTAGCCAGCTCCTCAAATGAACCATCATCAGTGTAAAAATACAAGGATTGTGAAAACATGGAGAAGTAGAATACCACCAAAAGAAACTAACAGAGCTTCAGCAGTGGACCCAGAAGAATTGAAGATCTATGAAATGTTGTACAGAAAATTCAGAATAATCCTGCCAAAGAGGTTCAGGGAATCACAGGAAAATATGAATAGAAAACAAAATGAAATTTTAAAAATCCAGGATCACAATGAGAAATTTGATAAAGAATTATTTCTTTGTGTCTTCTATTTTTATCTTTGTATCTTTTATTTCACTGTATCTTTATTTTTATCTTTGTCTCTTTTATTTTTATCTTTTATAAATAAAAGATACAAACCTTAGAAATAAATAATACAGTAAGCCAAAATCTCATTAGAAAGTTTTGATTGAAGCAAATTTGATCAAACAGACAAACTTAGTGAGCTTGGAGAAAGACCATATGAAATAACCCTATCAGAGGAGCAGAAAGACAAAATAATTTAAAAGAGTGAAGGAGACCTATGAGAATTGTGGGATACCATCAAGTGAACTAACCTCTGTGTAATAGGAGGTCCTGAAGGAGACCAGAGAGAAAAAGGCCTAGAAAGCACATTTAAGGAAATAGTAACTGAAAATTTCTCAAATCTGGAGAAAGACAACACCATCCAGCTACAGGCTTAGGGGTAACCAAATATATTCAGTATAAAGAGGAAATCCCCAAGGCACATCATAATCAGACTAGCAAAATAAAAAAGAAAACTGAAAGCATCAAGAGAAAAGAAACACCACATTCAAAGGAGCCCCAATATTGCTACATTGCTTTCTAGTGAAGTAATGGAAAAAGATATTTCATGCAAATGGAAACAAAAATGAAGAGCAGAAGTAGCTATACTTACGTCAGATAAAATAGACTAAATGAAGCACAGTAAAAAAATAAAAATACAAGGTTATTATATAATGAGAAAAGCATCAGTAGTTCAATATAGCAAGCAGGTATAACAATTGTAAATATATATACACCCAACATCAGAGCACCCAAATATATTAAAAACTTAATAAACCTGAAGGGAGAGATTTACTGCAATATAATAATTGCAGGGGACTTCTGCACCCTACTTTCAGCAGTAGACAGATTATCCAGACAGAAAATCAACAGTAAAACATCAGTTAGACTTCATTGTAGACCAAATTGACACAATAGACATTTACAGAATATTCCATGCAACAGCT
This sequence comes from Papio anubis, assembly GCF_008728515.1. Taxonomy (NCBI): domain Eukaryota; kingdom Metazoa; phylum Chordata; class Mammalia; order Primates; family Cercopithecidae; genus Papio; species Papio anubis. The sequence continues at coordinate 42,385,625 of NC_044988.1, read as the reverse complement.
GCAGAATATACATTTTTCTCAACAACATATGAAACATACTCCAGGCTAGACCATGTATTATGACACAAAACAAGTCTTTATAAATCTTAAAATGCCAAAATCATATTAAGTATCTTTTCTGACCATAATGGAATAAAACTAGACATCAATAACAGAAGAAACATTGAAAACTCTACAAATTCATTGAAATTTAATACTATGCTTCTGAACAGTAAATACATCAATAAATTCAAAAGGAAACTTAAAAATTTCTTGAGACAAGTGAAAATGGGAACACGGCATACCAAACCTATGGCCTACAGCAAAAGCAGTTCTGAGGGGGAAGTTTATAACAACAAATACCTACATCAGAAAAGAGGAAAGACTTCAAATAAACAAACTAATTATGAACCTGAGAAAAGCAAGAACAAACCAAACCTGATGGAGCAGAAGGAAAGAATAATAATTGTAGCAGAAATAAATGAAATTGAGACAAGAATACAAAAGATTAAGAAAACGGAAAGTTGGTTTTGTAAAGGTAAACGAAGTCATCAAGTCTTTTGCCGTAGTAACTAAGCCAAAAAGATGACCTAAAATAAATAAAATCAGAGACAAGTAGGAGGCATTATAATTGATACTATTGAAATACATAGGATTGTTAGAGACTATTATGGACAACTGCACACCAGTAAATCAGAAAACCTAGAAGAGAGGGATAAATACCTGGACACTTACAGTCTACCAAGATTGTAAGATTAAACCATGAAGAAATAGAAAACCTGAACAGACCAGTAACAAGATTGAGTTGGTAATAAAAAGTCTCTCGTTAAAGAAAATCCCAGGACTTGACACTTCACTGCTGAATTCTACCAAACATTTAAAGAACTAATCCAGTTCTACTAAACTATTCCAAAAAATTGAAGAGGAGGGAATACTCACAAACTCATTATATGGGGCCAGCCTTGCCCTGATTCTAAAGCTAGACAAGGACACACAACGAAAATAAAACTACAAATCCTTCATGAACATAGTTGCAAAAATCCTCAACAAAATACTAGCAAACCAGATTCAACAACACGTTAAAAAGATCATTAATCATAAAGTATTGTTCATCCCAAGGATGCAAGGATGTTTCAACATATGCAAATCAGTAAATGGGATACATCACATTGACAGAACAGAGAACAAAAATCATATGATCATTTCAATAGATGCTGAAGAAGCATTCAATAAAATTCAACATTCCTTCATGATAAAATCTTTCAACAAACTAGCAATTAAAAGAACATGCCCAAAATAATCAAGGCCATATATGCAGATCCACAGCTAATATACTGAACAGAGAAAAGTCAAAAGCCTTTTCTCTAAGATCTGGAATAAGACAAGGATGCTCACTTTTACCACCTTTTCTTCAACATAAGTACTGCAAGTCCTTGCCGGAGCAATTAAGCAAGACAAAGAAATAACGGGCATCCAGATTGGAAAGAGATAAGTCAAATTGTCCTTATTTGCAGATAAAATGATCCTATATTTAGAAACCTAAAGAATTCACCAAAAATGGTTAGAACTGAGATATGAATTTAGTAAAGTTGCAGGATACATACTCAACATAAAAAATAAGTAGCATACACTGTAGCAAATAATCTGAAAAAGAAATCTAGAAAGTGATGCCATTTACAACAGCTGCAAGTAAAATAAAATACCTAGGAATAAATGTGAACAAAGAAGTAAAAGATTTCTGCAGTGAAACCAACAAAACACTGATGAGAGAAATTGAAAAGGACACAAAAATATGGAAAGATATTCAATGATCATGGACTGGAAGAATTAATATTGTTAAAATATCCATACTACCAAAAGATATCTATATATTCAATGCCTTACCTATTAATATACCAATGACATTCTTTACAGAAGTAGAGAACAACCCAAAAATTCACATATACCCACAAATGATTCCAAATAGGCAAAGCAGTCTTGAGCAAAAAGAACAAAGCTGGAGGCATCACACCAACAGACTTCCAAGTATATTACAGAGGCCTGTCCCAAAACACACACACACACACACACACACACACACACACGGATTAAATATATAAATATAAGACCTGAAGGAAACGTTAGGAAAATGCTTCAGGACATTGGATTGGTCGGGCAAAGATTTTTTATGTAATACCTTAAAAGCACAGGCAACCAAAGCCAAAATGGACAAATGGGATCACATCAAGCTAAAAAGCTTTTCTGCACAGCGAAGGTAACAATCAACAATGTGAACAGACAACCCAAAGAATGGGAGAAATATTTTCAAGCTATCCATCTGATTAATAACCAGAATATATAAAGAGCTCAAAAAACTCAATAGAAAAACAAATAATCTGATTAAAAATTCACAAAAGATCTGAATAGACATTCCTCAAAGGAAGACATACAAATGATCAATAGGTATATGAAAAAATGTTCATCACTGATCATCAGAGAAATGCAAGTCAAAACTACAATGAGATATCGTCTCACCCTAGTTAAAATGGCTTTTATCCAAAAGACAAGCAATAATGAATGCTGACAAGGATGCGGAGAAAGGGGAACCCTCATATGCTGTTGGTGGCAATGTAAATCAGTGCAGCCACTGGGGAGAGGAATATGGAGGTTCCTCAAAAAACGAACAGTTTACCGTATGATCCAGCAATCCTACTCTGGGTATATATCCAAAAGAAAGGAAATCAGTATAGCAAAAGAAATATCTGTACCCCTATGTTTATTGCCATTCTGTTCACTATGGCTAAGATACGGAAGCAACCAAAGTGCCCATCAACAGGACAATGGATGAAGAAAGTGTGGTATATATACACAATGGGATCACATTCAGCCACAAAAAGAATGAAATTTTGTCTTTTGTAACAACAGGGATGAAACTGGAGGACATTGTGTTAAGTGAAATAAACCAAGCACAGAAAGACACATACTGCATGATCTCACTTACAAATGGGGTCTTAAAAACTTGATTTCTGGACATAGAGAGTAGAATGACCAGAGGCTTGGAAGAGTTTGGGGAGGGGTGGGATGAAGAAATATTGGTTACTGGGTACAAAAATATAGTTAAAGAGAAGGAATAAGTTCTAGTGTTCAACAGTACAGTAGGGTGGCAATAATTAATAACTTATTGTATATATCAAAATAGGAAGAAGATTTGGAATGCTCCCAACACAAAAAAATGTATAGTAAATGTTTGAGGAAATGGATATCCTAATTATCCTTATTTGATCATTACACATTGTATGCATGTATCAAAATATCATATATGCCCTATAAATATATATGATTATGTATCATTAAAATATTTTAAAAAGAGAATATACAATAACTTGTTAATTGTAGTCACCCGATAATGTTAGAATTGCTCAGCATGGTGGCTTATTGGTGTAATCCCAGCTACTCAGGAGTGTTCCTGAGACCAGGAATTTGAGTCCAGCCTGAGCAACATAGCAAGATCCCTCATCTAATTTAAAAACAAGCAAATAAACAAACAAAAACACTGGAACATATTTCTTCTATCTAGCTGTACTTTTATATCTGTTAACCTCTGGACTGAATTTAATTTTGAGAAAATAACACTTATTTGGGGAGGCTAGTCTTCGAACCAAAAAAGAAATTATAGTTTATTGTTGTCTTTTAAGGAGAAAACAGAATCCTCTTATTCGCTTAAAGCATAACAGATCTACAAAATATGCCTGAAATGAAAGCTCCTGGATATTCCCACTAAAAGAGGAGGCAACTAATAAGAAATCTGAATTTTTTAACACTCTTTAACTTTGAAATTTGAAAGCTAAAAAGGATACTGAAATTTAATTTAGAGAATAGTGCCTAATAGAGATTTTAAAAAGATAACTCTTATGAGTAGGAACTGTCATAAAATATGGAAATCTTTGACTATGACTTTAAATTTCTCAACCAGTTTCTTGTTTTAGGTAAGCATTTTAAATTCAGTATTGTTTACATAATTTGTTTAGTGTTTTTCTTTCCTTTTAAAAATTTCTCTTTTTGTAAATTATTGAGATATCAATTATAGGCTTTTAATGTATAGCTTTAGTTTTTTATTATTTCTTTATATTTTCTCATTGTACATGGAGTTACATATATTGTTTGTTGATTTCGTTTGTTTGATTTTGTGAAGTAATAACTTAGTCCTTTTTCCCCCTGATGAACTAAATGAAAATAAAACAGACAACATTGAAGATGACATCACTTTTTACTGTAGCATTAGCAGAGGACTACAAAGTGAATTCTGGAACTGCTCAGAGTCCTTATTCTTTTAAATAAAAATTAGATAATACATGGACACTTTAATAGAAATATAGTTAAGATTTAAAATAAATCTGTTAAAAGTGAGCAGTGTCAAACATAGAAATGATAGGGTTCTTAATTGAAGTATTAAAATAATTATGGAGATGAGAATAGCCCATATATTGGGCGAAGAATTTGATTTGATACAATGGGATCTGATCACAGAATCCTTGGCACAGGATGTTAAGATACGGAGATTTTTGTAGTTTGCTACTAACTTAATTGCCTTGACTATTTCAGGGTATCCATTACTCTCAGCTGAGATAGAAGAAATAGAAGATGCACGAAAACAAGAAGCTGTCCTGCTGACAAAGTGGCAAAGGATTATGGGAATTAACTATGAAATAGTGGTGGGTTAGCTTACCTTCTGTAATTTACAACTTGTAACTGTATTTCAGCAGGCAGTTTGAGGGAATAATAGAGGCAATCATTAGAGTTCCAGAGAAGAACCAAATGTACAGGACTTTTTTAGACAACCTAATGTGGTGATTCAGGTAATAAAAAAAATTTAGGTTGGAGAAAGGTATATAGTAACAAAGGAACTGAAATAAATGGGATAGAAGTTTTGAAACTTGTATTTTATCAGTATTTTAATATTTCCAGTAGTAGTATGAATAATATAGACACAAGGAAGGGTTTTTCTGATTTTTAAACCTATGATTTATAGAAAGGATGAAAATAGAATGAGTTTATTTAAAAATAAAACAAAATGTATCATGACTTATGAACGAAATTGTAAAAGGACTCTTTTCTACTCTTTCTTTTCCCCTCCTATGTATTTACCTTCCTGAAGAGGTTAATTCTGCATACTTTTTTTCATACCTCTTATGCTGTGGTGAATGTTTTATGTTTATTAATAGCCTGTATATCTAGCATAGCCATTGTGATCTACCATTCCAAAAGGAGGTCTAACAAAATTCATATAAATGATCAATCTTAAGATACATACCAGCAAATTTCACGGATTTCAAAAGAAAGAATAAAATACTATGTTAGGTAGAATTTTTCATATTTCTTGTAAATTTGTATGCCTCTGGACTAGAAGGGAGAAGATACAACAGATGACATATATTAATGACTAGCATTTATAGAGTACTTTGTGCCAAGCAGCAGTGTTCTTAGTGTTTGATTTAATCCTCATGACCATAATCATCTGGGTTTTTTTTCTCATTTTTTGAGACAAGGTCTCGCTCTGTCACCCAGGCTGGAGTGCAGTGGTGCAGTCATGGCTCACTGCAGCCTTGACCACCAGGGCTCAAACTTCTCCTGCCTCAGCCTTCCAAGTAGCTTGGACTACAGGCATGCAGCACCACACCCAACTGATTTTTGTATTTTTTGTAGAGACTGGGTTTCGCCATGTTGCCCAGGCTGGTCTTGAACTTCTGGACTCCAGCAGTCTGCCCGCCTCAGCCTCCCAAATTGCTGGGATTACAGGCATGCACCACTGCACCTTGCTATAATCTTTTTTTTTAAACATTCAAAATGATTAACAGTCAAATATGGATTGAGTAAGTATAGCTGTTACTACCATTTTGAATTGACTTAAGGAAAAATACATTAAGGTCCATCTTAACAGTGGTTAATTTAACATGAAACTTCAGAAATTATTTTCATGGAGGGATAGGGTTAATGTGGCAGATGTGCATAACTGAGACTGCATTTCTTTGGGTGGTAACTGAATAATGAAGGAGACCCTTTAACTAGCCTTTTTGTCATAGGCGTCAGAGCTCAGACTGAACTTTTTCTTTTTTTTTTAATTTTACTTTAAGTTCTAGGATACATATACAGAATGTGCAGGTTTGTTACATAGGTATACACATGCCATGGTGTTTTGCTGCACCTATCAACCCATCATCTAGGTTTTGAGACCCGCATGCATTAGGTATTTATCCTAATGCTCTCCCTCCCCTTGCCCCCACCCCGCTACAGGCCCTGGTGTATAATGTCCCCCTCCCTGTGTCCGTTTGTTCTAATTGTTCAACTCCCACTTATGAGTGAGAACATATGGTGTTCTCACTCATAAGTTCCTGTGTTAGTTTGCTGAGAGTGATGGCTTCTAGCTTCATCCATGTCCCTGCAAAGGACATGAACTAATTCTTTTTTATGGCTATATAGTATTCCATGGTGTATATGTGCTACATTTTCTTTATCCAAAGGCTGAACTTTTAGCTACCCTTTGTGCTCATGCTTTCTTGGTGGCATTCCTAGTAATCTGTCAAGGGCAAAAGTGTACAATAAATGAAAAAGGACTAAGTTATTTATGGGCTGTGGTCAGATAAAGGTAATAAGACATAGATCTGACTTCAAATTGTTTGCTATGTAGTGATACAGCATAAATGAAATCATAAGGGAAGTAGTATAACAGTACTGACTAATGGACATTATTGGATGGGACATTCTCAGAGGAAGTGATGTCTAAATTGGGTTTTCAGAAGTGAGAAGGATTTCATCCAGTATTAGATTTCAAAGTCAGATGATATCGCCTCTGAAACTGACTTCTGCACATTATCATTAAAAGTTGAAAAAGCTCTTTTTAATGAAACTTTTTTTTAGTCCTTTTATCCCTCAGTTTCCTTAACTATAAAATGAAAGGGATAAAGTAGATCATCTTTGGCGTACCTTCTGATTTTAGTATTATATTTTTTGGATTCTGTGTGAAAACGAGCAGCTTTCTAACATTCTTCATTATTTAATTTAACAGTAGGAAATTGGAAGTTCATTCTTTTGTTTTAAGCTTTGATCATTTTTAAAGACCATTGTCTCTGGATACAGCATAAAACCAGGAATGTGGTTCTAGGTTCTTTGTTTAGATTCAAACCCTTTTCTAGCTGTGCAACTCTGGTCATGGTAACTTTTCTGAACCTCGTTTTTCTACTTGGGAAACAAGGAGAAAAATTGTACCTATTTATGAGAAGCAAATGAGACCTATGTAATGGGTGCTTGCAGCTGACTGCTTCTGTTCAGTTTGTTAGTTCATGAAATCAAAAGACACCAGTACTCTTTCAAAGGAAAAGCCCCAAAGCTTTGCAGTTTTTTACCATATGGTTTTTGAAGCTTTGTGAGAAAGATGACCACTTTTAGGTAAACATAAAACATAAAATGTGTGCATGAGTAGAAATAAAAAGAAAGAATATAAAAATTGTGATTTTTTATTTTTTTTCTTTTCAGGTGGCCCATGTGAGCAAGTTTAGTGAGAACAGTGGATTGGGGATAAGCCTGGAAGCAACAGTGGGACATCATTTTATCCGATCTGTTCTGCCAGAGGGTCCTGTTGGACACAGTGGGAAGCTTTTCAGTGGAGACGAGCTATTGGAAGTAAGGAGCTATGCTGTTCCTTCTCCTCCTTAAACGAGACATGGAAAAGGTTGCAGGAGGCTTAATGTGGTGAATAAATTCTCATTTTAAATTTCCCCTCCAAAGGGGACTTGAGAAAAATCTACAGATGAAAACAACCCAAAGCAGAAATTTTGTATCTGTGTGTACATTTAGCTTTAGACCTAATTCCACGCCATTTTTTATTTAGGTTCAGAAAACTATAAAAACAGTCTGAAAATTTTTTAACATTTATTTAATTTTTAGAATAAATAATACATTCACATGTTTAAAATCACAGAGAATACAAAGATAAAGGATGGAAAAAGAGTATCCTTCCTGTCCCCATTCATCCAGTTCTCATCACCCTTCATTAGGTAACTACTAACATATTTGCTTCTTTGTAATCTGCCAGTATTTTTAATGCATAAATAAGAAAGTTTGAATATATTATTTTCTCTCACTTTTCAAAACACACTAGCATACAATATATGTCATTGTCCAATTTTTTTTTACTTTATAATTACATAAAATGTCAAAGTTTTATAATATTCTTCTCCTTGTCCCTTTCATTCTTTGGAAGTATTTTTATTGTCTTTTTTTTTCCAGACCACTACACTGGCAGATCAAACATGAATGAAAGCTAGTGGTTTTTCTTTGAGTGCTTTAGAAGCTCTAATTCCAACAATACTCTCAACTTGCACATAAATTTAGATGGTATTTCCACAGGTCTCACTATAGTTCTGAGCACAGTAAACTATGGTAATGACTATAGTAAAATTTATATTTAATAAAAAAGGTGTTCAAAAGAATGTTCATATTATGAAGTGTTGTTTCTTGGACAGTATATCTTTTTTCACAGGTAAATGGCATAACTTTACTTGGGGAAAATCACCAAGACGTGGTGAATATCTTAAAAGAATTGCCTATAGAAGTGACAATGGTGTGCTGTCGTCGAACTGTGCCACCCACCACCCAATCAGAATTGGATAGCCTGGACTTATGTGATATTGAGCTAACAGAAAAGGTATCAGATTTGCGTACATGAGGTTAACCTACATATATAATGGAAAGGCTAAATGACTTAAAAAATTTTAAGCATTTTTTAATTAGGTATTTGATTTACTCACATAGCCCATGGCTTGGAGTATAGAATTTAAAGTCAGACAAATCTGGGTTTGAATCAGACTTGACACTAGCTGTGGGAAATTGGGTAAATCACTTCATCTTTCTGAACCTCAGTTTTCTCCTTGGTAAAATGTCAGTCATGATGCCTGTCTCAAAAAGTTGCCCTGAAGGTTAAATAAGATTATGTAATCATGTTAGATATTAATGCACACTACATACTTGTTTAATTTACTTGCAGTATTTCTATGAAGTAGATGCTCATATTCATCTCCATTTGCAGAAGAGAAAACTGAAGTATATAAATAGTGTGTACATAGTATATATGTTTTAAAAAATATTTTTGAATAACCTATCCAACTCTGCCTGGCGCACAGTTACCACTTAGGGAATGGCTAAAATATGGATGGACACAGCATTTCTGTGTGGATAGGTCTTACTTGTTTACATACTGTCCTTTTAAAATACCGTAAATTTGAGTCCATAATGCTACATGTCAGATAATTCTCTGTGACATTCAGGAAGTCACATTTTCCTGTTTGTTTATTATTTTTCATTCATTGATATGATGTCAAGAAATGGAGCTAATCAGTTTTTCTGAGGATACACAATACATACCTAAAGTTAGGATTTGGACTTTGCATAATTTGTGGTCTAATCAAATCTCCTTTAAGGTATATTGAGAGATGATGTTAGGATTTGATTTATATTATATTGAATGGATCAGTACAATGGAATAATTTTGAAAAATTTGAAGAATAAAATGCATAGTTTAATATTCATATGGGTGATTAGAATAGGGTAGAACAAGAAACATAATTTAGCACTCAAAGTCTAGCACCCTATATATATCCATCCATGTTTTTATGTGTATAATGGGGTTATTACAATAAAGCAGATAGGCGTCATTTGCATTTGTGGTCCTAGGCTGTGCAGTAATTGATTAGAAGCAAAGATACTGTACAAACTGGAATTTCATCCTCATAAGACGCATCTTTAAGTTATGTTCATATAGATGAACAAAGTTTGAATTAACCTATATTCTTTAATTTATTTTTACTGCAAGAAGCTAACATTTTGAATTCCTATTTCTGTCAGATGCTTTATAAATGTTACTTCATTTAGTCCTCAGAAAATTCTATGAGATGGGTAACTCTGGGGCCCAGGTTATGAACATTGCTCAATGTAACTCAGATTTTAAATATTCAAGCTGCTTCAAGCTGGGGCAAATCTGGTTTCAAATCTTATGTTTTGCCACTGTGTATGTTAATTTGTTAATGAAATAACCATATGCACAAGTCACAGCATTTTGGAACTCTTATTTGCATAGAGTATAGAACTTTTGTATATATCCATTTTCTCTTGTTTTTAATTATCTTAAGAATTCCTTTTATTTAATATCAAAATGGGTTTACATTTTTTTCTGACTCTAGAGATTATTGAAACACTGACGAAAGAAGTGACAGTCACCCACAGTCGTGCTGTCGAGATGTAACATTGCATATTTTCGTAAACCATTGAATCATGTATTTTTAATGTTTGTTAAAACTTAGGTATTTCTTCCTTTTTAACAGCTTTCAATAATTACTACCTTAATTCCTAAAGGTTTCATGAAAAGCTGTTGCTACTCTTGTTTGAGGATGTTTTGTTCTGGACAGGCGCTGGGAATACCCCTTTTCTTGTAGTGCTGGTATGTGTGTCAGCAAATGTAATGCCTCTGAAATAAGAGCTGTCTGATGTTATCCAGCCTCATGTAGATCTAGGTGAGTTCATCGGGTCGTCAGAGACAGAGGATCCAGTGCTGGCGATGACTGATGCGGGTCAGAGTACAGAGGAGGTTCAAGCACCTTTGGCCATGTGGGAGGCTGGCATTCAGCACATAGAGCTGGAGAAAGGGAGCAAAGGACTTGGTTTTAGCATTTTAGATTATCAGGTAAGTATATACTGCTTTTAACAATTTTTTTTTAAAGATGCTGTATACTAAAGGCATATTGTTGCTATCAAAGAAAAAGCAGATGATGATAGTTTACAGCCATCAAAGACAATTTCTTTTTTCCAGTCAGTCTTTCACAATAGTGATTTATATGATTCATTGATTATCATAAAGGATTTCTTTTAATATTGAGTTCATTGAGCTATTTTTATTTCACCTCTTGAGAATTGGAATACACATTTTAGGAATATCATAGTGGGGTTTTTTTTTTTGTTATTTGAGGAGTGTTTATATTATTTTTACTTCCATGCACTTATTTGGTGACTCATATTTTAATGATAAGTCATAAAGAAGTAGATATTTCTTTTGTCTATAACATGAATGCTAATGTATAATCTGATATTCCAATTAATATTTCTGCTGTTCCAATCATTTGACAAAATTTATGAATATACTTAAGTTGGTCAAGTTGGCCTTGTGTCCCTGTCTGCATTGCATTCTTGGCTAAGCAAGGAGATGGTTAGCCTGTCTGATGGAGTGCAGCTGTTGCTCCTTACACTGGATCAGAAAGCCACCGTAGATGACTCCAGGAAGCTGTGTTCATAGGGCCTGACTCTAGAGCCTTGTTAAAACATTAAGGTTGCTGTGTGTCTGAAAATACTTCAGTACCACATACTTTATGGCCTCTCTCTCTCTGTTCTTTCATTTCAAAACAATGTGTCCTACCTTCAGTGCACTTATATTCTAGTAGTGAGTTGGTGTTCCATATAGTAACACCCTGTTTAACAAGGGCTTTTGTTAATAATTAGTATACCCAACATCTGGCCTTCAATAATAGTTACAAAATTTGATAACTTATCAAAGTTAAAATTATAATTTTAAAGTTATCTGTACAATTTAAGAGGTCTACTCAGGAACATTAGGAAGTGAGGGTGCCATTGTTTAAGGTGACTTCTTCCTAAACCCTCTAAAATGGAGATAATCTTTGTCTAAATAATTAGAAATTTTGTATGAAATTTTTTTGGCATGAAAATTTTTAAACACACTTGAAACAATTACTCATTCCTTACAATTTAGAGTGGACGACCTGTAGAAGAATTTTCGTTGTAAAATGAGCTGACTCCTCTTTCCTTATTGCCTTCTGTCAGGATCCAATTGATCCAGCAAGCACTGTGATTATAATTCGTTCTTTGGTGCCTGGCGGCATTGCTGAAAAGGACGGACGACTTCTTCCTGGTGACCGACTCATGTTTGTAAATGATGTTAACTTGGAAAATAGCAGTCTTGAGGAAGCTGTAGAAGCACTGAAGGGAGCACCATCAGGAACTGTGAGAATAGGAGTTGCTAAGCCTTTACCCGTAAGAATTCCGATTTTATTGCTTCCTTTTATAAGCAAAATGGTTCATAGGTCTACTTTTAGCTTTAGGTGTTCTCATGACTGAATCATGACTTTTAGTACTTTTCATCAACGTGATTACTAGCTCCATGGGTATAAAGATTTAATTTTGAGTAATATTTTAGAAAAGAAAGAAAGAAAATAGCCAGGAAGTTTATAAATAAACTTCTAACTTATTGGTCTTTGGTTCACTTTTGACATTGACTGATTGACTGATTGATTGATGGAGTCTTGCTCTGTTGCCCAGGCTGGAGTGCAGTGGCGAAATCTCGGTTCACAGCAATCTTCACCTCCTAGGTTCAAGCGACTCTCCTGCCACAGCCTCCTGAGTTGCTGGGACACAACAACCATGGCTGACTAATTTTTGTATTTTTAGTGGAGACAGAGTTTCACCAAGTTGGCCAGGCTGGTCTCAAACTCCTGACCTCCAGTGATCCCCCCCTGTCCCCCTACTCAGCCTCCTGAAGTGCTAGGAATACAGGCGTGAGCCACCGTGCCCAGCCTTGACATTTTATATTTGATAATAAGGTCATGATGAATGCAAAATCAAATATGTTAAAATGAATATGGCTTACAATATCTATACCAATGTAGTGGGGTATTAGAAAAATTAATAGCATTAACAACAAAATCTTTAATCACAGTGGAATAAAGTAGAATCTCTGTCAGAGTGACTTCAAGTTGCTAAATTCAGTTGACTTCAACACATTTGCTGTCTAATTACTGCAGAGCAGGAAATTAAACTTTCCAAAATGGGTTCATCAGTTTGTGGCTCTCCTGGCAGGGAATAGCTCCCAAATCATAAATTACTGTAATAATAGAAACAACTTTATGAATCTGTGCTACATAAAGCAGTATATTGTATTAGATGCACTTATTGTATTGCAGTTAAATATTAGAGATGTTCTCAATATTTGTGGGTTGTTTTCCAGTACGTGAATATAGTTTGAAGTGAAAAAGCAGATACACATTTTCTTTTTTTTTTTTTTTTTTTTTTTTGAGACAGAGTCTCGCTTAGTCGCCCAGGCTGGAGTGCAGTGGCGCGATCTCGGCTCACTGCAAGCTCCGCCTCCCGGGTTCACGCCATTCTCCTGCCTCAGCCTCCCGAGTAGCTGGGACTACAGGCGCCCGCCGCCTCGCCCGGCTAATTTTTTTGCATTTTTAGTAGAGACGGGGTTTCACCGTGTTCGCCAGGATGGTCTCGATCTCCTGACCTCGTGATCCGCCCGCCTCGGCCTCCCAAAGTGCTGGGATTACAGGCGTGAGCCACCGCGGCAAACACATAAATATAGTTTCATAAGTAGCAATATGAGTTTGTTGATTTTTGTGAAAGAATTTGTTAAAACAGTAAGCTTTGTCAATGTATTTTAAGTGTCAGTTAAAGTTTTGTGCACCACTTTTTAGTTCACAAATGATTTCAGTAGCCTATTAAAATGTATTTATGAAAAAAGAAAGAGAAGGAGGGCAAGATGATTGAAGAATATGGTAATCCAATCTGAAATCGAACGAGGCTTGTAAAAATCATGACAAAAGAGCACTATGGACAGGAATGTAAGAATAAAGATAGGCTATCAGGGACTCTACCTATTTATTGAGATTGGATTATAAATTTGGTTCTGGTCTTTCTGTTGGACATAGAGAAATGGCAAATATGACTCAATATACCTTTTATTTTTACTGTCCTTAAGGTGAAACCATACCAGTTATTCAGAAGCAGTCTTTTTTTTTCTGTATAGTTCCAAAATAAATTTCTTTTATGACAGTATTTGATATTTTAAATTCAGTACGCATTGCAAAATATGATAGAGGCTTAATATATGTTAAGCTCACATATATGGGCAGAGAAGAAAAATGGTTTTTTCCCCTATAATGCTTCTTCTGTATGTTTTACTGATACCAGGTGATGTAGGCAGGCTGATTATCTAAATATTTTAGCCCATTTCATCTGAGAGTGGAATAAATGTGGTAGCTTTTCTGTCAGTGTGACCAAGTTTGGAATAGAATCTCTAAACTGCAAGTTAAGCAGACTGTGGACATGTGGAGATTTGGTTTTTGTTTTGTTTTGTTTTATAAGCCATGCTAAATTGAGTTCACTGTAGAGTTCACTAACATTCCTTTTTAAGTAAATTGAATTCTTTAAAATAATATTCTTGTAGGGGGATGACTGAAGTTGATATTTCTTTTTAATATTTGTTTTTCTGCAACTTCTTTTATTTCTTAATACCTAAAAGTTGCTTCATTTCTATATTAGGAAGTCATTGTTTGGCCAGAATATTTTGCAGATAAAAAGAACCAGAAGATTATTAGAATATTAAAATTCATTCATTTAAAAAATAATCTTACAAGAAGAATGAAAAATTAGTAGAAAGGGATTCTCATCCAAGAGGTGATTTTTATATTAGAGTAAATAATCCTCATTGTGTCTTATCAAATGAATGTTAAATATGAATATCAGATTTTATACTTACATTCTATGTTGAAGTCATATCATTTGAAAACTTTCCAATTTCTTTCTCTTCCCCCCCTCACTTTTCCTGCCTTTACCCTTCTTTTCCATTTTCTTTCTTCTTTGCTGTTCTCTCTCTTTTCCTTGAATACCATTTTCCCCACAGCTTTCACCAGAAGAAGGTTATGTTTCTGCTAAGGAGGATTCCTTTCTCTACCCACCACACTCCTGTGAGGAAGAAGGGCTCGCTGACAAACCCCTCTTTAGGGCTGACTTGGCTCTGGTTAGTGGCTATGACTTACCAAGCTTTCTTTCAGAAACCTGATGTGTCTTACTTTGCCTTTCAAAATATTCTGAAGAAATCTACTATATTCTTTGTTCATTATTATATTTTGGAAAGATAAACATGTTTTCTCCAACTTAGTTCTCACAGTTGAAAATGGGAAGAAAAACCACAGTAAATATGAAAAACATTTGTGAGGAAAATTTAATTAACATTGCATTGTAGCAGTGTGTAGAGTCAGTCTTTGTGCCATACCTAAAGTTGGTGGAGCTTTTGTTTGCTCCAATTTCACGCTTAGATATCTCTAGGCATTCTTTAACTGTGTTCAATATTCAGTCACAAAGCACTGTTTTGGCTCTATTTAATGAGGTAATAGGTATCTTTTTTCCATTAGATATTTATAGTCTGAAAATCATATGAATTGGTTCAGTTATTAAGAACACCACAGTTTTAAGGAAAGGTAAACATCATGTTTCCTATAAATACATATATGTAAATATACTGATTTGCCAGAAAAATTATAAATTAAAATTTCATTTCTTTTTGATGTTTAAAATAGTATCCATTGGAATAAAAGTATTTGGAGCCACTCTGCCCTTAAGAAACTTTTTTTTCTGGTAGAGGGTACAATGCTATATCAATAACTAAAGGATAAAGCTAAATACCAAGCATAAATATACATATGACATTTACTCAATATAAATACAACAAATTGTACATCCTGTTCACATTACCCCTACTATTAGAGCTAGGTTCCTTACTCAACGTTTTTTTTGTGGGGCAGACATTGTGCACTGTTGCTAAAAAGGAATATACTTGTTTTTTAAATACTTGTTTTAGTTTCATTAGACTGGAGAAAGGTTTAAAACCTGTTAAATTCTTCATTATGTGTTTATAACTGCACACATCTTGCTTTAAAACAGAGTGAATTATTTCTTTGACTATATATACATTTTGCTGATTCTAATTTTGGGGGAGACAATTCCTTTCGTTAATATTTTTAAATTGCAAGCTCTTGAAGTAGCTATTTGAGAAGTTTTTGTATGTGTTATAATAAATGCAACAATTTCACACTGGAATACTTAACATACCAGGTAACGTATGGCCCTGCTCTCCGGGAGTATTATGTTAGCACTTCAAAACTAGAGAGCTTAGTATATACAACAAATTACGTAAGGTACTGTGGTGTTAAATAATACCCAGCCATAGCAAATACTTTTTGAAATGTCGCAGGATACAAAACTATATATGATTGTTTCTAAAGTACCGAGGAAGTAATGTTCTCTGGAGTTTACATGGCTTCCTTGAACCTCCTTAAATGGATACCAATCAAAAGGCAGATTAGTTCCACTTTTCTGTGAGCTTGGCATCTTATAATGGTAGTATGCATCCTGGGTCTTCTCCCTAGCCAGCTAAGTAATCTTGGACTGGTCACTCAACTTCTTTGACTCTTAGTGTTTTATCTCTACGGTAAATAAATGAATTGATTGTTAATGTCTCTCCTAAGATCCTAAGATACCAGCAGTATACATACAAATTATATTGAGGTATTCTCTCATTAATGTTACTTAAATATGTATTGTAATCTATGACACAAGGCTTAGTTAATACCATCTATCTAGATTGTTGTATGTTATGTATATTTGTAAGGGTCAACCTCCACATAGTGACTCATTAGTGAATTTGAACATGTATTTAAATTATTAGGCCTATGAAATATATTTGAAGAGAAAATCATTTCAAAATGGCCCACAGGTATTTTGAATAGTTTTTTTGTAAGAACGTGACCTGATACAATGCTACAATTCTTCTAACTTCTCCTGGCTAAACAATACGTTGAAATTACCAAAAAAAAAAAAAAAAAAAATAGAACATATGGAATTTTGCCAAGATAGACAGAAAATGCTGGTAATATCAGAGAAAGGTAGTATATATGTCAGTTCTGCCTATTCTGAGGTATCACTTTGAGTGAATTGCAAAAAGAACTTCAAGCTCATCTTGATTTAAATATTAATCTTGACTCTGTGACAGAAGACAGCAATAGGATTATTAGAGCATATGTAGTGAAATTCTCTATCTCACTCTTTATGCATTTTCTAACAAGTTTATAACTTAAAGCTTCACCATAACCAGATCATAATTAGGCCCCTTGTTTGTTAGTATAATTTTAGCATGAAATCACAGATTTTCTTTTTGGTTTCTGCAACTTGAATGGTTTTAAAATCTAGTTCAAGATAATTTAAACAAAATATATAGTTTTAGTGTGGCTTACAAATATATAATTGCCTAGCTGCCTCGTTGAATAACAGTTTATTTTAGTTGACTAGGAAAAATTATGACGTAATTTTATTATAAAATTATAACAGTTGGGCGTGGGAACTGGAAGAAAGTAAATATTTTACTTAACTATGGAACTGTTTAAACTTAGACTTGATCCAGGCCCTTTGTTAATTGTTGCCTTTAGCCCTTTTACTGATGAAATAAAATAACTTTGTATGCCAGCACTTTCTACTGCAGGTGGGCTATTTATCCTTTTTCTGCTGCATTAGCAGTCTCTGATGAGGGTGAAGAGGGCATATAGAAAATATAATAGATAAAAGAATGATACCAGTTTGCCGTTTAGTCTCAAGTGGAGTTTGTCATATATGTAATAGAACAGAATTCCCAGCTAACATTATTCTTTTATTTCTAGGTGGACACAAATGATGCTGACTTAGTAGATGAATCCACATTCGAGTCTCAATACTCTCCTGATAATGACAGCATCTACTCTACTCAAACCTCTATTTTATCTCTTCATGGCAGTTCTTGTGGTGATGGCCTGAACTATGGTTCTTCCCTTCCATCGTCTTCTCCTAAGGTACAAAGGAAATACCCATTTTTCTTTTATAGGAAAGTCTTGTGTATAATTTTCCAGAGGTCAGTCCTTATGGGGAGTTGTGGGAATAACATATTGGAGACATTATGTTTCTCCAGTTGTGGACTCATTATTGGATTAAAGTACAATTTCATTTAGCCAGTATTGGTCGGGTAGCTTTCAGATTACTAGAAACTATTTAAATTTAGTGTCTGAGAATGATAGACACAGAGACTCAAAACAGGGTTTGCATGTCAGAAAGAAAAATTTAACATCATATATTTCTCAAGTTGTGTTTTTAGCAGTGTCTACTTTGGAAAAATTACAAGAATAACTTTATTCTCTTAATGGTTTTAAAACTGACTTCTATGCAGAGTTGAATAGTAAAATATTTCTTGCATTAATTTAACATTTACTAGCTAAGTTAAACTTAATGCTATCATATGTTTTTATACAAAATGATGCCAAAGAATACTGTACATAAAAAAACACAGTGAATGGTAAATTATGTTTATGTCACTGGATATGAATGGAGAGTTTAGTCACTATTTGACATATCTGTGCCGTTCATATTTTAGAAATAGATTATTGGCATAAATGCCCCAACTATATTAATTTTATTGTTGACATACTCTATGATGTTGAATAAGTAATGCTTTAAAATGTTTTCAGTATTTTGGGTATGAAATGGTATCTTGCCATTTTAATGTGGATTTCCTGATTACTAATGAGAATGAATATTTTTTCATAATATTGGCCATTTGTTTTTCACTTTTAATCAAAGATCTCTTCATATCTTACGGCCATTTTGTATTGGGTTGCTCATTTTTCTTTTGATTTTTTGCCGTTTTTTTTTTGGAAATTGATATGCAAAGCAATTCAACATATATTTTTTATGAATATCTGTGTACATATGTATAGTAAAATCTAAAAATGTGTTGGCAGGATACTTCTCAACTTCAAAAAAGAAGTTATCCTTGGAGAAAAAAGGAAGTATGGGAATTTAGCTATGTGTCTAATACATTATAGCATATTATGAAGAAAGAGAGATTGATGAAAATATGGCAGAATGTTTATATATGTTAAATCATGGCAAACAGTTCATATATGAATATATTTTCTTTATTTTTCTATGTCGGAAATATACCATAAACATACATTTAAAATTAAGTTGAAAAGACTGGACAATGTTTTTTAATATATGAAATATGTATTTTCTGCGTAAATTGAATTCAGTGGGAAGGGTATTTATGAATAAGTTGGAAAGTAGAATTTCCATAGGTCTAGCACTGTTTACCTCTTTTCCTGATTAACAGGTTTTTTAGCCAGAACATTTTCAAAGCATTTTCTTTTATGTTCAAGGTGCACCTGTTATCCTTGCAAATGATGCTGGGCAATCTCCTTGAATTGGTTTGCAAGGTATAATCTTGAGTGGAGCAGATGCTCCTCTCTCACCACACCTGAGACTGTCTGTCTGGCTGTGTCCTGTCTGGAATGTGTTCTGGAATGTGTTCAGTCTTTACTGGCCTCAGGGCTGGAAGCTGAGTTCATCTCCTGATGGAATCTCCTAATCCACAGCATAGCACACGTCTTCTTGCCAGTGGACAGATTGCATTGTTTAACTTAGTAATTGTTACTTAAAGGGATTACACAATCTGCATACTGAGAAGCATATATTTTACAGGGCAAATGCTGGCTGTATGCAGCACAACATATTGGCTTACTGAAGTCTGTTTGCCTCCTTTTTTATTTATTTATTTTTTTTTCCCCAAGCAGTTTACTCTTTTGTTGAAGCAAATTTTGGCAAGCTGGTTTATCAACTGAAATACTTAAACTACAAAACAACAAAGAAGACATTAATGAGGGTGCTTTAAAACACATTGTGAAACTCCTGTGTGCTCTTAGTTTTCTTAGAATGTGGGACTGTTCCTACATCATGGTAAAATCTCTGCAACATTTTATATTTTTGGTGACAACTTTCTAATACCTAGACTTTTACTAAAAATGTTCATGTAAATAAAATAAGTATATAATGTGTCCTTCCTGTTTCTTTGCAATAAATTTATATTAAAAAGACCCAATGGTGATTTGTTATGGAATTTACAATTGACTATTTTTCTTAAAAGTGAGCTTACTTAAAGGCTTTTTAATTATAAAGTAATACCATATAGTATATGATTTTTAAGAAAAACAAAGATGCCTCTATCCTGATTTGAAAGGATAAAATAGAGTGTGAGGATCTCAGCGGTTCCTTAGATTTTTGACTTTGCTAAATATGTGATAATCTTGGAGCCTTAAATGGCAACTGGAAATGAACAAATAATTTTACCTGTCTCTTCCCCTTGATGAATGGTCTTTTGGCCTTCGTCAGGTGTACTACCAGAAGTGAGCAGTGCTAATCACCTACAGCACAAACTCTTCATAGAGGGAGGCCTCGCTCTTCAGGGCAGCCTAAACACTAAAGGGCTGCAGCCATATATTGGGGCTCTTCCTCACAAAATTATCTAATTTAGGGGTCCATTTTGCTTTACTTTTTTTAAAAGAGTATGTGTTTGTTTAATTTGATTAGTTACCATGTAAAGATTTATGGGAAATAGCTGTTACTCAAGAACCTGAAAAATACACCTGCCTCTATGGCATTTGGCTTAATAGAGGCAGGTCATTGAAGTATGGATTTTAAAAGCAACATGGCTCTAGCCATGTCTTTCTTATTATTGTAAGTTTTATTTCTTTGGTTAATCATTTTACTCCTTTTCCCTTGTTACCTCCAAAGATATGACAAAATGCAGAAATAATTGTTTTATAAATTTGCAGACTTTTGTTTAAAATCTTAACATGGTTTTTAGAACATACTTTTTTTTTCTGTTTTGCTTTAAAAATACAATGGATACAGATTTAATATCTATTGAAGTTTCCCCTTCTACTCCTTATTCACACCTTTACACCCTACCCTCCGGTGTACACCCGTACTCTCACTCTGTCCAGTGACAATATTGTTACCAACATGGTGTCCATCCTTCATTCTTGAATGTCGGTTCTGCCAGGAAATACTTTTTATTCTAAGGCAGATTGAACTTGATGTTTATCAAGATAGGAACCCTTTTGCACCTTGTACGTCAGCTCAACTAACAGATTTAATGATTTTTTTTAGTAGTCTGAACATTCTTACAAATTCTTAGTGTCATTGTCTGGCATAAAATATTATTGCCTTCACATCCATGTTTAGAATGTTGATACTATTTCTTAATTGTTCTTTTTGCAGATGGGGTTAGAATAAAAAACTAAATCACTCTAATTAAAATGATGAGAGTGACTGTGAGAGTCTTAGTGACAAAATTGCAGACTCTCAAAGGTTTAAAGGATGTTGCCTTTTTCCTTAGTAGGATCAGTGTCAAAACAATAAAGGAAGTGTACTTTATCTCAGAAAGAGTTGGAGAAGGGCAGTTGGAGCAGCTGTGGTTGCAATATATTTTTTAAAAGTATAATAAGAATTCTCTGGTAGACTACTTATTGAAGAAAAGCAGGTTATGGCTATTGAATGCTCGTGTATTTAGTTAGTTTTTGTAAATATATTATCTGGGTAAATAATATGCGCAAGTCTAACTTTAATTTATGCATTGCACTTAAGAAATAGAACTTTAAAAAAGTACATTTGACATTTTAATTTAACCTTTTTCTAATTTTGTAGTGAGGACAAGAATATATCAAGCAAAGTCACATATTAATATAGACTTTTGAAATACTTCACTTTAGATATCAAGTTGCACTGGGAAATTGTGGTTATTTTTGTACCTCTTATGAGGGAAGAACTGTTTTTCTTTTAGATCCATAAGACTTTTAAAAATAAAACTGAGTTGGTTGTTGAGCAACCAGAAACGTTTCTGAAGTGGGTGTATGTTGTCTACTGTGTTGATTAGCTCTTTCTTTTCTACATGTCTGTGTTAACTCCTTCATGAATTATTCATGGGACTGTTATACCATTTACAGTACACCCCAGCTAACAAGGGCGACTTGACCTCTTTTTCTAATGAAAAGCAATTTTGATTGCTATCTTTGAGGCATGGGGGAGATGATTTACTAATTATTATAATTAATTTAGTAATATAGAAGCTAACCAATTCTGTAGTAAGTACATTATTGTTTTTCCTAAGAATAAAATTATCGAAGTTGGGTGAGGGAGCCAATAGGTTATTGTTTAGATCCTGGGAGTGTGGAGGATGATACCTTCCTATCATTTGTTTCTGAGGATACTACAGATGTTGATTGCTTATATAATATTTCCACTTGCCTCAATTCTTTGTGCTAGGAATATCTGATAATTCTAGAGAGATAATAAGTTGCATTCAAGGAGAGGAGTGTCATAAATTGTGTTGGAGCAATTAATTACCCATTAAAAAAAAAATGACAGACCCATATCTCACACCATTCCCTGAAATAAATCTAGATGGTTAAAACGTAAAACAAAGCATTTATAAAAGAAGAAAAATACTAGAAAGCATTTCATTTACTTTGTGTGAAAGGACTTATTAAGTAATACATAAAACCCAGAAGCATAAAAAAATGACAAATTTGGTTGCAGAGATAATTTAACTTCTGCATGACAAAATAGTACCTATACAAACTAAAAGACAAGTGACAGACTGGAAGAATATTTGCAGTGTATATCACAAAGACTTTATACTCAGACCATGCCAATGACGAGAAGAATGTTCTTCACCATACATACCTGTAAATGCCTATTAAGATAGTTTTCTCTTGGAAGCTCCTGTGAATCCAGATCAATTAATAACATAGTTTTTATGCTCTTGATCTCTTCATAAATAGGAACTTCAAAGTGATTAGAACTAAATTGCATTTTAAGTGAAATTTGAAATTATGAGATATTTGCTTCTGTATATAATTTAAACTCTGAGAAAAATTGTATAAAGAATTTGAAGAGATTGTTAACAGAAGAAATACAAATGGCTTATCTTTGATAATTGTCAGGAACACACATAATAAAACACTAATGAATATATTTCTTACAAATCAGATTGCCAAACTAATCTAGGGCTGGCAAGATTCATTAGCAGGTATTCCCATATTGTCCTTTTGTGAGAGAAAACTGGAAGACAAGTTAGCAGTACATACCAACTTTTTTTTTTTTTTTTTTTTTTTTGAGATGTAGACTAGCTCTGTCACCCAGGCTGGAGTGCAGTGGCGCAATCTGGGCTCACTGCAAGCTCCGCCTCCTGGATTCACGCCATACTCCTGCCTCAGCCTCCTGAGTAGCTGGTAGTACAGACACCAGCCACCACACCTGGCTAATCTTTTTGTATTTTTAGTGGCTCACGCCTGTAATCCCAATGCTTTGGGAGGCCGAGGCAGGCAGATCACGAGTGAGGAGATAGAGACCATCACGGTGGAACCCCGTCTCTACTAAAAACACGTACCGACATTTTAAGTGTGCATATCATTTGACCAGCCATTGCAATTCTAGTGATTCATAGTGAATATATCTTCACACATATGGACAAAGATGTAGAGTATAAATAACAGCAGTAGCTAAAAATTATTGCACATTTTCTGTTAAGTCAGGCCTGTTTCTAGTACTTTGTGGAGATTAATACTCTCTGTCCTCCCAACAGTCCTGTATTAGTTTCTGTTGATTTCCCCAATTAGTAGATGAGAGAGTCAAGGCATAGTGTTTAAGTAACTTGTCGAAGCTCTAGCATTTAATTAGTGTTGAGCCAGGAATTGAACTCAGGCATCCTGGCTTCAGAGTCTACACACCACTGTCCTTCATACTTAGGAATAACTTACAGCCATAAGAAGATTGAAGTTGACTTGTTTTTAAATTGACATGGAAATTTCTCACATCAAGATGAAAAGATACTGCAGAAAAAAAACAATGCTATTTATTGTATGGCTGTGTTTAGTTTTAAAAATATATGTATATCTGCTTGTATGTGTGAGTGTGTGCATGTGTACTTATATGTATATATTATGCAAATGCATTAAAAATTTGATGGATAAACACCTAACTGATGCCAGCCATTTTTATTGGGGAAGGGAATGGAAGTAGAAGCCATAGCAAAGACTCTTCGTATTGTATTCTATATGCATACACAATATATGTCTGTATCTTGAATCCTTTATGCAATAGTATGTTCATATGCTACTTTTATACATTAAAATTATCAATGAAAGAATTGAAGGGAAAACTGATATGTTTATTCAACAGCAGTTTGTGAAGCAACTGCTTACCCAGAGCCCATAAGTGATACAATATATCTGTTGTAAGTAGATACACACATTTATATAGAACTATAAAATTAAATTTAGAGTTTCAGAGGATTGTAGAAATTATGTAATATAAAGCCAAGAGAGGTTCTGTGATACACAAATTGTTAATAACAGACCCTGGATTTAGAGCCTACATTTTATGACAACCCATTTTACTGTTCCTTCTGTTATATCTTACAGGGTATTTATGCAAATTTTTCCTATGATAATTTGAATTGTAAGGCTGTCTATTCTTCTCCATAAATACTTATAAATGCCTATCAAAATAATTTTCTCTGGGAGGCTCTTATGAGTCCAAATCAATTAATGTCATACTTTTTATGTTCTTGATCTCATAATAAATAGGAACTTCAGACTGATGGGAAACAAACTACACTTTAAGTGAGATTTGGGAGTATGCTACTTGCTCTTCTATGTAATTTAAACTCTGAATAATTTTATTTGTAAATATAACGTAGTATTATATCTAAATGATCTTATGTTTAGTATCTTGTACAAGTATAACGCAGTAGAACATAAGATGTATGACTTGCAGGAAATATATTTAAAAGCATTTATGAAAATAAAGATATGCAGAAAACCTGCTAAGTGAAGAATTGTGTTTGTTAATGCTTTTTGAGTAATAAGTGTTATGTTTTACATTTTACTAAATAGTTGTTCATTAAGAAGTGATGTAATTCTGTTCACATTTTTCATTTTCTTTTGTTTTGTTTTTTAACTACCAGGATGTTATTGAAAATTCTTGTGATCCACTACTTGATCTGCATATGTCTTTGGAGGAACTATATACCCAGAATCTCCTGCAAAGACAGGATGAGAATACACCTTTGGTAGACATAAGTATGGGGTCTGCTTCTGGCTTTACTATAAATGACTACACACCTGCAAATGCTATTGAACAGCAATATGAATGTGAAAACACAATAGTGTGGACTGAATCTCATTTACCAAGTGAAGTTATATCAAGTGCAGAACTTCCTTCTGTGCTACCCGATTCAGCTGGAAAGGTAATATTTTAAAGATATGGTTTGTGTTTTATGATGAGGTAGGGAATGTTGAAGGGTTATTCTGGCCATTCTCTTCATTTGGAATGAGTGCTTCTTGGCACTAAGATTTTCAGAAAGCAACCTATGAACTTGTTTTGGTTGCAGGTTCTTGCAGAATAAAGCACAATCAATTAGAGAACGTGCGTGATGTTGAAATCACACTCCAAAGTCTAGTTTCCCTTTCCATGTGACTTGTGGCTTGTTTTTTCTTTCTTACAGGGCTCTGAGTACCTGCTTGAACAGAGCTCCCTGGCCTCTAATGCTGAGTGTGTCATGCTTCAAAATGTATCTAAAGAATCTTTTGAAAGGACTATTAATATAGCAAAAGGCAATTCTAGCCTAGGTAAGTTTCTCATTTTCCTCATATACCTATTTCTTAACCCCCTTGACAAGGGGAAATATTGAACATGGTAAATTTCAATATTTTTTTGCTGTAGATAAGAGAACAGATGGTAGAAATTTTCCTGTAGTTTTTATGGTTTTTCTTTCTATGTCCTCATTATTTTTTCTGAAATGGTTTACAGGTTTGTTTACTTCGTATGAGCAGAAATCCCTCATTCTCTTAATTATTTCAGAGTATTCACAAGCCTCATTTACATTCAGTAAAAGATATATGAATTGTTTGTGTATGAAACAGCAAATCAGAAAAGGAATTCTTAGAAAATGAAAACTCAGCAATTTGGAATTCTAAATTCTTTGGAAAAGTAAATTATTAGTTTCTTTGAATGAACCAGTGATGTATAAGTCAGTTTGCATTTAATTTCTTTCACTCGCTGAAAGAAAGACTAAAAAGACAACCAGGTGTGCCACCACCAAAATGTAAATGTGAGTTATTCAGTAGGGCTTCCCAGGTGGCAGGATTTTTGTGTCCTATTTTAACCACAAAACCCTCAGAATTGGGCAAAGAAGACTTTCTGTAGAAATATCCTAATTACAATAGCTAAAACTGTTGAGGCAGAGCATATTTGTTCTCTCATTGAGTTATACAGTCATGTGACTCAGCCCTGTCTTTTTTGATAAATAGGGTGGTAGATGAGTTGCTTTGAGTGTCCAAATGCAGCCCAAGACTCTATGGTTAATTCAGTATCAGAGATCCTTTTCTTTCTATGAAGTAACCAACCACTACCCATTACATTGACATCTTATGGCAGGGTCTTGTTTCCTTGTTTTGAGATTTGGCAGTGGAATCCAGCAGTGCTTACTTGGTGAGTGGGATTTCAGCCTTGGTCGCCAAGATTTTGTTCCATTTGATGGTGGCGAGGTACTACCAACAGCAGCTAAACAGAGAATTGTAGCAGATAATATTTATGTTGTTGTAATATTTCTTATATACATTATGTTTAACAGGATGATACAAAGCTTGAACTGCAGAACTTTCCATAACTCATTGATTATGAGACAGATATCTAAGCCATGCTAGAATTATTTTATCAGCTAATTTAGTGTTTCTGATGCCATATTACTCAAAATATTAGTTCTGTAGGATGTTAATAGGAGTTATAAATGACTTCCAAGTTTAAAAGTTTGGAATGAGATAAATTTAAGAAGACAGGTTTCTTTTTACATCTCAATATCTTTTATACTCCATGTGCATTGTGAATCACTAAGAGATTATCAGATGTAGCATTTTTCACGTTTAATTGGCCATAGAACCCATTTCTCTTGAATAATTGATAAGGCAGAGATTTTACAAAGCCTATTTGAGAACTATAATTCTAGTATATTTACTGAAGTAGCAAACATTTATTTTAATTCTCTATCCACTATGCATAGACACCATAATATTACTGTTCTTAATGCAGGTTTAAGAGAGTAAGCTAATTGACATTTAAAATCCTAAAGGCGTTAGAATATTGTACGTGCTATGATAGATACTTATAGAGAACATTGAAGGCTTTAAAGAGGGAATAACTAATCCCTGCTCTCCAAGTGTGGAGAACTTTAGAATGGTTTCAGAAAAGAGGAGATTTTTACCACATAGTTGAGGAATTTGAAAAAGTTGAAAGCTACTTAGAAGTAAGGCAGAGAGATGTTAAATATTACTGAAACTGGTTCGATATGGATGAAGTGTGGTATGATGACCAGCAAAGTCAGAGTTGGAACTAAAGGAATGATAAGTGGGAGACAGCTGCTGGATGGGTTTGTGTGCAGGACACAGAACTTCTGCTGCAGCCATGTACTGCCTTATGCTTCATGTAGGCAGCGGGAGCTAAGGGTATGAAAGTGACATGATCAGATTTGTGTTTTAAGAAGAACATTGAGCTTAGGTTGGTGAAGCAGTTAGGAGGCTCTTGTAAGAGCCATGGTTTGGGTACATCAGATTTTGCAATCTGACTATTTGGATTGCTTACCAATTTTATTTTTTTTGAGAGAGAGTTTCATTTTGTTGCCCAGGATGAAGTACAGTGGCATGATCTTGGCTAACTGCAACTTCCATCTCCTGAGTTCAAGCAATTCTTGTCCCTCTCAGCCTCCTGAGTAGCTGGGATTACAGGCCTCTGCTACCATGCCTGGCTGATTTTTTGTATTTTAGTAGAGATAGGGTTTCACCATGTTGCCCAGGCTGGTCCTGAACTCCTGAGCTCAGGCAGCCCACCCATCCCGGCTTCCCAAAGTGCTAGGATTACAGGCGTGAGCCACCCCACCCGGCCTGCTTACCAGTTTTTAATTAATTGTGAGAATGTTGAATTTTGTCAAAGCATTTCTTCATCTGTTGGGGAATTATATGGATTTTCTTATTTATTCTGCTAATATGTCAAGATATATTGCTTTTTTAAATTATGGTAAAATATACATAGCATAAAATTGACCATTTTCATCATTTTTAAGAGTGCATTTCTGTGGCATTAAGTGCATTCACGTCATTGTGCAGCCATCATCACCATCCATCTCCAGAACGTTTTTGGGTTCCCCAATTGAAACTCTGTATCCATTAAACAATTGTTCCCCATTGCTCTCTTTACCAGTCCCCTGTCAACTACCATTCATTTTTCTGTTTCTATGAATTTGACGAAATGCTTCATGTAGGTGGAATCATACAGTATTTGTCCATATGTGATTGGGTATAATGTCTTCTAGGTTCATCCATGTTGTAACATGTGTCAGAATTTCCTTTTTAAGGCTAAATAATATTCCATTGTATGTATACACTATACTTTGTTTATTCATTCATCTATCGATGGGCACTTGAGTTGCTTCCATCTTAGTTTTTAAGTTTTGATATAAAAATATACTAGGTTAGTTAAGTTATTGGAAGAAAACAGTGAAAGGCAGAACTGTCTTTCCTTTCTGTCACATCTAGAAATCCATTTAAACCTCCCTCAACAGCCTGACTTTAAAATTAAAGTGTAAAAGAGCCCTCTCATTTGTTTAGTGAAAGTAAAACAATTGGCTGGGCATGGTGGTTCACGCCTGTAATCCCAGCACTTTGGGAAGTTAAGGCAAGTGGATCACCTGAGGTCAGGAGTTCGAGACCAGCCTGCCCAACATGGCAAAACCCCGTCTCTACAGAAAATACAAAAAATTAGCTGGGCGTGATGGTGGGCATCTGTAATCCCAGCTACTCAGGAGGCTGAGGCAGGAGAATCACTTGAACCCGGGAGGCTGAGGTTGCAGTGAGCCGAGATCATGCCACTACACTCCAGCCTAGGTGATAAGAGTGAAACTTTGTCTCAAAAAAAGAAAAGTAAGACATTTAAATGTGAAATCACAGCACCATTAGTTTACCATTCACACTGTAATACAAAACTGTAAATCACAATTAGTTTAACTTTTCTGCTTCATTTCCATTATTGATATGCCCAATATGTTTATAGGGCTTTCTCCCTAGCTTTTTGATTTCCTGGGACCCAGTGAGGTTCCTCTGGCATTTTGGAGTTAAAATTTACTGCATGCCAAGGCAAGAACATTACTCTGTTATCTCATTTGACAGGAGATGCTCAATGTTCAGATTTCTATAGCACTTCAAATAACTAAATGTAAAGGAATCTTGAAAAATCTGTGTAAATATTAAAATAAAGCATTCAATAAAGCTTTAGTGTAGGAAGGTGTTGGCTGTATAACTTGAAGTAACAAGAAGTGTGATAAATAGTATTTTAGGCAGTCTAAATAGAGGCTGGGTTTGTGCTGGTAGAAAAGTATGTTATGAAGGGGTCTATCAGTGAGCTCATTTTCTTAGATTCATAGTCTCCCCTTAATCAGCTATAAGCAGTTGTTTGCAGTTTTAGCTTTGTGGATAATTTGTTTCTTTGTCTTGTGATAACCAGAAGAAGCTTTAATAAATGGCAGGTTTCTGTAAATCTGTCATAATCCATTGTTTTGATTTCATGAATCATTTGGGTTTTTGAATTTTGTTAAAATTAGAATGAAAATGTTGTATACAGAAATACAGATACATTAATAAATGTACACATGCATATAGTGACCTTTAAAAAATTCTAATCTTGGTGCTTTTTCATAAGTCTGTGGTCCCTTGGTTAATGATGTGGTGTTTGGACTTGAAGGTAAAAAACAAGGTTCTTCAGGGGAAAAGAAAGGAAGTCTTATCTTCCCTTCACTGATTAGATACAGAAACATAGACAGACTCAGCAATTTCTCTGAAATTACTCAACCTTTAAAGAGGTAGAGTCAGAACTCAAACCTGTCTGTCTCTGATTTTCACATATACCATACAATACATTCAATACTTGAGTTACCCAAGGGCACATTATGATTGTTGTAATAACAAGCTTCATTTTGAAGCTGAATTAATATTTACATTTAGTCTTTAGGGAGCAATGTAACCTTGGTTTGGGAGAGAGATGCATTTTAAACATATTTTATGAGTTTTGTTTTGTTTTTAGTTTTGTGACTAAATTTTGTTGTACACTTTGTGTCAGGTATTTTGAAAGTTACTATACATATGTGTTTCTCACTTAATTCTTTAAACAACCATAAGAGCAAATGTCATCCCTTTTTAGAGATAAGTAAACTGAGGCTCTGTGTGAGGTTAAGTCAGTTGCCCAAGCTTGTGCTGATTGGAAGTGGTGGAATAATTCAGATTCGTAACCGGGTCTCTATTTCCAAAGCACACGATTTGGGATTTGGGATATTCTTTCATACTTCTTCCACGAATAAAATGGAAAGATCTTACAAGTTACAACCAAAATCTAGTTATTGGAGATTACATCCAAGTTATTGAACCTTGAAAATTGTCGTTTGGTGAAAGGAAAGTATAAACTCAGCTAACTGATGTTGACCTCCTGGTTTACATGGTTGATGTGACCTGACAGCATAATAGCTGAGAGTCATGAGTTAAATATGCTATTAAAAGTGAATTCAGAGATCATGTCGGCCATAGCTCATGACAGGTTTCATGTCTGTGTCTTGCCTTATTGTAGTCTGCATGATGCTAATGAGAAAAAGACAATGAGTTAGATTCCCAGTGTGATCCACTGAGTTAAATTTTACTTTGTGCTGACACATTTTTATTTTACCAAAGTACAGTTGTATTGTGGATATTGCTGGGAAGGCTGGCTTTAACAGTACAAAATAGAGTACCTTTTGAAAAATTTCGGATCCAGCCTTTTTTCTCTCCTAAATGATATCTTATTGTTTTATGGTAAGCAGAGGTGTATTCTTAACAATACACTGAAAAATCGTTAGTATGAGTCTTAACACAATGTTTTAAGTACATTTAAAAATGTTTTATTTCTATCAGAAAAAAGTAAGTAGGAGCCTGGATTGCCCATATCCACATATGAGATGTTAGGCTAGAAACATAATCAGAATCATTTTTTTAAATGTTTGAAATATCATATCTGATTTGGTATGAGTAGAATTAATATTTGGAAAGACATCATTTTTTTAAATATATGAAAACCTAAAAAGGAATTTGTGACATCTGTCAAAGAAAAGTTTTTATAAATATCCTGGTAGCTTTATATCTCTCCATAGCTTGTTTAATTATATAATTTTGTTTTGGAAGAAACTTTCAACACTTCATTTTAAGTGAACTTACATTATTTTTGCAAAGTTTCAAATATAATTTTTAAGATTTTATATTTTTCAACGAATAGAGTGAGGATAGAGTGAGGAGTGAACATTAATTCAGATAGAGTCTGTTGAGAAGGACTTTTTGAGGAACTGATATTGAAGAGTGAGAGGAAGTTAGCTATGCAAGAGCTGCCGAAAGAAGGTGTCAGGCAAAGACTTCAAAATGGACAGAGATGAGATGTATTTGTTGCTAGAACTCAGGGAACCAAGAAGGACATAACACAGTGCAAGGATTCACACTGAAAAGGCCAGTGTACCCCTGGCCTATAGACTGTGCTGAGCAAGTGTGTTGTGTGTTACCATAACAGGAAACCATTGAAGAGTTGCAACCAAGGGACTGATAGGATATTACTTGTCTTCTTTTGTAATGGCCTCTCTGTCTTCTGAGGGAAGTATGCATTGGAGGAGATAATCATGGAAGGCAGGTGACCAGTTAGGAAGGAGGCTTTTGCAAAAAGTCAGGCAAGAGAAGGTGTTGACTTAGTCTAGAGTTAGTATCTAAATGGAAAAAGGTAGGTAAATGGATTCAAGATAAATTTTGAGGATAGAAATGACAGGATTTGGTGTTGGATTAAATACAGGGGATAAGAGAGAGGTATGCATCAAGAAAGACCCCAATATTTCTACTTTGAATAATGGAGGGTAGTGTAGTAGTGCAATTTACCAAAAAAGGGAAGAAAAATGGTGAAATAAAGTGAGATGAAAAATTGCAGGTTCAATTTTATACATACTAAGATTGCATTTTCTGTGAGATATCCAGGGGACATGAAAAGAGAGCAATTTAATATCCAAATTAGAAGCTTATTGAAGCTCAAAGATAAAATGGAAATAGATTAAGATTAAGTTCACATAAATTCATTTCAACAAACTACTATGCTTTCGGACACCACTGCGATAGGCTCCAGGTATGAAGACTTCAATACAGGCTTCTTGATGTTAGGAATTCTGTGCTATGCTTTTATCCTAAGCAACCAACATAGTACTTGGCACATATTAGCCATATAGTAAATAGATCTTGAATGAACAAGTGATAAAGGAATAAGGTAATAGTTATTCTCTTTTATGTGTAAGAGATGATCTAATATTGTAAAACTGATTTGATGCTATCATAGTACTTTCCCTGAGAGACCTTTCTATTCAAGGGGTCAGCACATCACATGGTCTAAATTACATTCATTCCACAATGTAGACCTGTTTGATTTATAATGTATTGACTATATACAATTTCACAAACATTTACAAATTTACTTAAAAATATTTTTTGTTAGAAACACTTTTTAATATTTTTTGTTAGAAACATTTTTTCCTGTTTTTGCTGTGCTTTTTATTGACTAAAATGTTACTCGTATTTTTTAATATATAAATCATAGAAATTATTAAATTCAAATTAAAATGAATTGGAAAATCATGTGTTTAATTATATTTGCATTTCTCTTTTCCTGTAGGAATGACAGTTAGTGCTAATAAAGATGGCTTGGGGATGATTGTTCGAAGCATTATTCATGGAGGTGCCATTAGTCGAGATGGCCGGATTGCCGTTGGGGACTGCATCTTGTCCATTAATGAAGAGTCTACCATCAGTGTAACCAATGCCCAGGCACGAGCTATGTTGAGAAGACATTCTCTCATTGGCCCTGACATAAAGTAAGTATCATTTGGATCCCAGTTTGGCTTGGGAAATTCAGGAATTTCAATTAATCAGAATTCTTTTTCAGTATACACTTCTGTTTGAGATACAAACGTTTTCACATTTTTTTAAACATAAATCACTCAAGAAATTGACTGTTTTTGAGTAGTTCTCGATTGTAAGTATAGTTTCTTGGAGACTATAGCAATATTAAAAATTTGGAAACGTTGCTTTGTATTTTTAATTATACTTCTCCAGTGATTTCTACAACAACGATAGAAGTTGGGGATGCAATGATTCTCACAGAGCAAGAGGGCCCACTTTTAGGATCTTGGAAAGATGTTTGGATTGGCTCCATTATAAGGAATTGTACCCTACCTAATTGACCTGTGTGAATCCTAGAACTAAGACAGTTCTTTAAGGACCATGCATGCAAAAGACAAGATAAAACAGTGTCCATCTGACCCAAAACTTACCCTTTCTTGAGCTACCTCATGACCCCAGGGGATAGACCAATATATTGGTATGGTCTGTTAGTAGGTCATGGAGGATATTTTGTCAGGAAGTGCTTAAAATTTCCAGTAATCCCATAATGTACTAAAAGCACATCATATATGTGGTTTGGTTTTTAAGTCACTAAACATTCCTTGAGCCAACATAAAAATCAGCTCATTACTTTATTGTGACACTTCATCAATGTGACGTTTTCCTCTAGCATTAATCTTTGAATATTTGTTTTTAATGTATGAGGGATAACATCATAAAATAAGAGCTCAGGGAAAGATTGTTTACCTAAAATCGATGTAATTATTACTAGTATGGGGGACTTTTTTGTATTAATGTTATTTTACTGACTACATTCTCTATTACCAGTCCCTTTGCAAAGTATGTATTGCTAGGTCTTAGGTAACAGAAGCTATACAGACTGTTTTTCATTCTGTGGTCAATAAAAAGGAGAAAAGTATATACCATTTGGAACAGATTCCTCTGTCTTATATAAAAGAAGTATTATTTTTAGGCAAAATCCTCACTAATGGGCTTTCATATTTTTGTATGCTTTTTTGACTTTTATTTACAGTTGAACAGATCATCAGATCATGTTACTGTTCCTTAATTGCCTTATAATAATTGGAGTACAAGTGAACCTCATTAAAAATGTCAGTCCTTTTACCATAAGAAAAGAGAAACTTCAAGCGTTTTCCTTACCACTTATGGCCAGTGTTCCATGACATAGATCACATGGAGACTAGGTATTTATTGCAGGGGTTTTAGTTTACGTGGATTAGATGTAGTATAAAATGCAGACGACCTAGTAACCGTTCATCTGATTTATTGTGCCATGATGTACATTTATGCTGTGTGTGCTGATACTGCTCTGCTGCCCACTTTTTGGCATTCTGATCACCAGAATTAGTACTTGGTACTAGCCCTACCCCTCAGTTCTAATGTACTGCAGAACTTTAAGAGTGGTTAAAAAATAAGACGATTGTGACACCAGTTTAGCATAAGTCATGCATCTGGTCAACTCTAGAAAACTTTTGAGGTACATTTTCAGTCTCAAAGTCTTTTTTCCCCTTTCCTTATTTTTTTGTTTTGTGTTTCCGTTTCCCCTCTCCCACCGATTCAGCAGAATTTACCCTGTCATGTGGGCAGAAGTTTTATTATGACTATCAAAGATATCTAGAGAGCTAGCTTCATAAGTACTTGCTTTAGGATCTCAGGAGGCAAAATGTACTATAGAACCTTAAATTATTTTAAAAAGAAGAAAAATCATACAACCTTCCCTCCTCTGGAAATCAATCATCCATTCATTCATTCAGTCAGTCTTGCTCTCATATAGGTAAACACACATGCAAATATTCAAAACACATTGATTTCTTCTCACATGCCTTAAAGATGCTCTGATTCAAATGGTCATAGCTTAACTCATTGAGTAATGATAAAAATAAACTAAAATCATCCTTACGTAATGCTTTTTCAGAAACAAAAATATGTTAGATTTTAAAACACAAAGAGCCATTTAGGTTGACCAGGGCTGAGCAGCATGTTCTGTGCATTTTGCATGAAGTGTTTTTGGCCCTGTCCCTCTCTTACCACTTGTTTCGTGAAGCAAAAGGTTTAGAATTACCTTGAAAGCAATGTGAATAATCTTCCCAAAAGGAACATTTAGTCCTTCCATTACTCTGAATGGAACCATAACATTGCCTCGGGCCCATTAAGCTTTGTGCTCATTACCTGGATCTAGGCTCCATCCACATCTCTTTCTCATTATTTTTCTTTGTGAACCTAGCTTAATCTGGGTGGTGGTGGAGGGGTGTATTGTAGGGACTTTAAAAAAAGAGACTGTGGTTCAGTTACATAACTGATTGGTTTTTAGGGAAAGCATTGCTTGTTGAGACAATGCACTGGATTTCTTTTTTGCCATTTACGATAGATAGCTAGGAACTTTTGTGTGTGTGTGTTCATGCATGCATGGGTAGATAATTTGAGTTTCAAGAGTTCAAGAACAGCCAGTTTAAGATCCAGGTTTCATTATTTTCTATGGAAAACCAGATGCGAAGCCTCACCAGAATGCATTCTGTTTCACTTCTCACTCCACCTTGCCAGGAGCTCTTATATTTCTGTAATAATAGCCAGGGTTTTGTGCTTAGCAGCAGCTGCTTATAACATCTGCCAGATAATTACTGAGCTGAATCAGAATTCACCTGCCTTAACCTAAAGTGTGGGATGAATTCCTGATCAAGGAATAAAAGATTGATTGCAGTTACATTTTTTCATGCTTGTTAATAATCACTGCTATAGACACTAGTAAAGAGCAGATGCTTTTCTGGGGGAGGTGTAGATGGGAGGGAAGTGGAAAGGGGAAAAAAAAAACAACCAGGAGCACCCACTTTTAACTACATATGTATGCATCTCACATTCAGCACAAGACATTGACATTTGTTAACACCATTGTAAAAAGATGCCGCGGCGTATGCTTCACATTCTAGATTTTCTGCAGCACCTGCTGACGATCGAGCCCCCTTTTATGTGTGAGTATCAGTGATTCAAAAGCTCATTATGGCTGTGTGTTACAACTTGTCTGTGAAAACAATTTTGTGCTTTTGTAATGTCCCAATGCAAGGATAGATCCAGATATGGATTTCGTATATACATTTTGGATTGTTTTCTTTGTTTAAATAAGAACATAAAATCCAACAGAGCTATGAGATTGTTACGTTTTCACATTGTACTGATGATTGTGAACTCTTGAAAATCATATTTTCCAATTATGAAGCTTTCAAGCTCCTTTGTAAGGGAACAATCCTGTCTGCACGTGCAGGAATAGTCTCTGCATTAATAGCCATATCACATTTCAGCATCACTAATGGTATTCTTTTTTCTTCTAGTCCATGTGTAACCAAAAGTTAGTCCATGTGTAACCAAAAGTTAGTTTGAATTTTTAATTCAACTCTCAAATAAGCATTTTCAGTGTGTTTTTGCATCTCGTAATTTAGCTTTGGCATTTTTGCTGGCCATTCGGAGGTTTTGTGTGATCCTGTGACCAGGCTTGTGGTAGCATGGCTCTGCATGTTCTGTTGCATTGTGGGATGCTTGTTCTGGTGGCCTCACTCTGTAGTGGCTAAATAGTTAGGAAAACTGCCGTCTCTACTCTTTCTCACTACTACGCAAAGTATCAGAAAAATATTTGTAAATGCCTCCGCTCCTCAAAAGAAAAAACAACTTTGAACAAATATAAAGAAAAACTCATTTTTAACATTGTTTGGGAAGAAACATCTTTACCTTCTTTCTCAAACCAATAAAAAAATTAAAGACTTTGTACTGATTGCTATTATTTTTGCTATTCTATCCTGCCTTTTTTCCCTGACCTTTTCCTGGCTTTTTAAACTTACGTTTTATTTATATGAGTTTTACTGAATCTTCAGGAACAATACCAGTCTTCTTCAATAGCCTTTTCACATTTTAGGTTTCATGTTTATCTTTATTTTATTTTTTCATTGTTTAAAATATAATCAGACTTCTGTCCTGACATAATGTATTGTTTGAAGGGATAAAAGCAAATTTGCTATTCAATATATTTTTGTAGCATCTTAGAGAAGGTGTCTTTATAGATGAATAAATTAAATAGGGCCAGAATTAGAATGCAACTTTTTCAGCCAGCCTAGTCTTAAATCCATTGATCTGTACTTTCTGCTTCATTTTTTGACCTTTGAGGTAAAAGTGTCATGAAGAGATTCCCAAAGGCTCCATGTATTCTGCCCGAGTGATCAGTGTGACCAGGAGAGCTGATGACCTGTGAGAGCACTCACTTCTGTTTGGATTGTGCTTCTCAGCTTACAGTAGCATCACGAAAGTGGCATCCTTTTTGTGGTAGAGGGTATGGAGGTTCAGCAGTGGTGATTTACCCCATGACACTCTGTATGGTAGCAGAACTGTGTCTTCCGACTCCAAACCCAAGTGACCTCACACTTTGAAGTAAATGAGTGAATGCTTTCTATAGAATAACCAATATGTTTGAAATTCTGTGTACTACTCATTCAGTAAATGATGACACTGGTTTAATTTTTTATTTCATTATAACATAAAAGACAATCTTTTTACCTTTGCCCTCCAATGCTGAAGTTTTGTATACTTATTATTTTAACAGATAAATTATGGACAGATGATTTAATACCTCTTTGTGATGTCTAATTTTTAGTTGCACAAACATGCTGTATTGAGTTCAGATACAGTATTTCTCTTATGTTACTATTCATTAACTTGAAGATCTTGAAACAGCTTGCTTTAAAAAGTGTGTCCACTATGTAAGAAGCCTTACAGGAAAGCAGTAAACTTGAATTTTTATGTATCAGTTTCTGAACATTACAGCAAGAGTCAGCATTTGGCTCAGTGTCTTCCACATAATAGGCATTCAGTCAGTACTTGTTGAATTAGTAGATGGCCATTCACGTGTAAATAGTAGACTTTTCTTTGAGACCAGAGTGAATTTTTAAAAATTGCTACAAATTAGTAAGTCTTTCCATAAACTCAAATGGTTTAGTCTCATACTTCAGACTTGAGAGTTCATAACTTAGTAGAGCTAACATAATTGTTGATAATGCTTGTTAATCTCTAGAATTAATTATGTATTATAGAAAGATGCAAAGTAATTTGTGATATTCAGTATTTTAATAGAGTATACCTAATTTGTTTCTTTTAGAGATCCCAGAAATCTTTGGGCAAAATTAATGTTACTACTGACAATTGTTATTCTAGGGATTTGTAGATCTTCCTAATATTAAAAAAAATTGTTGTTAGCCTTTTCATTTTACAATATAAATAATTGTTTTCCTTCCCTGCCTGTTGATTGGTAAACACATGGTGAATCAGCAGCATTTGAAAACTTAGTTTCTGTTGTTATTCTTCCCTATAGAATACTCTATCCTATTGAAGTTTGGATTCTCTGCTGAATATACTGATTAAATGAGCTGTGTGAAAAAGTAGGGAGAAAAGGACAATATGATTTGTTTCCTTTATTTTAGAAGCTTTTCCTAACAGGCAAAATATTATTTCCCTTCACTTCCATGGATTCTGGTTTCTTCCAGAATTACTTATGTGCCTGCAGAACATTTGGAAGAGTTCAAAATAAGCTTGGGACAACAATCTGGAAAAATAATGGCATTGGATATTTTTTCTTCATACACTGGCAGGTAAGTGAAACATTAAATCAAATGCGATGAATGATACAGCAAGTTGTAGAGAATTTGGAATTCAGAGTCAGGGAGGACTAGAGCAAAGAAAAGGTCTGAATCCTTTTCTTCTTCCCTTTCCTTCAGTTATATAAGCAATTATTATATAGTATGGAAAATTTGAGAAACATATTCAAATTAATAAATTAATATTTAATTCTACTGCACAACGTATCACTTTTAACATGTTGATTTTTGATAATTTGTCCCAAAGGAGTATTATTTCATTAATTTCTTAGAACAGAAGAAATTGTATGATGTTTCTTATTCTTTCGTAAATATTATCAAACTTCTTCAGAAATGTTATTTATTCTTTTATTAACAAGCATACAAATTCAGAAACTTCTTTTTTTTTGAGACAGAGCCTCACTCTGTTGCTCAGGCTAGAGTACAGTTGTGCCATTACAGTTCATTGCAGCCTCTACCTGCTGGGTTCATGGATCCTCCCACCTCAGCCTCCCAGGTAGCTGGGATTATAGGCATGTGCCACCACGTCAGGCTAATTTTGTATTTTTTGTAGAGATGGGGTTTCGCCATGTTGCTCAGGCTGGTCTCAAACTTCTGAGCTTAAGCAATCTGCCCACCTCGTCCTCCCAAAGTACTGGGATTCAGAGGCATGCACCACCATGCCTAGACCAGAACATTTTTTATTTGTAATTTTCTTGCTCTTTTGGAGAATGTTGAGCTGAACCTGTTAGCATGTATGCATGTTAGGAAACAGTGTTTGGCTTTTTAAAGGCACTTGATATACAATGTATTAAGAGCCTTTAAATAATAAAGGGAACATTTTCTTTTTTCTTAGGAAAGGGAGGAACTGGGTTTTGATGCTGCTGCTGACTGAGTCAAGATCAGGGAGAAAAATAATGTCAAATCACTTTTCCATGAAGAATGTACCATTCTACACTCTCAGTTGTGGACCTGTGTTTTTCAGTTGTGCTGGCAACTGACTACCAAATTTCTTGTAAGCATGTGGTAGAGCAGAAATGGCCTTGCAAGCACTCTGAGGTCTTCTCAGAAGAGTTCTACCATTCTTTTTCTTTTTTTTTTTTTTTTTTTTTGTGAGGCGGAGTTTCACTCTTGTTGCCCATGCTGGAGTGCAATGGTGCGATCTTGGCTCATTGTGACCTCTGCCTCCCGGGTTCAAGTGATTCTCCTGCCTTGGCCTCCTGAGAAGCTGGGATTACAGGTGCCCACCACCACGCCCAGCTATTTTTTTGTATTTTTAGTTGAGATGGGGTTTCACCATGTTGGCCAGACTGGTCTTGAACTCCTGATCTCAGGTGATTCACCCACCTTGGCCTCCCAAAGTGCTGGGATTATAAACGTGAGCCACCATGCCCAGCCGAGTTCTACCATTCTTTAGTGGATGTCAGAACATCCCAGAACACCACGGTCTCCAGTGACCTTACGTTCATTGTGATCTTGCTTCATTTCTTCCTCTGCACATTACAGATGACTACAGAATACAGAAAGTGTCAGGGAAGGGGAAGGTATGTTATTTGTTTAATAAAGGGAAGGAATGGCATGGTCCTTGGGGCCTCATGAATATTATGGGAAAAGGAGTATAATTGTCCCTCATTATCTGTTGGGGATTGGTTTCAATACTCTCCACGGATATCAAAATCCACGGGTGCTCAATCCCTTGTATAAAATGATGTAGTATTTGCACGTAACCTACACACATTCTCCCATATACTTTAAATCATCTCTAGATTCCTTATAATACCTGATACAATGTAAAGGCTATGTAAGTTGTTGTTATATGTATATATTTAAATAATGACAAGAAAAAGAAAAGTGCACGTTTGGTACAGATGCAACCATTTATTTTTTTCCCAAATATTTTTGGTCTGCTTTTGGTTTAATCCATGGATGTTGGACTCAAGGATACGAGGGATAGGGGAGACAACTGTATTTACTTTACACTGTACAAAGCTCAGCCACATTCCAGGATTTCCACTATTAGGTTAATGGCATGAGTTGATTATAGTTTCCCAGTGCTTCCTGTCAAACTGGTAAAACAAATTATTTCAATGTCTCTCTGAAATGTTGTATCAAATGACTGACTTAAAGAATACACCAGCTAACATCTGAGTCTTGTTAAGTTCTAGGGCCTTAAAATACTCAAAAGTTATTAGAAAGAAAGCCACTTTGAGCACTGTGCTTCCTCCAAGCACAGAAAAGAGAATAGCCTGGATTGTCCTATGCTGTGACTAGCTGCTTCACTGCAGAGAAAGTATTTTCTATGGATATCAGAATGCTTAAAATAGAGCAACTAGATATGCATTTTTGGTGGAACAATCTACAGCAGGGAAAGGTTAAGTAACTTTCCCACAGCTAATAAATGCCAGAGCCAAGTGTAGAATGTAAGCATAATCCATGTTCTTACCATTGGATGCAAGGAAGGAATTGCAGAAGTCTACAAAGCATGCGCCATATAAAAATATGCGACCATATAGCATGGAAGTTAAGAACTCAGGTTTTATGGTAAGATGCCCTCGATCCAAATCTCACCTATGCTGTTTTTCTGCCAGTGTCTTTCTCATCATGTGTCTTTCTCACCATGTGACTTTCTGCCAGTTACTTTACCTGGTACATATTTGCAGATATAAAGAGATCTACTTATTATAGTTGATAAAAATTTTGTTGGTATTCAGTGGTTTAAGACAGTGGAAAAGCAGTTGATTGACTTCTTTCTTGGCTGAGTGCATGCAGGAAGACATGACGCTGGAGTCCCTGAAACCACACACTAAGATGAGTAAACAATAATCAGCACATGCAGAGGAGCATATATGGGGTTTGCGAAAGGATTCAAGATTATAGAATCATCTGAAGAGACCGGGGTCCTTGTATTGGATTATTCAGGATATTCATCTTCTTGTACCTAAAAAGGAAGAAGCAAGATGCAGTTTGGCTACACTGTTTCTGAATAGCTCCCACTGCTTAGGCCTTAGGGCTGAGGACCTCCCCACATCCCCTAGCTGTCACTGAATATTTTAAGAACTGTTTCTAAGTTATAATTCTTGTCTGTCTTCTAAGTCAGCTTTCTTCATCATATTCTTTCCTGTTGTATTTCCAGAAGGTTAGTGCTAGTTTTTAACCTCTCTGCCTTGCATCCTCTGGATGAAGATTTCACTTTTAATATTTCTCTGTCAACTATTTGACATCGTTTTTAGGATCTCCCTCTTGGAGCTCTTCTCGCCATTCCTACCCTAGTGTCAGACTTAGACTCTGGGAACCCTAGCCTCATTCAGAGCTTTATTCTTTAATTGCACAGGAGGGAAATTCAAACACAAAACCAATGGGTAGGACCAATAGCAAATAGATTTTACTCTAATAGCTTAAAAACAAAAACTTAACATTCAGGTCTAAGAAAGAATGAGATGTTCTGGGAGAGCCTGGATGTTTGCTTGCCAGAAATGTTGCAAAGCGCATTAAAGCTCAGATGGATGACTGGATTAGCTGACTTCTGATCTTGAATTCTAAATATTATATCATTTGAGAGAGTTCAGTATTCCTGTCGGGAGAATGGCTGTAATTTTACATACTTTCTTTTAATTCTTCAATTTCTGTAAATATCGACTGAAAACATTTGTTGAATCAGAATTTTTATAGCCGCCTTTGCTTTATATGTGGACATGTTTCTTTAGCAATCAAATTTTTACCACAGCAGAGGCACAGGCTATAATCAGTTTAACCATTCTCTGTTGTCCCCACAGCATCATTTATTGATACAAAGTATTCCATTGGACTAACAAAATATGTCTTGATACTGTTATTATTGTACAGTTTTCTTTACAGTCAATCAGTAGACTGGGCACATTTTGTTACATGCCTGGCATTTGGCAAAATCTAAATTGCTACAGAAGTGGAAGAGTGACCTTGAACACAGATACGTTGTAAACTGCTTCCCTTAAGAAGTATTCTGTGCCAGGTTCCTCTGGATGGGGTGAAGCTGGACCACAAGCATTTCACTTAATTTTTTGAAAATGGAAAGAAAATCATTGGTCCATCCTTAGGAAGCAGAAATACTAAACTCTTGGCAAACTTGACGAGAAATTCATTCAGGACAGGGTTCAGGGCTGTGCATACATGCTTAAAACCTACATAGTACTTCTAGCTTCTTGCACATTATAGGAATTTAAGAAATGCTTGTTCAATGAGTTTTCTTTACAAACCTGGTATTTATCCGATTTCCCCATTCCTTTCCTTTATGCTCCCATGTCTCATCAGGGAAAAAACAGACTATACAAGAGTCTTAGTGTTCAGTTCTACGCTATGGTAGGTTGATTCTAAAGCAAGGTTTTAATTTTGTTTGCTTAGATTTTTCTTTCCCCCAATGTAAAAATATTTTATACTTAAGGCCGTGTACGGTGAAAATATAAAGCAGTCCTGCATTTTTAGCTAAATCAATAGTAGAGTACATATAATCTTGCATGTTTTTACTAGGATTTTGGGGTACTCATTGTGTAATTCTTTAACCAGAGACATCCCAGAATTACCAGAGCGAGAAGAGGGAGAGGGCGAAGAAAGTGAACTTCAAAACACAGCATA
Source organism: Papio anubis (assembly GCF_008728515.1). Taxonomy (NCBI): domain Eukaryota; kingdom Metazoa; phylum Chordata; class Mammalia; order Primates; family Cercopithecidae; genus Papio; species Papio anubis. Next base: position 42,342,679 of record NC_044988.1, on the reverse strand, counting down.
TAGCAATTGGAATCAGCCCAGGCGGTAAGGACTTTTTCTGTCTTCAGCCCACTCAATGGATATATAGGGTTTAAAGATAAGCAGGTGTGGTTTCAAGTGCTGGATTACAACTTGCTTCTTGTCACATCGGGTGAGTTGTTTAATACTTCTAACCCATCATTTTTTTCATGTGTACAGTGGAGAGAATAATGTGTATCACACAGGGTTAAAACTAACATATATGGAGAGATCTGGCACATAGTAGGAACTAAATTAAAGAAAATTATGCATAGATAGTTGGAATGGATTACATTCTGTAGAGTTTGATCTTAGGTATACCAAAAAGTATTCATTTAAATTTTACCTAGCATTTGTAGAAACTATATAGGCAAACATATATCAAAACGTGTGTGTATGTGTGTGTGTGTGTAAAAGTACCCTTGTAGTGTTGTTACCGTAGGCCGAGTTTATCCTAAGTCATAATCTGTCTAGGACCAGTTTCATGTATAATAGATAAGATGACATCCTCAAATATACTTAGATGTATCACGTGCATCACTAAAGCATGTTGATGTGTTTATACTGAGTAAAATCAATTTTAGTTTAATAGGAATTTACTGAGTCCTGATTATGGACCTAGACTTAAAGCCAGTGATTTTGTGAATAACAAGGAGGTAAGTAGAAGATGCAAATCCTGCCTCAAGAAACCTCTAATGTACTTGGCTGGGCAAGATGTAGAGACACATGAAACAATTTAAGAACACAAGATATTTCACATTAAGAGTAAAACGCAGGTAATCAGTGGACATCCACCCCAAACTAAAGGTCACCATCACGATGGTGCTTTGTGTTTAGTAAACATTAATATTTGTTACATAGTGAACAAATAAAATGCTCAAGAGAAGAATATGTAATATTCATAAATGCCAGTACAATTTAATGATTTCCCCTGCCCACCAGAGATAACCTGTAGCCATCACATTTAAATATTTTTAAAATATAAAAAACATTATTTTATGTTGCTTTCAAAGAAGCAGCATGGATTTTCAGCCATCTAAAATGAGTTTCTTATTTCAGTTTCTTCAGAAGTCACTTAGCTCACTTAAAAACTCCCATCAAGCTCTCTATACTGCTGCCTACATTGAGAACAGGGTAGAAGTGCTAGATCTGTGGCAGAAAATATATTCTGAGGTGTTAAGTGTCATATTTATTTGTGGTTAGAGGTGGAAATAAGTTAAATGAAACTGTTTTGTAGCAGGTAGTCACAGTGATAAACTTGAATTTTTTAGGAAGACAGTAATCACAAGAAAAAAAGATGGGTTGGTCAGTTTTAGAAACAATATCATAAGAGGAAAAGTAGATTTTAGAAGGTGATATAGTTTGGCTCTGTGTCCCCACCCAAATCTCATCTTGTAGCTCCCATAATTCCCACATGTTGTGGGAGGGGCCCTGTGGGAGGTGATTGAATTATGGGGGTGGGTCTTTCCCATGCTGTTCTCCTGATAGTAAATGGGCCTCACGAGACCTGATAGTTTTAAAAACGGGAGTTGCCCTGCACAAGCTCTTTTATTTGCCTGCTCTCGTCCACTTAAGCTGTAACTTGCTCCTTCTTACCTTCTGCCATGATTGTGAGGCTTCCCTGGCCATGTGGAACTATAAGTCCAATAAACCTCCTTCTTCTGTAAATTGCCCAGTCTCGGGTATTTCTTTATCAGTAGCATGAAAATGGATTAAACAGAAGGCAGAATGCAAAATGGTTGGTGTCAGTAAGAGCCATGTTAGAACTTTGGCTCTGGTACTTTCTAAGACAAGTTTCTTAATTTCTGCTAGGTCTCTGCTACTTTATCTGTAAAACGAGGTTAATAATAGAATCTTTTGTATTTGGGGGAAAATTCAGTGTCGTCTAAAATCCTTAGCAGAGTGCCTGACACATAGTGAGTCAGTGGTTGGCTTTGTCTATATTGATAAAATATTTGTCACTGGTACCTAAACAAAGAGAAAGCCTTTGACACAGGAATCCTGAAATTTTCTTATGAGAAAGAAGAACATAACTTCTGGACTGGAAAATTTTTATGCTTTTAACCTTCATGCAATCCTAAGATAGCTCTAAAGGTGCTAACAACCTTACGTGAAGAATATGTCCAAAGTTTCCATAAATCCTTCTAAGAAGGTACTCTGTACTCACTAATGTAGTGCTTCCCCTAGATGCACTAAGCTACTTCTAGGGGAAGTTCATAGAGCATGAGAAGAAAGCTTAATGGAATAACCAGAGCTTTTAATAAATTAGGAGTTAGTGTTGTTAACATGCTTCATAGCATTGGAAATGTAATGGGACAGTCATTCATGAAATCAACAAAAATTTAATTTGTTTGAAACTAGAGAATTCTTTTTAGCAAAATATAAATTTTAGTATTATAAAATAGGTTATATTTTATTTTGCATGTGATTTTCATTTTACACAATTGATATACTACTACATGTATTTTCCATTTTGCTTAATTTTTCTCTCAATTCTTACGTTTTGTAAATCTGTCAAGCTTGATACCTTAAAGATCTAATTCATTCAATTTAGTTGTTGTGTTGCATTTCAATATATGAATATACCATGGTTTATTAATTGTCAGATTCATATTAGTTAATAGTTATTTGCTATTATAATAATTCTGTGCAGTAAATATATTTATTTATTTATTTATACTTACACACGAAAATTTATCTAGGGAATATATCCAGAAGTGGAATTGGAATTGCTGGCCTGTAAGTTTATATGCATTTTTTACTTTCAGTTGTCAGATTGTTTTTTAAGATTGCTATATCAATTTTTTTTTTTTTTTTTTTTTTTTTTTTTGCGACGGAGTCTTCCTCTGTTGCCAGGCTGGAGTGCAGTGGCATGATCTTGACTCACTGCTATCTCCTCCTCCTGGGTTCAAGCGATTCTCCTGCCTCAGCCTCCCGACTAGGTGGAACTACGGGTGCACACCACCACGTCCAGCTAATTTTTGTATTTTTAGTAGAGATGGGGTTTCACCATGTTGGCCAGGATGATCTCGATTTCTTGACCTGTGATCCACCCACCTCAGCCTTCCAACGTGCTGGTATTACAGGCATGAGCCACCGCACCTGGCCACTATACCAATTTTTATTTCTATTTCCAGTATATGAGTGTTCCCTTTTCCCCACATTCTTGTTACCACATCATATGATCATTTTTTTAAAAGTTTTTTATCAATCTAATGGGTGGAAAATGGCCCCTTTTCTAAATAAACAAGGTGTACTAGGTATAACAGGATTGATCAGGTATGGTGAACATTTGGTCATTTGTTATATGGATTGAGTTTCAGTTTCATATCTTGCTTTCATTACCGCAGTAATCATCACCTTCATCACCACCACCACCACCACCATCATAACGAGTAATAAAAGATTTATTGGTTGCTTATTATGTGCCAAAGCTTTGGTTTTGGACTCTACATGTATTAATTAATCCTCACAGAAACTCTGTTCAGAGACTCTTGTTGGCTGTATTTCACAGCTGAGAAAAGTAAGACAGAGACTAAGTAAATGCCCTGTGTCACATAATCATTAAGTAGCAAAAGAGCAGGAGTGGCACCCAGAGTCTCAGTTTACATCTCAGGCAATCTGGCCTCAGAGCTGTGTTTAACAGCTCTGTCTTCCTGAATTTCATTCTTTTTAAACCTATGTGTAAATCTCAAATAGGCTGCCATTTTTTTTTCGCCCTACATAATGATCTCTGAAGCAAACATATTCTGTAGTTGTTTCTTTTCTAGGCCTCCTTTTTCTTTCACTGTGTTTCTGTTCTCTGTTCAGTGAATAATGAGTTTGGTTTCTCACTGCTGTGTCATTTTGGCAGTTCTGTCTTTGATTATCGTCTTCATTGTTTTAAGGATTTACAACCTTTACTTCCAGGGAAAGTATTTTGCTATCTGTGCCAAACCCTATGAGACCTAAGGTGCTATTATCCAAAGGTTACTTAACCTCTCTGTGTCTCTTCTCTTTGTAAAATGGGGCCAGTAAGAATGTCTACCTTATAGGTATGACATGAAAATTAAATGAAAGTATATGTAACTTACTTAGAGAATAATACTGAAGACATGGTAAAACCCTTAATAAACATTTGCTGTTACTTACGTTTTTTTGTATTACTCAAGAAGTCGTAAGAATCACTTTCTAATTTGCACCAAACACGAAGAGCCCTTGGAGACATTTTCTTTCCTTCCTTTTTTTAAATTTTTTTATTTTTAAGAAAAGAGTTAAGGAGTCCTACCTATGTATTCTGGATTGTTAAATATGTACACTTGTGGCTGAACTTACTATATGTAAAATGTACTATATGTGCAATGGCTAAACTTACTAACTCCTTTGCCATTTTGCCTTAGGAACAGCTTCAAGAAAACAGGGAAGGAACAGTTTTAGTGGCTCATGCCCGTAATCTCAGCGCCTAGGGAGGCTGAGACGGGAAGATTACTTGAGCTTAGGAGTTCCTGAGCCCAGGACTTTGAGGTTGGAAGTCAAGGCTGCAGTGAACTATGATCATGCCACTGCACTCCAGCCTGGGCTGCAGAATGAGACCCTGTCTCAAAACAAAAACAGAAACAAACAAACAAAAACAGGGAAGGATGGTGGATGTTGGTTCTTTTCTGTTACAGAATTTCTGGAGTAAGAGAAAACAATGAATAGGATTTTAACTAGTTTATTAACAAAGATTTTATAAGATCAAGGATCATGGTAAGATCCTTTCAAACTAAACAGGTAGAGTTTCTAGAGTTATAGATTTGCAGTCAAAAAAAAAAAAAAAAAGAGTTACTGGCCAAAGGAAGATGTGCCTCAGCATCTGCTTTCATTTCACTTGGTTCCCGTCCTCTCCTCTCTGTGGTACTCTTTCATCCCCAGCCTCTTCTTACCTCAATCATTTTGCAGGGGTCCTTACTTCAACCTTTTCTCTTCTCTAGGAGCTCCTTAAATGTCAGTGTTGAAACGTGTTTGACAGTGCTATCTTATCCTACTTAATGTCCAACATTGTCTTCCTTTGTGCAGCATGGAGCAGATTGCAGGGCCTCATCATCTCCTTAAAGTTCTGTTTGGTCTGTTTTCCTCCAACAACCTGAGCTCTGACTCATCTCGGCCAAAGACCTCACTGCAAATCACCTTACTCTTTCTTACATCCTGCCTTTTCACAAGATGCATGTGCTTTAAATATACTCATAGCTTTTATAGCTATTTGCGGTTATTACATATGAGTTCCTGTCTTTATTTTGTGGGTATGGGAAATGTATTCAAGGCAGAGGAATTAGCAAGCCCCAAGGCCCCAAGTGGGGAGCATGCCAGATGAACTTAAGGAATAGTGAGGAGATGATGTGGTAGCTAGAGTGGAGAGAGAAAAGTACAGAGCCCACTGCAGGTGTATTAAGTCCGTTTTCATGCTGCTGATAAAGGCATACCCGAGACTGGGCAATTTACAAAAGAAAGAGGTTTAATGGACTCACAGTTCCACGTGGCTTGGGAGGCCTCATAATCGTGGTGGAAGGTGAAAAGCACATCTCACATGGTGGCGGACAAGAGAAGAGAGCTTGTGCAGGGAAACTCCCCTTTATAAAACCATCAGGTCTTGTGAGACTTATTCACTATCATGAGAATAGTACAGGAAAGACCTGCCCCCATGATTCAGTTACCTCCCACCGGCTCCCACCAACAATATGTGGAAATTGTGGGAGCTACAATTTAAATTGAGATCTGGGTGAGGACACAGCCAAATCATATCAGCAGGGGAGGTTGGGGAGATAGTGAGAAAATCATATCCTGTAGGATTTTGTCAGTCACTGCTCTTCATGTCCTGACTGTTAGTGACCAGGTCTGCCTTGGCAAGAATGACTTCTTCTACAGAGGTGACTTTCTGACATAGTGTGTGCAGGAGCGTTCTTTCCTTTGATTTGGTTGCTAAGGTTAGAAGCTACTATCTGTTTAGCAGTAGCTGAATTTTTTGATTGCTTAATATATGTAATACTAAGATCCAGTAAAATCATCCTTTTACACTGGTATGTGCTACAGCCTGGAGTATGAGTCCAGTTTTACTTATAACAAATTATTTTCAGAAAGACATTAATATATTATTAGATTCTACAAGACACATAATTGAGAAGGTAAACTATCTTGTTTTACTACTAGTAAAACCTTAATAAATTGAGCAAAGTAATATTTGTAAAAATTAACATATATGACATTTTATTTCATTTTGTTAAAATATTTTTATTATTGTTTTAAGCCGTCTTAACCATTTTTACATGTACAGTTCAGTGGCATTAAGTACATTCACATTGCTCTGCAATCACCACCATCGTCTATCTACAGAACTTTTTTCAGCTTGCAAAACTGTAATTCTATACCCATTAAGCAACAACTCCCCTTTCTTCTCTCTTCCCATCCCAGGCAACCACCTTTCTACTTTCTGCCTCTATGAATTTGGTACCTTTAGGTACCTTATATGAGTGAAATTAAATGACATTTGTCCTTTATTTTACTTAGATGGCTTACTTCACTTAGCATAATGTCTTCAAGGTTTATTCATATTATGGTATGTTTCAGAATTTCCTTCTTTTTTAAGGCTGAATAATATTTCACTGAATGTATATAGTATTTTATCTACTCATTTCTTGATAGATAATTGGTTTGCTTCTACGTCTTGGCTATTGTGAACATGGGTGTATAAGTATTTCTTTGAGATCCCGCTTTAAATTCTTTGGTTATAATACCCACAAGTGGAATTGCTGAATCATATGATAATTCTATTTTTAATTTTTTGAGGAACCTATATACTCTTTTCCATAGCAGCTGCACCATTTTACATTTCTACCAACAGTACACAAGGGTTCCAAATGCTCTGCATCCTTATTAATTCCTGTGTGTGTGTGATTTTTTTTAGTAGGGAGTAGCTATCCTGTTGGATGTGAGATGGTATCTTATTGTGCTTTTTATTTGTATTTCCGTAATATTTAGTGATGTTAAACATCTTTTCATGTGCTTATTGGTCATATATATATATGTATTCAAGACACCTGCCTGTGTTTTATGCCATTTGTTTTTTTTTTGTTGTTGTTGAGTTTTAGAAATTCCCTTTGTATTCAGCATATGAATCCCTTATCAGATATGTGATTAGCAAATACTTTTTTCCTTTCTGTTGAGAGTATCATTAATGAACAAAAGTTTTTAATTTTGATAAAGTACATTTTATCTATTTTTTCTTTTGTTCTCTGTGCCTTTGGTGTTATATGTAAGAAACCATTGCCAAATCCAGTATGATGAAGCTTTACCCTTACAGTTTTTCCTAAGAGTTGAAAATTTTATTTATTTTTTAGGGTGGAACTCTGGAGAGAACCAAGCAAATCCTTAGGCATCAGCATTGTTGGTGGACGAGGGATGGGGAGTCGTCTAAGCAACGGAGAAGTGATGAGGGGCATTTTCATCAAACATGTTCTGGAAGATAGTCCAGCTGGCAAAAATGGAACCTTGAAACCTGGAGATAGAATCGTAGAGGTACCCTCCAGTGAGCTTTCTGTGCTAAAATTTTTCACCTGCTCCATCCTTTGTACCAAGGGAATTGTCATCTTCACACTAGTTACTCAACCCAGCATTCGAGTAAAATATGTGTGTGGTTAAATTATTTCTTTTTATTTGTTTATTTTCATACATAATTTTCTCTTATGTATATAATGACAGATTATATGTTTTGATATAGAGACTGGTGTTTGGAGATAAAGCCAACCATTTAAAAAAATTGGCTCCAAGGTAAAATAATTATGTTCTCTTTGAAAGAACAAAGTACAATTCTCAGGGAAAAAATTTGAATTAAGATTATATAGACATACAATGTATGTATATGTACACACACAAAATGTAGATATAATTAAGTTATTAATGAGGTTGTATTTCAAGAAATACTTTATTATTATCATTTCATTGCAGATAAACTTTGTTGGATGAGTGTGTGTGTTGTTTTTTTTTTTTTCCCCAAGTGAGTCTGTTTTAGTAAAATATTTAATGCTGAGACCTCAGTTACCTTTCATGTAAATCTTTCTTAGTCAAAGCCAGGATCTCGCTCCTTTTCAGTGCTGTGTTCATCAATGAAGGCTCTGTGTGTGTGCCTGTGTGCATGTGTGTGCACATGTATGTGTATTTTGTTACGGGTTAGAAGCATGTCAAGTTGTGTGTAATCTCTTAATTCAAAGCAAAGTTCAATATTTTAAATAGACTCTCCTCTCATAAGTCACTCACTCATTTACTCAACAAATATTCCTGGAACAGCTGTTGCATTCCAGGTGCTATAACAGGCTCTGGGCATCCCACAGTAAACAAGGCACTGTGCCTGCCTGCCAAGTGGGACAGACTTGACAAGTAATCAAGTCACTTCAGAACAGTGTGATAAATTATTTGATCGGGATAAGCATAATTTTATTTAGAAGGATAGAGAAAGGAGTACCTGACCCAGATTTTCTGAGTTTTCAGGATTTACAGAGTAGACTAAAAGAGACAACTTCTAAATAAAGATAATTTTATTAACACTGTAATGACCATTATATTTACTTTATACAAGTGACTCTCATTTTCTAAACCCATATAACTTACACATTGGAATACTTTAATTGTTCAGAAGAAGATTATAACATATCAACCATGACTTTAAAATGAACATTTTGATGATTGATTGATTGATTCCTTCATTGACTGACTGTCTTTGAGAGCCTTAGATGGAAGAAGATTGGGACCTGAGAGAAAACAGGGACTAAGTCCTTTTTTTGATGACCATTTATAAGGAAGAATGATAGGCTTTTTCTCTCTCCTGCATTCTTTCATTAGATGATATCTTAGAACCGTTTTAACAAACTCCTTTATGTAGGACACTACCTAAAATTTCACATTTTGGATTATCACTAAGAAGTTTATTTTACGCATACCTCACTATTAAATACCTTTGACCTAAATAGAAGAAGAGATTTTTTTTTTTTTATAGACACGAAAGGTCATAATTTGCTCTCAAATGTTGTTTAAATATATTTAAAAAGTTAAAACTCCCCTTTAAAATGGAAAAGAAAGAACTTTTTTATGCATTTTAAAATACTGTATGCAATTTAGCAATGATTTGTGCCATATTGCAAGGGCTTTTCTAGTATGTAGGAAGCCTCAGTCCTCTGTAATCCCAAGGATTCTAAAGAGTGTCTCTACTAAGAGTTTCTCAGAATGTATGTAGACTAGGTGAGTGTAGATCTGCAAATCATTCCATTCTGAGAATGGAATGCTTTGGACTTGAGGAAAGATAATTAACATCCTGTTAAATTTTTCCATGAATGGAATATATAGTAGACATATGGTAGACGTGAATACTGACTTTTGTTCTACAAAAAAGTTAGAAGCTATTTTAATATGCACTGAAAAAAATATTGTCATCTAAGTATCAACCTGAGGGAGGTTTTTATCTAAATCTATATAATTCTTTTAAAGGTGGTAATGTTCTGTGCAAAGATCTAATAATGTTCTTTTCTAGAATTGTGTCCACTGTGGGTTTACTCTTTTGTTGTATATATCATAACATGGTAATTGGAAATGATAAAATGACACTAATATCCTATAGTTTTCTGATAGGATTAGCATTTGGCCTTTTACACTATTTTCCTTCTTATTCATAAAGTGTGTAAGCTGAGTTGATCATTACTCAGGCAAGCCATGATCAACAAAATTTACAAGGTAACTTTCATTGTCAAACTATGTAAGAATTACTAACAAATAAACACAGTTTCTTAGCTTCCAGCTCCTGTCGTATCTACTGTAAGGACTCTTTTGCAAAACTAACCTTACCATTATCTGATTTTTCTGGATATCAGAATTTTGTTTTGAACTTCAAGTTTCCTTGTACAGAGAGAATTACACAAGGCATCACCCCTTACTTCCCAAACCACCCTATAATGTATTAGAAGAAAATTAGTACGGTGACTTTCATGATGAAGACAGTGCTGCTAGATAGTTCCCTCATATTATTTCGTTAATGATACTGATTTTTTAATTTGAAGGAGCAGCTGAGCAATGTAAGGAATGAAGAAGCAGAGCCTTCATTTCAACTAATTATGACTTGAACTAATTATTGGAGACAGAGATATGTGTCCAAAGCAAGGGACCACAAGTCTGCTGGACAGACAGAATGTTCTGCAGCTTCACATGTAGTCTCAGTTATTTTTGATATTAAAACAGATTTTCTAGGAGTCTAACCAAGTACCCCTAAAACTCCATATCCACACATTTTTTTGTTGTTCTATAGATTCTTGAAATGTTAAGCTGAGGCCTTCCATTGCAGGTGGATGGAATGGACCTCAGAGATGCAAGCCATGAACAAGCTGTGGAAGCCATTCGGAAAGCAGGCAACCCTGTAGTCTTTATGGTACAGAGCATTATAAACAGACCAAGGGTAAGCGAACACAAAGGGCAAGGTAGGCATACCCAAACAGTGTTCAACTTGGAATCTAATGTATCAAGGGCCAAGTTGTCTGTATGAGCAAAGACAGTGATTTTTCAAATCTCAGAAGACTTGTTAAAAGTTTGTTTTGCTTTCTCAGAAATTGAGTTATCCTGGAAATCCCTTCCACCATGTTTAATAAAGACTTTTGAGGTCTGTTGAATATACACAGAAGTAGGATTTATCAGTATCTTTAGGTATCTAGATGGTTAATTATTAGTATTCATTTTAATCACAAAATACACAAATTATTAAAAGGAATGTGGCATCATAATTCAGATTAATCATCGGTGATCTCTAGTGGAGCCCCTTAGAAGCCAAATAAATGACATTTTCTCGAAATTTATTCTCTAGACAGAATCTCCTGCTTATGCAATCCCATAATCATCTGTGAATGATCTTTCATGTATTTGTGTATCCCACTGAACGTTAAATTTGCACAGGGTAGATTTGTTTACAAGTGATTTCATAATTACTGTACTCTAGCCACAATCACTGTGTAGCTCTTCATCACTGTATAGCTATTGGTGGACAGAAACCTACCAACCCATTTTGCCATCAGTCACTACAGGTAAAATAGCTTTCAAAAACATTTTAGAAAATGTAAGTTACATTTAATGATTGTTGTTAACAAAAATACAGAGCAAGGCTTTGGATTTGATATGACTTGATGCTGAAGATGAAAATTATGCCAAGAGTTTAAAACTGTTTTTTTGACTCCTTCTTTGTGCCTCATGGGGAAAAAAAAAAAATTCACATGCAGCAGTTATTAAGCATATTGGATTCACATACCCCTTTGAAAGTTCTTTAGAAACATACACATCCATTCAAAAATTGCATACCATTTCCTAGATGTCCTGAAGCACTTACAGGCTCCTTTTTTGGGTTTAAGTTAACAACCTCCATCATAGTGATTCTCTTTGAATTACCTGCTTACTAGTTTTTAGGGTTGGTTGTCTTTAAAACAAAAATATCAACATATGTGAGGGAAGTTGAAGGTATCATCTAAAACTTAAAATATGTAATTTTACCTGCAAAATACATTTAATTTAACTTGTAAAGTTAAGAATTTAAGATATTAGGGCTCAGTTTAACTTCTGAAATTAAGAATTTAAGATATTAAGGTTCAAATATGAAAATAACCAACAGCTCTTTAGATGAACTCTGTCAAAGTAACTTATCAATATTCTATGCATGGACTGTAAAGTGACCAGATTTATTTTACTGGCCCTTCTGTTGTGAAGACAGGTGTAACTCTGTTCCAGGTTTACTGTAAGAGTGAATCTAGTAGTTTTTAATGTAAGCACTTCAACATCTGCAATTTTTAATCATTCAGTTGTTTATTGTTAGGTAATAATTATCCATTCGGAAAGAAAATTTGCCAAATGGTAGGGCTGCATCATGCTGCATTCTTTACAGAACTATTCTATTTGTTTAAATAACTATAAATCCTTTTACATTTGTTTCCATTTGTGTGTTAAACATAGACACAGCATAATAATGTTAAATGGGTGTTTAAGTTAAAGCTATTTTTTGTGGGTGGGTTTTAGTCCTTTTTTTTTGTTTTATTTGTAATTTACAACTTTTACATCATTTGGGACAATACTATAAATTGCTGAATAGTGATTCTCAATGTTGCTTTAAAAACTTAAAATTACAAATATTCCTTTCAGTGTCAGGCACATTTTCCAATGAGCTGGGAAGATCTTGTCTCATATACCTGGAAAATACTCTTATTTTACTCTCTGAGGTATAATGATACCTGATTTTATAGCAGTTGTTCCAGGGTAAATCTTGTTATAAATGACGTATTTAGTCAAGTCATACTTATTTTGCTTTAGAAAATTAAAATTAATTTTGCATTTAAAACGAGATATATTTTGTTTCAATGATTTACTTCCTTATGGAAATAATTAGGTCTCCAGTAATCTAAAAGGGACACTCACAAATGCACATACTTAAAAGTCTCTTACTGATAATTGTTTTATCTGTAGTTGTAGGATAAAGCTCCTAGGAAATCTTAAACGTAAGGTGAAAAGGCAGTCAGTTGCTTTGGCCCTTAGGCTCTTCACGAATCAGAAACTTCCAGAAGTAGCCCTGATAATTTCACCTGTATGACCCTTCACAGAATTCAGTCTGACCGCATTTTCTCACTGAAAGGTGGGCCTTGTTTAATATGGACCAGAGAATGTTTTTATCTTCCCTGTGCTGCTTCGTTGTTAATATTTCCGCTTTTCTCAGCCCTTGAGACTATAAACAGAAGTATCATCATTGATTTTTTAATAAGAAATAGTTTGTTTCTAAAAATCTTTTCCTAATAATAGAGTAATCTACCATTGTATCTGCTGTGCCTATGCTATACTTTTACACTTTGCTATCAGGGCCAAATTCTAATCCTCTAAGATCTGCAAATTGAAAAGAAAACAAAAGTAATAAAAAATTATAAACTAGAGCTTTCTTTAAATATTCCATTTGTTGCTAGTTTTGTTTTCTAGTGTTCTACAGAATTATACAGTACACTGGAAACCTAAAAGTCCCATGTAGGGAGATTAGAAATAATCTCCACCTTCCATAGCATTGAATTGTTTTGGCTAGGATGTATTTGTCACCTCTGCCTAGTCATTTCTTCCACCTTAATAAATGGTCATGTGTCTTGGTATTTGTGATCTTCTCTTTTGTAAAGCAGGAGTTGACATTTTAAACTGAAAAGCAGAGAGAAAGTTGAGATGAGCAGAAATGTCATTGTGCCCATTTCTTTTCCTGTCTTCCCTCTGTAGGAAAAACATTGCAAGAAGAGCAGATTGAAAGGGTAATGTGGCATAAGCTTTAGTGCAGGCATACTGAGGATAGAGTCTTTCCAGAGTGTTCTCCCATACAGGGTGGTGTCACATGACAACCTCTCCCTATACTTGACGCCTGCCAGTGGGGCTTTTTTATAGAGAGAAGTAACACAAACATTTAATTGGAGCCAAAATGAATTTTAAATGTCTGCAATTTCCCCTGAAAGATACAGTCAATAAAAGAAAAAGATAGCGGGTGTGAAAAGAAGGAGAAGAATTTATTGTGCTAAGGAAATTACTTTTTTTTTTTTTAACTATGAAAATGCTAAATTCTATCTGGCAGTCATCCTGGCTTTAATATGTATTTTCAACTCTAACAGTCTGGCTCAGGGCTTATTACTGGCAAGCCACAAAACCTCTGAGAAACACTGCAAGGCAGGACTTCAAATATTGTCTAAAGCCTCATAAATTCTCCAATAAATTTATTTAAAACATGAATCTCCATGTTCCTACCTCCACAAAAACTGGGCAGAAATAGAGAACACCACTGTACAGGAGTTCATTTTTTAATCAATTATTGATTTTTTAAGTTAAAAAATACAGTTGCTCTGAAGCACTGTCAATATCAAGTCAAAATATGAAAGTTTCCTTACTGGGAGACAAAATAAAAGAATAATGAAGGTTACCAATGAACTAGCAGACCAATTTATAATTTGCATTCTAGACAGATTATTTAAAAAAAACATATTTAGCTTTTAGATGTAAATAAAAAACTTGTGTGGTTTTAATTTTGAACATGTTTACTGATATTCATGAAACGTGCATTAATATATAAGATGGGCAAAATATATGTGCCTCTGTTAGTAATACTGAAGTCATTGAGCAAAAATAAAAGAAATTTGGAATCACTTTGACAACTAGTCTCCTGTGTGGTTTGTGACCTGATTTAGACTCAGGTATAGATTTAGGTCATCAGAAACAAATCTTTAGTTCCAGACTGTTTTAAGATGTTGCTATTAATGACTGGATCTGATAGGATCTAGTTTCACACAGGCAGTTCTTTAAATCAGTATGTGCTTTGCTTTTAAAACTGAGTTGTTTTCAATACATTTCCTTTGCGTTCAGCGCCTCTTATGTTTCCTTTTAGAAATCCCCTTTGCCTTCCTTGCCGCACAACCTTTACCCTAAGTACAACTTCAGCAGCACTAACCCATTTGCTGACTCTCTACAAATCAACGCCGACAAGGTTGGATAATGCCCATTGTCTTGCTGTTGGTTGCCTTTTGCAAATGTTTTGTTCTTTGTTATTGCTGTGTCTTTGTCCCAGTTCACTATTTACTACATTTGGGCAGGAAAAAAAAAAAACCCTCAAAGCTGTTTGGAGTGGGCATGCAAATCCTTTCTTAAGCACATTTTCCTGCCAGAGAATATTTATTTTTATTGCTGAAATTAAATGGCCCTTCTGAAGAGTAAGGGAGAATCATGAGTCCAATGCTTTTCTTTCATTTTGGTGTGATTTAAAATTTCTGATATTTAAATTTTTGTTAGTTGCCAAATGTGTGATACGTTCACACATAATTTCTTTAAAACCATGTGTTGATTTAAATCCTTTTCAGACTTCTACAAGGTGATCATAAAAGCTCTTCCATGAGTTAATCACTGCACAAATAATTGTGTATGTGTACATGCAGGAGTCTATTGAATATTCATGAAGCATGCCCATGTAATTGCCTGAATCAGGAAACGTAACTGTTTCAATGCTCGTAAATCTATACTTGGATCTTCTCATTTTCTGATGAAATTATAAAACCAAAATTGAAACAAAAATTTACAATAATTTATATACCATAATTTAATCATGAAAAGGAAGAAAGCAGTCAACAATTTTTTTTTCAGGAAACACTTTATGAATATTCATCAGATTTCCATGTTATTGTAATAAATGCCATGTTATTGATATGGATAACCAAAGGTGCTGTATCTGAAGCAATATGTTTTCTATTGCTATAGGAATTACAGAATTCAAGTAGAATTATCTTCTATTGTTCCCCAACTAACCCTTTTGCTCCCATACCCTTTAAGGTTTGTGTCAGTGTGGAATTTTCGTATGTGGGTGTGTTACAGTGTGCTTTATGTGTGTGCTGTACTTGATGTGTACATACACGGCATGGAGTGATTTCAAGTATACATTGCATTTTTGACAATGAAGGCTAAGCAATCTTTGTTAAAGAGCTATATTTTCATGAATACCTTTTAAAAAGTGTCACTAACAAGGCAGATACATGATCTTGATGAGAATGAGGGTGTCAGGGATATGAAAATGTAACACCTGATTGCCCCTCAAGTAAATAGAGGCTTATATTGGTTTTACTAGTCAGGTAGGTTTTGGTTTACTCACAGTATGAAAATGTTGTGCCTGAGATCCCAGACAGTTTTTCAGATAAGCAGGTTTTGTTTGTTTGTTTGTTCTTAAAATAACAGCTCAGAAAAATTATGCAGCAAGATCTATAAAATGTCATCTTTAGATTTGTTAAAATTATGGGAAGTTTAAATTAGATTTTGTTCTACTTTTTAAAAATGGAATGGACTTAATCAATGCTTGATAACATTTTCTGTTGTTACAGAGAAGTAAATTTTTTTAGCCAGAAAAATTCTAAAGTGCATATATTGCTCCTTTTACTATGATAATGAAACTTGATTGGATCAAATGAGGGTTTTGTGTGTGTGTGTGTTTGTTCGCTTTTATTGGTATATTATTTATTTGAGACATTTATGGCACAGCATTTGGGAAGATGACAAGGGTTCCATTTACATTAGTAACTTTCATCTGTTTGTCCCATGACGTATAGACTGTACATTTCAATATAGCAGATTCTGTAATCTGACACTTAGGCCCTTAAATCCCTATCAGTCAGGTTTTTGCTTTGCCAGAAATTGAGTGCTTTCTGAATCAACAAAGAAAGGTCACATTCAGTCTCAGATAGTTCTAGTGTTAGATATCTTTTTAGGTATTCTAATTCTTGGCACCAATAAATAATTGCTAAGTAATTTGTGCATGTTTATCACTTAATGTATCCTTATAAGAAGTCAGTTTAAAAAAAAATGTTTTTCTAGATATAAACATACATAATAAAACATTGTATCAGAGGAATTCTTATGCAGTAAAAAAGTAAAATAAAGATATATAGGAAAACCATAGGTTCAAGGCATCAGGGACAGCTTCGTAACAAGGTTAGAACTCTAGCTGGATGTCCCTGACCTTTGAGTTAGGTACTGTCTTACTTATGCAAGTTGGAGGAGACATCATGATATAATGGAAAGTGTACTGGATTAAGAGTTAAGCAAAAAGAAGTCTAGTACCACTGTTTGATTTGAAACAAAAACTTTCACTTCTTATAGCCTCAGGTTCAAAAGGTTTATTCATCTGCAAAATGAATAAAATGAACTCAGTGACTTAAAGACCTTTCAAACTCTTAGCATTCTGTTTGATCATCTATAATATTAGGTTGGTGCAAAAGTAATTGGAGTTTTAATGGAAAAAACTGGAATTATTTTTGCAATATAAGAACTTGGTGATGCCAAGTCTTTTTTTTTTTTTTTTTTTTTTGAAATAGGACCTATGACCCTAAGTGACAGCCAGTATGCTACGCTTTGGCTTTCTATTAAGGAGCCTCTGTGTTTCCTCATTTATCTTGTGATCTGCCTTGGCAAGGGAAAGCTGGTGTTCTTAAAACCATGCCTCTCAGATCCGAGTGTGTGCTCTGTGCTAACAAACTGGCTCCCTGGTAGACAAGCCTACATGTGTGATACTTGCTGTCCTGGATTTGTTAAGAGAATCGTGTGGAGAGAGGATTCAGGTAGCAATAAATAATTATTTATGTTCAGTTTCACTAATAAGCTTTGAAGGGCAACTTCTTTGTTAATTTTTTTTTCTGCAGTTTCTTGGCAGATTTTTCTACATGCCTCAAATCTTACCCAGACCCAAACGTTATAACTTTTGAATGACATTTTTTTCTAAAAGGAAAAGTTCAGTTTTCTACCAAGTCATTTAAGCCTTCAAATTCATTAATTCATTGGCTTAAAAAATAGCAAATAAAAGCTTAGTGAATTATTCTTTGATACTACTTAGTTTAATATATTTAAACTTTGCCTGAATCCCATCTAATATTTCTTATCTATCTATATGTATAAATAGATATATATGGAAATAAGAATATCATGTCAAAAACAAAGTCTGGCTTTAAAATATCAAATAATGGAAAGCTCATATATATATGTTTTTATATATATATATCATATATGTATTATATAAATTATTTAACAATCTGAGCCTTCCATTATTTGTTAGATATATATATATATGAGCTTTCCATTATTTGTTATTTTATATATATATTATATACATATATGAGCTTTCCATTATTTGTTAGTTATTTTAAAGCCAGTCTTTGTTTTTGACATTATAATCTTATTTCTTCTTCTTGAAGTTTTCTTCCTTAGACTGCACAAACCCACTGCATTCTTTTTGTTCCCACAGGCACCCAGTCAGTCAGAGTCAGAGCCAGAGAAGGCTCCATTGTGCAGTGTGCCCCCACCCCCTCCTTCAGCCTTTGCAGAAATGGGTAGTGATCACACACAGTCATCTGCAAGCAAAACCTCACAAGATGTGGACAAAGAGGATGAGTTTGGTTACAGCTGGAGTAAGTTGTCTTTTTGTGATGCATTTAATTATAAGAGGTATTAAAATAGCTCTGAGTTTCTCAAGGATTGTGCCCTGGATAAATAAGTATGTTGCAGCTTTGTGATATATACTGCAGTTCTGTGTGGAAAGAAATGGTGTTTGTTTTGCTTGAATACAGCATACATTCCTGAAGCATGAAATCATACTCTTCCTTTCCTTTAAAAGTGCTGTTAAAGCTCACTCTGCCTTTTGTATGAGAATTAATAAGGACAGGGCACTCTCTCAGAAGCTATGCCACTCTGTGTCTCGAACAAGTCACCACCCCTTTCTGGGCCTCAGATTCCTCATGTAAAATGTGGCTCTTGTTGATATCACACCTTGAACTTCTGGTGCATTTTCTATACCAGAATGGTGATGTAGTATAATTGTGGAGATAAAAACTTTAGGTATTGACTAAACTGTTTAACTGTCTGTAAGCTTTAGCCTAGTTATTATCTCTCTTTTTAAAATGGAGTTCTCCCCTCAGGTTGCTAACATTCAATTAGACAGTGCCAAAAGAGTGCTAAGCACAGCGCCTGGTGCCCAGCAGGCTTTCATAGGCAGCTGTTCTTAGGACCAATAGGGAGTCT
This sequence comes from Papio anubis, assembly GCF_008728515.1. Classification (NCBI taxonomy): domain Eukaryota; kingdom Metazoa; phylum Chordata; class Mammalia; order Primates; family Cercopithecidae; genus Papio; species Papio anubis. The sequence goes on along the minus strand of NC_044988.1, from coordinate 42,324,094 downwards.
CTGTTTTCTAAGCAAATACCATTTTACAGGAAAAATACTTAAAATTTAGCCCAAAGTTATCAATGTCATTGTTTTAAAAAGTTTTATTTTAAAAATCGAATTATTTCCTTTAAGAAAGCTGCAGTACATCTTTTTAGGAAGTACAGAACATAAAAATTGTGCTGCTATATTGTGGGAATCAGGAAATAGTTTATGAGGTTGATGCAGTTAGGAATCAATGTAGAATGCATGACATTAGCCCATTAGCCATACAGTAACACTTTCTAAGATGACTGGTAAAGTTTGTAGGTTTCTCAGTCTGTTCTCAGTGACGCTAGAGCGTATTGCTAACAATCAGTGTGGTCAGAATGTACTCTTGAGGAAAATGTGAACTGGAATGTTTCGGTTTTCTATTATGAAGCCACCCCAAAATGTAATGGCATAAAACAATAATTTATTATTAATCTATCAAAGGGCAGTGGGTGACTGGGCCCAGCTGGGCTGGACTTCCAAGACAGCTCATTCACATGATTGGCAAGTAATGCTGGCTGTTGGCTGGTTGCTCATCTGTGGCTGTGCACTGGAGCACCTACGTGAGGCCTTAGCCCTCATAGATTAAATAGGGTGCACAATAACCATCACCTCTTGAAGATGTGGGGTAGGAGATGTAAATGGTGTCATCTAATTAGGAAATGTGTCCCAAAGCTGGGATACATATATCAAGTTGTCCTGGCGTGATAGCTCTGTGCAAAAAGGAAGCTCATTCCCTTCATTTTGCATATATCTACCCAGAAACTGCCCAACATGATGTGATATACAATGTTGATATTCCAATGGGAGAAAAGCTTCCACTGTTCAGTGAACACAAATATTCTGGATGCCTCAGTTCTGTTCTCCTCTGCAAATGATCAAGTTTCTGGTTTAATCATAGTCTTTTGAGAGTTTGTAAATATGCACTTTGGGAGGCCGAGACGGGCGGATCACGAGGTCAGGAGATGGAGACCATCCTGGCTAACATGGTGAAACCCCATCTCTACTAAAAAAATACAAAAAATTAGCCGGGCGTGGTGGCGGACGTCTGTAGTCCCGGCTATTCGGGAGGCTGAGGCAGGAGAATGGCATAAACCCAGGAGGCGGAGCTTGCAGTGAGCTGAGATCTGGCCACTGCACTCCAGCCTGGGCGACAGAGCGAGACTCCGTCTCAAAAAAAAAAGAAAAAAAAGAGAGTTTGTAAATATTAATTACTTCTCTTTGGCATAACCACCCCAAGGTGAACTGATTAATCAGACATTGTGCTCTCTGCACCCTAGATGCAAAGAAATTCCTCAAAGTTTGGGTCCTCCAGGAAACCAGTTCTGATGCCCAAGTGACTAGTCTATTTAGCTTTTAACTGACAAAGATTACATTTTGGTACTAAATACTGCCCTTTTGAGATAAAACTAAATAGCTTTCCACAGTAAAGCATTTGACTGTAAATTAACTTTAAATATGTATTTGTTGTTGTTGTTGTATGTAGAAAATATCAGAGAGCGTTATGGAACCCTAACAGGTGAGCTGCATATGATTGAACTGGAGAAAGGTCATAGTGGTTTGGGCCTAAGTCTTGCTGGGAACAAAGACCGATCCAGGATGAGTGTCTTCATAGTGGGGATTGATCCAAATGGAGCTGCAGGAAAAGATGGTCGATTACAAATTGCAGATGAGCTTCTAGAGGTAAGTTTTTGTGGAAAACTTTGAATTTATTCCTGTTTTATAAGTGTAATGGAACCGTCGGTTTCCAGAAAATCACCTATACCTTATAGCGACTGAGAAAGCCATTGCTTACTTAATAAAATAGATGCATTGCAGCAAATCTGGCTCTAAACCAAATTTCTACTAAGTAGAGTCCATGTTCCCATTAACATCCATTAAAAGGTCATGACTATGTAGCACCAGAAACAATTTTTGCCCCAAGATAGTAATAAAGCTCACACTTCAAAAGCATTTGTTTTGTGTGCTGCATTTTTATTAGGAGTTTTTGAAAAGCCAAGTGACCAGTAATTCCCCAGAGGCTGACCCACTGGACATTCTGGAACTTGAATCACTAATGGGAGAAGTGATGAGGGTGAGGTGGGGTGGGGTCAAGGTTAAGGCTAAATAACAAGCAGTAACTCAGCCTGCCAAACAAAATAAATTTGTGGACCATACTTTATAGGGTTTAGAATTTTATTTGCTTCTGTTGTTTGTCCTTGCCCCTCCTGGGCTAGGATCCACATGATTTTATACTGCCTTTATGTTCTTCCCATGCTGAGTATGTTTCCCTATAGCCATGGAAGTTTCAGTTGGCAGTGACTAAACGACCAAATGACTGAGCCAGTCATTTGCATTAGGCACTATACTGTTTAGGCACAGTTTGCTGCCTAAATCCTGAGTCTACCCAGCATTCCTTCTCCCAGTGACCTATTTCCAGGGCTTGAGTTTTGAGACTAAGTGGAAAATATGACAGTAAGGAACTTCCCAGGATGGTCTTGCGGGTGACAAGTTTTTCCACAGAGCCCTCATTTTGTGCAGAGCATCCTGGGAGCCCAGTGCCTGCCAGGAAATTTGCTGTCTACTCTCCTGCAGTTGGTCCAAGTGGTGCCTCTTTATCAGCAGTCCATGGATGTCAGACTTCATGTGCATTATTTTAATGCTGGCTTTAAACATAAGCTATTCTTTTATTCACCATGAAAAGTCAGGTTCATGTTCTGGGGAGGAAAATATATAACATTTAATATAAAATATATTTGAAAGGAAGAAAAAATGTGCTTTTCATTAATGAGGAAGGATGATAAAAATTTATGATACTAAAATTTCAGGCCCAACTAATGCTATTTATTTCTCACAGATCAATGGTCAGATTTTATATGGAAGAAGTCATCAGAATGCCTCATCAATCATTAAATGTGCCCCTTCTAAAGTGAAAATAATTTTTATCAGGTGATCATTTTTCTTTTGCTAGTTTACCAAATACTTTTTGTTAGCATTTCTACTCGGAGTTCTTTTGAATGAAAATAAAACATTTGTGGCCAGGCCCTGTAATCTCAGCACTTTGGGAAGCCGAGGTGGGCGGATCACGAGGTCAGGAGATCGAGACCATCCTGGCTAACATGATGAAGCCCCGTCTCTACTAAAAAAAAAAAAAAAAAAAAAAAAAAAAACCACGAAAAATTAGCCGGGCATGGTGGCACGCGCCTGTAGTCCCAGCTACTAGGGAGGCTGAGGCAGGAGACTCACTTGAACCTGGGAGGCGGAGGTTGCAGTGAGCTGAGATTGTGCCATTGCACTCCAGCCTGGGCAACAGAAAGAGACTCTGTCTCAAAAAAAAGAAAGAAAAGGAAATATTTGTAAATATGTAAGTGTCATAGTTCCAGGTTTTGGGGGTTAAAAATTTTTCTCTGATAACCTTCTGACTTTTGAAGTAAGAGAATGAAAATAATACCATTATGTTATAACAGGTTGTTGTTTTTTTGCTTTCAGAAATAAAGATGCAGTGAATCAGATGGCCGTATGTCCTGGAAATGCAGTAGAACCTTTGCCTTCTACCTCAGAAAATCTTCAAAATAAGGAGGTATATGTAACTTATATTTGTTTCTCTGGGAAGACTTGATTGATGTGCACCTTATTAATTCAATCAAACAATCACCTAACACTTAGAGAGGGATCTTAGAGGTAGATAAGTTATATCCTTGGCCTTCAAGGAGTGTAAATCCTAGTATAAGAAGACGCTCATGGAAATAAGCATACCACTTATGTGAAGAGTACTTGTAGTCTGTAGTGAGGGTAGGAAAAGAGTTATCAGTTCTGCCTCTGAAAAGAAATTGAGAATAAAACTTTATAGGGAAGGTTACATATGAAGTGTATGTTGGAAGATTTGGGGGGTAAAAATGTTGCAAGCAGAGGGCATGGAGTGAGTAATGGCATGGATACTCTGGCCAATGCAGGGAACAAAATTATAGAGCATCACTGAGCAATGAGGGGCAGGGAATGGGAGCTGGTGGGGAAAGGGTCAATATTAGAGGGGAAAGGGTCAGATCATGGAATACACTGGTAGGCTAACATGTGCCAGCCTTGTCTTTGAGACAGTGTGGAGCTCAAAGAATGAGAAATGTATAGTTAAAAATTTCTCTGGCAGTACTGTAGAGAAAAATCAGAAGTAGCAGGGGAGAGAAGTTAGAGGAAGTAAGATAATTATTGGAATCATTCAGGAAACAGTTAACGAGGACCTGAACTAAAGCTAGAAGAGGGAATGGTTACATCAGATTAGTTTAAGACCCAAATTGGTAATACTTCATCCCCAACTAAATGTACTCATTGAGGAAAAATGAATGGTTGAAGATGTGTTTAACCAACAAATATTTTCTGAGTACTCTGCCTTATACCAGATATTGCTCTTTGGACTGGAGAATAGAACAGGTAGGATATGCAAGGTTTTCAGATGTCTGACTTAGTGATATGAGGGATGGCTGTTTTCTACCAAATAGAAAATACAGAAAGATATTTGCAAAAATATGGTACATTCTATTTGTGGCAGGGTAAGAACAAAGTGGCTGTTGGATAGCCTGGTAGAAGTTTACATTGGGACATTTGGTCTCCAGTTTAGAGATGATTTCCTGTAGATGCAGATTTGGCATTTCTGAGCCACGGAAACTGAGGTCTTGAGAAAGCATTTAGAGAGAAAGAGGGCCAAGGGCAGGATCATGTGGTAGCAACAATAAGGAGGAAGGCGAACAAAGAGATCAAGGCTATGAAGAACCAGGAGGGCATGTGGCAGAGCAGCGGAGGAGAGTGTCTTTCAAGGGTACACTCCACAGCTCTACATGCTGCCATGTAGCAAGAATCCAGCGAGACGATGAGTAGAGAGAGTCCTTTGGGTTTGGTAACTAGGAGACTTTTAGTGGTTTTTGAGAAGGCAAATGATGGACAAGAAATCAAGGAGAGAGAGAGGCAGTGGCTAAAGAGTGAAAGAGAATTGGAAGAGTGGTTTTGTTTTGATTTAGGAAAGCTTTGGATACATGTGTATGATGAATAAAAGGAGTTAGTAGAGAATGAAAAGCTTTAAATTAGAGGAACCTTGGTGATTATCAGTGGGGATAGCTGTAGGAAGAGAAACATTCTTTCCTAAATCAGTGTATAAAAATAGAGCTTATGTGTATATAAGATAGATGTACAAATCATTGTCTCATTCTGGCTGCTCCTAACATTCAACTATGCCATGTGGTTATTTAAGATAACTAGGTTATAAAGTAATATATATTTTTTTCATATTACTTGTACTAAATATGTCTCTTAAGGAATTTTTAATAACGTTCAGGTAAAACATTAAAGTTTTCAATTCACTTGATAAATAACGCAGTAAAGAATAATGAATGGTGTTTCTGCTGGTGCTCTGTCAGTGAGTTTTACCATTTGGTAGCTGGGCTGCCATCAGTTTTCGTTATACAGTAAATCCAGGCAGTCTTCAAGCCACTTGGTCTATCTGTGCTCTCAACTGATTGTTGTCCAGTTACACCTCATAAGTATTTTGAAAAGAATATAATGTTCATAAATTCCATAGAATGTTAAAATAGCAAAAATATATTAAAATAAATAAATGTATTAAAATAACAATAGTGTATTAAAATAAATGTTTTAAAATAATTTTGTATAATGTATAAAATAATTTTGAATAAGTGGCCCTTATATTTAAACAAATCAAAATTCCTAACACGCAGTTGTCCTTTTTGTCATTTCTTTCCCTCTGTCAGACAGAGCCAACTGTTACTACTTCTGATGCAGCTGTGGACCTCAGTTCATTTAAAAATGTGCAACATCTGGAGCTTCCCAAGGTAAATCTGCTTTGAATTGGAATGAAATGATGTGAGTTCCTTTACATCAGTGTTCTAAATCACTGTGTTCTCAAAAGTGTGGTCTCCAGATTAACAGCATCAGCATCATCTGAGATTTTGTTAGAATTGCAAATACTTGGGCCCACTCAAACTTACTTGCTGAATAAGAAACTCTAGGATTGGGCCCAGAAGTTTATGTTTTATTAGACCTGCCTGATGCACATTTAAGTTTGAAAACTACTGTGCTAACTGATACTTTATCAGGGGTCCAGCTTGCCCTTTTGTCATTATTCCAAATTATGAAATTTAGGTATCTGTCCATTGATTCCTTTACTAAGGTCCTGCTATGGAGGAAATAAAAATAAAGAAATAGAAATTATAGTTTTGTCCTTTAAAAATAGGAAAGCTCATATATTTAGAAGTGAATTTTCGACTCAGATGATTGCCTTTAAGAGATAGTTTGCTGAACAGAAACCTATAAATGCTTTTGGGTGCTTCAGGCTCATGCAGTTAAGCAGGTGGACAATGGAAGAGCATGAGTATAAGCTGAAAGAGCAGTGAAGTGCCCAGGAAGAAGAGGAAGGCAGGAGGTGGGGTAGGGAGGTCAGAGAATATTTATAGGAAATGCTGCAGACAGAAGGAAAGAGAATGGTCCGTATTGCCACTCTCCAACCAGGAGGCAGTGCAGTATGATGCTTGAGAGCCTCAGCTCCAGAGTCATTCTGTCTGGGTTGAATCCTTGTTTCATCAAGTACACGCTTCACACATTGTATGATCTTTCTTTGCCTCAGTTTCCTTATTTGTAAATTGAAGATGATAATAGTACCTTTATCCTGGCACATGGTCAGATTCTGTTAAGTATTCAGGGGAAAAAAATACTCTGACGATATTGATATTTTTATTGCTATTGTTTTTTACAGTGATAACCATATACAAAAATGCATCGCCCTGGTCTTGTACTATACACGTAAGAGGAGTCTTTATCATGATGGACTATTTCTGTTGTGGTTAAAAAGAAAAGAAGTTACTAAAGTCTTTTTACCTTTCTATCAGGAAGTCCATACACTTCAGTTTGAGAATCCCTCATTCTGTCGCCATTTAAGAGAGATGACATCTTCCTCTTTCCCTTTCTGATTTCCTCTCTTAGTTTCTTTTCCTCCTAAATCCTGAAGAGTTTATAATATTTAACAGTGCAATCATTTCCCTATAATTTGTTAATTATGAAACATTTAAATGTATGTTGAATACTTTATAATGAATGATTTTTTTAAAAAATCTGTTTATGTTGATCTTTAGAAAAGTCCAAAATTAGATAATTTTAAAATATCCTTTCATGGTATGGATTTTAATTTATCATCTGAGGCTTAGTATATTCTAGGATATAATGAGTGCCCAGGAAATGTTTGTGGAATGAACATGTTAGATGAATAAAGAGCAGCCTACTGTAGTGGTTGGGAGCACAGACTTAAAGCCAGACCACCTGGGTCAGAGACCTAGATTGATCACTCATTGGGTATGAGACTGTGACTTTGAGCATGTTTCTTAACCTGTACATAGTTTTGCCTTTTGAAAGTGGACTTAATAATTGTCCAACTTACTTCATAGACTTGTAGTGAGAATTAAGTATATATTGTGAAAATTAAATATACATATGTACAGTTTCCAGCACCTGGCACACATATACAAGTATTGTTTGCTATTATTATTGTTTTAATAATTAGGGATGAATAAGCTGGTATAGAGTTGTCTGATGGCTACTTGTCAGTGATTTTCTCTGATGTTTTCTATTTCCACATTAGACTACCTGATTAAGGTGCTTGATAGATGTTCATAGCATCTTAATCCCCTACTCAGAACCTCCCAAGGACGTTCATTTCCTAACAGATACATTCAAGTTCTTTGGCTGGGCATTTAGCAATGAGGGTGGACAGAAGCCTGTGCTGTCTGTCAGAAGCCCTTCTCACATCCTGAGTGATCGGCTATAAATCACTTAATCCCATTGGTCCTCACTTTCTTCTTCTGTAAATGGGCTGCTTATATTAAGGGTTATTGTGGGGATTGGATGAGCTAATGAGCAAGGTTCCTTCGTTCTGCAATATAAAAGCTGGTTTCTGCCTTTCGCCTCCTTTTTTATTTATTCAGCAGATGTCTATTATGTGTACTTCCCTTTCTAAATTAGATGCTATTGAGGAATGCAGGACCTTGGAGAACCTCAATGTATTGCCCACTGAAAGCTTCCATTTATATGTAGATTTCAAACAAATCTAAAGCTCAGGTAGCTAGAATGTATTTATTGATGAAAGCCAAAGTAAGTAAGGGGATACAAGAATCTTTTAAAAGTAGCTAGACAGAAGAGGCAATTAACCATGATTTTAATGATTTTAAGTGTGGGCTTTGGAGTCACTTAACTTCTCTGGGCAATAGGCAAGCCATTTGTTCCATGGTGAGCAGGTATATGCAAACCAACCTCCAAAGACTGAGGGAGCTGGGAGCCTGAAGAGAGAGGCTGACAAATCCAGTTTATCAGAAAGAAATGCTTAACAGGGACTTACGTACAGAAGCCATGTTGCTGGTGGCCACAAGACAGTGGATCCCAGCATCCACCCTCCAGAAAGTATTCTTTACGTAGCAAGGAAAAAGACATGTAGCTGGTCACGTCTCAGAGTTTCTTGCTGAAACTTGTTACCAGTGGAGAGGTTAGGTAAACATCTTTATGAAGGATTATCTATGCTACAGGGCTCGCTACAGAACACGTTGGTATGCAGGAGTCAAACACTGGTCACCATGGCAGTTTCGCTTCAAGGTGGTGTCACTCTTGCCATACAACAGGCTATTTTCTATACCGTTTAACTTCTCTGGGTCTCACTTTCCTCATGAGATGAGGAAAATCCCTTTACGTTAGAGATGCTATTGTAAGGATTAAATGAAAGAATTTATACAAAGTGCTTACCACAGTGTGAGTTATTATAATTATTTTTGTTAATACTTCTAACCATGAATTTCTGAGTTCCAGATAGAATACATCCTTGAAAACATCTCTTGAGGAAGCCATTGTTAAAAATGACGTTAAGTGACATATTACACTAAGCCTGGCACTCCTAACCCCATTATTATATGGCTCTGGGAATAAAACTCAATTAAGCAAAGAAGGGAGAAAGAAACAGCTTCTAACACTCATGAATCAGCTTCAATCTTTTGTCGTTTTTACTATCCTACATTTTTTTTAAAATTATAGTTAGTTATTTGACATAATAATTTAATGGTAATGTAACATGTGTTCATTATGTTATTTACTTCTTAGCAACCCTGTGAGCTTGCTATTACTTTCTCCACTTTGAACTGTTCCCATAACTCCAAATAGTAGAGCTGGAATTGAACTCTGGTCTTCTGCCTCCAAGTCCCATTTCCCATCCATTACCTATTTCAACTTGCTGCTGGGCCCCCTCTGCCTTTCTAAAATGCCTGTATGTTCCTTCTAGGAATCCTGTACTTCAGTCAAACTGATTTGAATCAAGAGCTCATGGAGAAGGTTTTGAGAATTTATCCCTCCTTGCCTTGGTTTATATCACTTGGTCTTTCTGACTTCTTTTAACTTATATAAATCCTACATACACTAAAGACCGAACTTAAATCTCACCTGTGTTTATTTTGAAATATTACTTCAATATTTTGGTTTATATAGTACTTACTATTAATGTCTTCATTTTATTTGTCACTTAACCATGTTTGACCCAAGAGCTTGTCTCCTGTGATGAAATTTGATGTGGGTATCTTTTCTGTACATCTAAAACGTACACATGTTGAGAGAAGAAATTCTCACTTTTTCTTTCCCGTTACTTACTGTCATGGACATAGTTCAGACTGAGTAAATATCTGGGAAGGAAGAATGAATAAACGGTTATGTGCTGTACATGCATAAGGGGGAAAGATGTTGAGATCAGGAGAGTCAGGAAGAGAATAATTTTTGCATTGTCTAAAAGTGAGAGCTCTACTAACAGCTCATTTCTAGTTGTTTTGACTCCTTAGAAACCCTTGACAAGTCAATTATCTTTTTTTTAATCTTTTATATTTTTTAAAAATGGGAAAATAGAAGTATAAGCAGAAAGCTCCCATATGTAGAATCTAAACCCACAGTAGCTGACTGAAATGCAAATTCAATTGATCAGAAAACAGTTTTGATTAAAGATTGATTTTTAGCACAGTGTGCCCTAGGAAGTACCCACGCATCAAAGCAGGTAATAGCCTTCTATGACTGTCAAAGCTGTGCTTCATATCCATACAATTTTATGTGGGGAAAGCCTTGAAATAGGATTAAGAGTTTTTCTTCTTTTGAATTTTAGAGAAGCTTCTACCTTCAAAATAATCCTCCAAATAATAATAATTTGTTAAGCTTAATTCGACTTTTCATTCTTGTTTATTACTCTTTTCTAGCTGCTTAATGATACAGCTCATTCAAAAATATATTTCCTTGAAGCCAGGCGCAATGGCATATCCCTGTAGTCCCAGCTATATGGGAGGCTGAGGTGGGAATTCAAGACCAGCCTGGGAAACATAGCAAGACCCCATCTCTAAAAAACTTTTAAAATAATATTTTAAAACAGAAAAAAAAACATGAAAATATATTTCCTTAATTTGTTTTCTATTTCCTGTATGGTAGTGTTTTAATAACTAGCCCCAAACAAAGTATCTCAGATCTCTTCTTGCTAAGGACTATATGCACTCTGGTAAAAGTAAGTTGGAAAGTTGAGCAGTTAAATAAAAAACTGCACACTCATATGCTGTTATCCTTTCTTATTTGTCGTCCTGTTTTTCTTTTTCTTATTTATTTATTTATTTATTTTTATTTTTTTGAGACTCAGTTTCACTCTGTTGCCTAGGCCGGAATGTAGTGGTGTGATCTCGGCTCGCTGCATCCTCCACCTCCCAGGTTCAAGCGATTCTCCTGCCTCAGCCTCCTGAGTAGCTGGGATTACAGGTGTGCACCACCATGCCTGGCTAATTTTGTACTTTAATTAGAGATGGGGTTTCACCACGTTGGCCAGGCTGGTCTTGAACTCCTGACCTCAGGTGATCCACCTGCCTCAGCCTCTCAAAGTGCTGGGATTACAGGTCTGAGCCACCACGCCCAGCCTCATCCTGCTTTTCTGATATCAATAAATTGTTTGTTGATGTGTATATAGTTGTTTTTGTAGTATTCTAGTTGAGTTTGGGCATATTATGCACGCAGATTTGTTGCTTATTGTTTCTTTTAGGACTCCTCTTGTTGCAAATAATAGAAAAAAACCGAACTAATTCTATTAGGTTTCATCAAGGAAGAGGATTTGTGGACTCAGGTCAGCAACCTTCAAGGGTAGTTGGTCCTGTGACTGAATAGTGTCATCAAGAGCCTGTTTCTTTCCCTGTCTGTGTGATACGGTGCCATTTAGTGTCAACTTTATCCCAAGACTTGTCTTTCTCATGGTTTTAGAATGGCTGCCAACCATAGTTGGGCCATGCACTACTTCTTTTATATGTATCTTGGGGGAAGGGAGAGAATGCCTATTCAAGCCTTCTGAGCAAAAGTTCCAAGATTATCCTAATTGAATCAGTTCAGATCATGTGTCTACTTCTGAGCCAGGGACTGTGACCATGAGACTGTAATTGTAGAATTGACTTCAGTTGTTCAAACCCCATTCTTGGAGCTCCTTAACTTTTGCTATGTAACAAATTACCACAAAACTTCACAACTTAAACAACAGGCATTGATGGTCTCACAGTTTCTATGGGTTAGGAATTTCAGAACATTTTAGCTGGGGGATCTGCTGAGAATCTCTTGTGCAGTTGCCGACACATTGCCAGCTAGGGCTACAGTCATCTCAAAATTTGACTGAGCTGGACATTGCTTCCAAGATGATTTACCCAAATGGCTGTTGGCAAGAAGCCTTATTTCTTCTAAATGGGGCTGCTTGAGTTTTCTTAGGACAATGGCGGCTGGCATCTTGCAGAGCAAGTTATCCAAGAGAGACAGCAAGGAGGAAGCCCCTTTGCCTTTTTTGACCTGGCTGTGAAGTTATACACCATTACTTCTGCTTTATTCTCTTTGTTAGAATCAAGTCACTAAGTCGAGCCCCTGCTCTTAGGTTCCTTCTTGAAGGAAGAAGTAGCAAATAATTTCTGCTCATATTTTTAATCTACAGCCTGAAATATGGTGAGGGAAGAAGATGGGAGAGAGAATATGGAGGTTGGGGGAAGAGAGGGGTGGGTGGGAAGGCCAGATATTCTAATAAAAATCAATTTGTATAAAGGGGTAAGATGGGAAGCAGTATTAGGTAAACAATCAGCAAATACCCACTGTACCAATAAAGTACTTTCCTGACCGTTATGTGACAAGTATTATTCCATTTTGTAGACAAGAAAATCTAGATTTTGTAGGTAAGAAAACTGAGGATTAGAGATGTTAAGTGGCATATCCAAATTTCTATTGTTAGGTAGAAGGTAAAGTCAATTCTGCTCACTCTAAAGGTGCAGCTTACTCTGGCAGATACACATGACTGATTACCTGGAAAGAGAGAGGTAGCAGAGAGATGGTCAGTGACAGTTTCAAACTCATCAGGCATTAATAATCTACCTCAGAAGAGCCGCAGGTTGATAATCTTTAAAATGATGTTGAAACCTACCTTGATGTCATAGCCATTACCATAAACATCTCTGATGGCACATTTAACTCATGTGTATATTTCAGAGAAACCATGTCAAGATTCCCTTTTCTCTTCTTTGCTTTTTGTAACTTTTCTCTGGAGAAAAAATTAGGTTGCTGGCTCTGGCCAGCATGAAAATGTTAAAAACTCGATTTTAATTTTATTAAAGTAAACATTAAAGAAAGCTAAAAGCCAATATTTCTGAACATTTGGTTTTGATAAAGGGAAATGTGGAAAATGTAGCAAAGTAGGTGTAGCTCCCCAGCCTTGGCAGGTTCTCGGAACTTGTCTTGGGACTGAGAGGCATTTTCAGTCTGCAGCAGATTGAAATGCTGTTCTCTGGAGAAACAACTCTGAGTGTTCAGCCCCCAAAAGGACAGAGTCTGCATCAGTAATGGCAGTCTGCCTGCTAAAGGAAGAAGAGGGGCAGAAAAGAATGAAGGGACTAGATCCTGTTGTTATTTCCAAGCGACAGGCCAGAGAGGAGGTGGGATTCTTTGGTTGGTTTTGAATGACTTATTCAGTCATTAGACAAAATTTGTAAATGCTGAGTGTTTTGATTGAATTATTGAATGTATTTTTGCTGTCTAGATATTTTGCTAAAGTTACTAAAGATGTCAGACATATGGGAAGAGTGACAACACTTGAATATTTGACGGAGGAAAATTTATGCCCATTAGGAAAATTTGAAAGTTTGCTTAAGAAAAGACAAGATTTCTAAGATCTTAGATGTAAGATCCAAGGTCTTAGATTTCTGGACTTTAGAAGAGTTTTAATTGCTTTTCTTACCTTTGGTATCCATTTGGATAAAATTAATCTATCTCAAGTCTTCTGAGCATTTTTGTTTTTACTTTTCTAGGATCAGGGGGGTTTGGGTATTGCTATCAGCGAAGAAGATACACTCCGTGGAGTCATCATAAAGAGTTTAACAGAGCATGGGGTAGCAGCCACGGTGAGGTTTACCTTTCTTGCTGTCATTAAGTAGTTGGGGAGGGAATTACTTTTGGAATATCACTCAAATTCTTCTACATTTCCATTTAGGATGGACGACTCAAAGTCGGAGATCAGATATTGGCTGTAGATGATGAAATTGTTGTTGGTTACCCTGTTGAAAAGGTAATTTTCCAAAATAAAGCAAATGGTAATATAGGCCCATCCTTGGGCATGATTAAAGTGTTTGTGTCTACAAATCGTAGGGAATTAGGGTTTTGTAGCTGTAAAAGACATGTTCTTAAGGAAAAGAAGAGATTATTCACAAGTTCTTCAATTTCTATTTCTTATTTTCCAGGTAGTGTTAAGGTATTTTTTTGTTGCCAAATTATTCAATATTCACTGGGCATTTTTGATAAATATTTCCATTTTTTCCTTAGGAAAACTTTAAACTCCTTAATAGTGACTGTTAGTGCGAAAATATTTTTAATGAATATTTGCTGTTATAAATATCCACTGTGTATACTACTTTATAAACAGATTGTAAGACTCAGCCATTAAATATATAACTATTATTATATTATATTATTAGGGTTAAACATATCTTGTACTTGAGTTTCCTCTCCTCAAAAGAGATCTTAATATTTATTTAGTATCTCATTTGAGGCCTTTTATTTATAAGTGCCAGAAAAAAGCTTTGTTTCCTTGAAATATGGTATGCTTTTTCTTTCTTATAATGAGGGAGAACCATATAACTATTAATCATTTCTTCATTGTCCAGTAAGAAGCTTAAAGTTACTTTTTAAAAATTCAGTTTTTAATAAGTATTTAGGCCAGATCCTTTAACCCATAAATCTATGTTTTAACTTTTCGTTTGCCTTGACTTTTTTGTTGCATGCTTTTCTTATTCTGCTTGTAACATATGTGTTTCTATTTTATTAAAACTGTTTGTGTAAGCTGCTTCTATAGAATCAGGAAGTAGGTAAAATAACCCATATATCTTCTAAGGTTGTGGGCATCCAGAAAAATGGATGAGATTAGAGATGTAAAAAGTTGAAAGTCTTATGTAAGGAAAAATCTGGTCAGAGCTAGAGTTAAAGTAGAAATTAACCATGGCCCTAATCTACATCAGGCATTTGGAAAAGATAGAGAGAAATTAGAGCCATTTCTTTCTTTACCCAAGTCCTGACAAAGAAATAATTTGCATCTGTCTCTCCCCTTAACCACAGAGAGAATTAGATTCCATTCGTAATGGTGACTCATTGGTATGTCAACTAATTCACCTTTGAATTTTGTTTCTCTTCCACACATACACCCTGCCAGTTTATTAGCCTTCTGAAGACAACAAAGACGACAGTAAAACTTACCATCCATGCTGAGAATCCAGATTCCCAGGCTGTTCCTTCAGCAGCTGGTGCAGCCAGTGGAGAAAAAAAGAACAGCTCCCAGTCTCTGATGGTCCCACAGTCTGGCTCCCCGGAACCAGAGTCTATCCGAAGTAAGGCCTCTGGGCTCATGAGAGTCCCGCACATATGGAACACCTGAACTCAGCAGAGGGTTTCTGCTTGGGAGGCAGTTGCCTGCCTGTGGCTCATTGTTTGGAAGGTGGTAGTCAGGGAGCCCTATGGTGAGAGCAGGGTGTAAAGAGAGCACTTCTAGAAAAAGAGTACTGGACTGTTAGGCAGGCAATCTGTGTGTGCTGTACATTAAGCAGCTGTGGCATCTTAGGAAACCTACCCACTCAAAGCCTCAGCTTCTTCATCTCTAAAACAAGGGAATGGTATTCTTTGCTCTCCAAAAATCTGTTGCTAAGGGCACCTTGATTCCAGGCATCTGACTAATGAATTAGAAATATCATTTTGTAGATGATTTTTTTTAACTGGGAAAATAATTTAACTTCCCTAAGCTTCAGCTTTCTTATCTGTAGAATGAATGTGCAATTATCCTGTTTCATAGGTGGGATATCAGTACTGCCTGCCCCTTTAAGAAACTCTTTAGTCACTGCCGGGGTCTACATAGCAGATCTGAGTTCTATGCTTTAGGTGTAATAGTGGGTCTTGTCATAATGGAAATGGATTTAGGTTAAGTGAACCGTAGGATGACACTTTAATGTGTCATTACACTTCCAGTCTAGTATACGGAGGTACATTATTCCTTTGAGTTACTTTTCGAGAAAGAATACACTGATGTGTAATAAAACAGTAAGTTTCAAGCTCTGCAGCATCAAAACTTTAAAAAATTACTTAAAGGCATTGGCTTTTTCTGTAACAGGGGGTGGGGGGAGAAATTTCTTTTGGCCTCCAAACTGTTCTTTTAACAGTTTTTTAAGGAAACACTAGTTTAAAACATTTGTAATGTACTTGGATGAAAAAGTCTTAAAGTAATACATCTCCGAAAATAATCCTTTATTTAGAAAGACTGGATAATTCACTGAAGTGCTAAAAGATTTTATGGAAATTTTCTCATTTTTCAATTTTATGTTGATCCCTAAATAGTGTTGTCTATAAAAATATGAAATGCTAAATGAAAACTTAACATAAAAGAAAATATCTTACACCTGTTCTTACCATTTAAGGAGCAAGAAAATAGTCTGTTTCTGATTTCCTAAAAAGAGAACATCTTGTCTAAAGCATACGCTACTATACCAAGTGTCCTAGCTTTCCCAAAACATGCTATTTGCTGTATGCTCTTTGTTTTATCATAAAACATATGATATGATATGAAGACTCTCATAAAATAACGTATGAAATTATATTCCCCTTTTCTCATGATCTATTCTTACCTATTCATTTCGGAACATATATGCACCAGGATTTGACATCTGAATGTATAAAACATCAAGTGAGACCCAAGGAGAAAACTGCAAATGGTCCTTTTTTTTGCTTAGAATTGATTACATAAGAAGAGATGCTCTAGGATAAGAAGGAAACAAAAATGTAAAAAGCCCCGAAAAGCAGGCATCACAACCAAAATTATTGATGTGTTTTGTGGTCTTCCCTGAATGTACTTCTAGGTCTTTGCAACATATCTCTATTCTGAGTTTTATAAATCTTTTAACTCATAAGAAGTGTGTTTGGCTTCACTGAAATGGATAATATCAAAGTGAAACTTGAGGTTCAATTTAACTCTGTTCTCTCTTCTTCATATCCTATCCTTTAGATCTCTAGCAATTTAAAACATGCAGGATAGTATAGAAAATAATTAAATGAGTAATTTTCTGCCCACTACCTTAAATTAACAATGGCGATTTAATCACATTTGTTTTATTTTTAAATATAATTAAAAGATTGAGGTAAATATAAAGTCTCTTTTTGTCCACAGTCTTGGACCTATTTCCCTGCCCATCCCTCAGAGTCAATCTGTGTGATGAGTTTGGTGGATATGCCTTGTAACTAATTTTTATTTGTATTTCATTTTTAACTTATTTTTAGATACAAGCAGATCATCAACACCGGCAATTTTTGCTTCTGATCCTGCAACCTGCCCCATTATCCCTGGCTGTGAAACAACCATCGAGATTTCCAAAGGGCGAACAGGGCTGGGCCTGAGCATCGTTGGGGGTTCAGACACACTGCTGGTGAGCACCACCCAGAGGTGCTTCTGCACAGGCGTCCTTCAGCCAGGCCTCAGAGACCATTATGGGGAGATTTCTAGCAGTTCTAGTAAAGGAAATGTGAAGGCCGAGAAAAATTGTATTTGTTATTTTAATTTATAAGGCAAATATTCTGTTGGGTACAGGGGGTTTTCCTTTGAGCAAGCCAATAAATGCTGACTCAGCAAGATTCTGCTACACTGGTGATTTTGACCTTGAAATTTCAAAGTGTTTCTATCAGTTCACCAGTCCTTGCTACATTTTAATTTCCTTTTTGCTGATATCCAGGTTGAGTTAAACCCATTTTAAGAGGAGTTTGAGCCAGGCGCGATGGCTCATGCCTATAATCCCAGCACCTTGGGAGGCTGAGGCAGGTGGATCACTTGACGCCAGGAGTTTGAGATCAGCCTGTTCAACATGGCAAAACCCCAGCTCTACTAAAAGTACAAAAACTAGCCTGGCATGGTGGCGTCTGTAATCCCAGCTGCTTGGAAGGCTGAGGCAGGAGAATGTCTTGAACATGAGAGGCAGAGGTTGCAGTGAGCTGAGATTGCACCACTGCACTCCAGCCTGTGTGACAGAGTGAGACTGCATCTTAAAAAAAAAAAAAAAAAGAGAGAGTTTGAAAAATTAGATACTTTGTAGACAAAATTTTCTAAATGCCAAAAATACCTTAAAAATGATTTCATTTATGAATAAGAAAGTTGTCTCTCATCTATGTATGCATGTTTTATTTTATAGTTTTTTCTTTAATGTTCTCTATCATTAGGAAAAATGTATAAGCTCCTTTGAGCCTTTTAGCAAAAATTGTTGTTACACTTTCCCTTGAATTATATGGGGCTTGTACCTGTAGAGCCAGAGTTTATAACCCTTATTGCTGTCTGTCAACGTGTAATGTGTTTGGACTCCATTTCTGCTCACCATTCCTAGGAGAATGGGATAAGTATGGGTATGTTTTGTTTGGGCCCTTAGGGTGCCATTATTATCCATGAAGTTTATGAAGAAGGAGCAGCATGTAAAGATGGAAGACTCTGGGCTGGAGATCAGATCTTAGAGGTATAGAATGCCTGTTTTTGACCTTCAAAATTAACAGAGAAAAGGCTCCTGGGGGGAGTGTTTCTTTCTTTGCTTCTTTCTCTCTCTCCCTTTCCCCACCTTACTCCCCTTTGCTTCTCATGTTCCTCACAGTCAGTGTCCCATTTCTGTCCAGGTGAATGGAATTGACTTGAGAAAGGCCACGCATGATGAAGCAATCAATGTCCTGAGACAGACGCCACAGAGGGTGCGCCTGACACTCTACAGAGATGAGGCCCCATACAAAGAGGAGGAAGTGTGTGACACCCTCACTATTGAGCTGCAGAAGAAGCCGGGAAAAGGCCTAGGATTAAGTATTGTTGGTAAAAGGTGTGACTGAGGAAGACAAACCCAGTGCTCCCTTGGAAATGATGGGACTTAAATTATTTTAAAGAGTAATAGCAGTAGCTGAATCTTTTATCAGTGGCTAGTGTTCAATAGGTAATTGTTAGCCCCCTCACTATAGAACCATAAAAAGATGTCGGTTTTGGACTTTTAAAATCAGAATATTGGAAGGTTTTGAAGGTACTTAACAAAAAGTCATTTGGTATATTTTTGAGCACCTGCTATGTGCTAGGAAATACATTAAGTTTTCAGAAACACGGTTAAAGAAGACATGGTTCCTGACCTCCAAAAACTCATCGTCTGGTGAATGTTGAATTAAATATATTCTTGCAACAAAGGAATCTATTGATGAGTGACAAAGATGCTTTGTGGGGGACCAATGGTAGCAAAGGAGAAAGGGACCAATTGACCCTATTTAATTAAAGTGAATTAGGGAAAATTTCCAAGAAAAGAGGTGTCTGAGCTGAGGCTAAAAGTGATAAGTGAGAATTGGTTTATTAAAGGAGAGTGGAAGATACTGTAGGGAGAAGGATCAGAGTGAACAAGAGTGTGCCATCAATAGGACCTAAAGCAAGGGGCCTGGGTGGTAATGGAATAGTGAATGCACAAAAATTCACAACCTAATTCATTTATATATAAGTACGTTTTAAAAGTATTTACATATAAGTAATATTAACAAATTCATTTATAAGCGATACTAACAAATATATAATCCAGCAAATTTCATAAATCTTTCTTCCTTTTAGTATTCTAAGCCCATCTGGATCTGATCTCAGAATCTACCAAATAGTTAAACTTGTGAAGTCAGCATTCAGTAAAAAGCGCACCTGCAGTCTGCAGTGGCCCTAAGTTGATTTCGTCATTCCTTGGGCCTCACATAGCCACCATTTCAAATCAGCTTATTTTTTCCAGTGAGTTGGAAATCTGTGAAATGGTGATCTTTATGTCAGGATATCCTTCTTTGGAAATAGGCATTCTTCAGAATTGCCAAACCAGCAGCATACACCCCTGGTTCTGCAGCGACTTTTCTGTATGGAAATAAAAAGCATTTACACCATTTTGTTTTCTCAGAGACAGCTAAAGGCTAATTATTTTTAAACACAAAGAATTTAGCATATTATTTGAGTCTCAGTGGGAATATGTCTAAAAATTATACTTTTTTTGGAATACAGTATCAGTAGCCTAGTTCTTATGAAACATGACATGGGTAACATGGCTACTACAGGATGTGGGGTCACCAGGTCATCATAAAAACCACCATTAATTAACCCTAAATTCTATGAAGACCATACAAAGACCATCTAATCCAATATCCAGTTTATAAAGATGGGAAAGTGGAAGATCAAATGGTGAAATTGTTTGATGTCATGACCTTGGCAAGAACAAGTGATACAGTTCAGCTTTTACTATGTATTTCTATTTATGGTTATCTTCGTATCTTTAGAAGTTTTGGGGTTTTTTTTTTATAGTTTTGTGAAAGAACGGTTGGGAATAAGATTTGTGTTTATTTTGCATAAACATGTCTCGTGTGGAAGGTGTGTAATGATTTCAAATAAAAGACCTCACAGCAATGGTATTTAGATTTTGAGTTAATAAATGGTGTTTAGTTTGAGATACACATCTATTATGATTTTCAGTAATATTAATGATGTTGATGGTGATAGCAACATATTTATTTAACCACAAGTTACTATCATTCAAAGCTCCATTCTTGTTTGGAAAGAACAGTAGAGCTTGCATCCAAGGACTGATTCTTAAATCTTACTTTTGCCACTTAGTAGCTGAGTGACCCATAAAGTGAAAATGGTAATACACACTGCTACTCACAGTATATAATTGATGAAGAATAAATATGTTTATTGGAGATATTTCAATCTATGAAGCACTATAAGACATAAGCTGTTATTTATCAAAAAATATAATTCTAATGTTGCCCCAGTGTTGCTCCAAATAATAAAACTTTTAAAGTCATAAAAACAAGTAAAAATTTTGGGTAAAAACATAACTTTTTATTAAATAAGCATTGCATTACAGTTGAGGAAAAGATAATGTTGAAATTCAAAATTGTGTGCAGAAACGATACTGGAGTATTTGTGTCAGACATTGTCAAAGGAGGAATTGCAGATGCCGATGGAAGACTGATGCAGGGGGACCAGATATTAATGGTGAATGGGGAAGATGTTCGTAATGCCACCCAGGAAGCGGTTGCCGCTTTGCTAAAGGTAAAAGATGCCAAAAATAATTCTGTGTAATAGCATAGAAGAAAAAAGAGAATTTTAACATTGGGCTATCATAGTCAAATTACTAATGACTTCTCTTTATTTAAAGTGTCACCTCAAGGCTGGGTGCAATGGCTCACGCCTGTAATCCCAGCATTTTGGGAGGCCACGGCGGGTGGATCACTTGAGCCTAGGAGTTTGCGACCAGCCTTGGCAACATGGCAAAATCCCATCTCTACAAAAAAAATATAAAAATTAGCTGGGCATGGTGGTGCGTGCCTTAAGACTGATTCTTAAGTCTTACTTTTGCCACTTAGTAGCTGAGTGACCCATAAAATGAGAATGGCAATACACACTGCTACTCACAGTATATAATTGCATGAGTCTGGGAGGCAGAGGTTGCAGTGAACTGTGGTCATGCCATTGCACTCCAGCTTATGTGACAGAAATCCTGTCTCAAAAAAAAAAAAAAAGTCAAATCTTTTAAAATGGAAAGACTTTATCATTTATCTTCCATAAAAGGGAATGTTTGCTCCAAATACTAATCTGACTCAAAACTATTGAACTATTTGAAATTGACATTTAAAATCAGAAGCAGAATGGTCATCCTTATGCAACGAAGGTAATTTAATGCAGATTCACTCGGCAGTAACTTCACTGGGGATTATCCTAATTATAAGGCCTCCATCCCTAGATATCATTCTAAACTCAAGTACATTTTACATTATAAAATTGGTTTCCTCCTTTCCTCCAAAGAAAACTCACCATGAAGGATCATTATCCAATTGGAAAGGCAGAACCAGTTTCATTTTTAAAAATGAATGAATTGTAAAGCACAGAAAAGTCACTTGACAATTCCTGGGACCTAGGCATATTCTCTGTCAGGGAATATTCCAGTTTCTAGAGGGAATTTGCATTCCTGTAAATAGGCAATGCTTATCTCCTTGTTTTGTTTTTTAACCTAATGTGTTTTATGACCTGAAGAGGTATAATTCAACATTAACTAGAAAACTGTCATCATCAGTACCCATATCATGGGTAGCAATTAACATAAGCCTGCATGACAGTGCCCAGCAGCAGTAGAGCTGTTGGAGGTCTAATACGCTAAGGGGAGCCTCTGAGTGGCTGGGCTTCATGGAGGGATTTTCAAGTGGGCGCTTGGTTTACATAAACCAAACATATGAATGTGTTTATAAATTGGTTATTAAAGCAAAGTTAACATCTCTCACTTCTCATTAGGGTTCTCAATCTTTAAAACATAACGTAATTAGAATTCTTTAAGGAGGAATACATTCTTTTTGGAGACACATTAAAAACTATTATCTCTTTAAGAATTATATATCCTAAAGAGAGAAAAAATGGAAGCATCCATAAAACAATGTAAATAATTTTTAAACCAGTCATTTAAAAAGCTAGTCTGGCCAGGTGTGGTGGCTCATGCCTGTAATCCCAACAGTTTAGGAGGCTAAGGCAGGCGGATCACCTGACGTCGGGAGTTTGAGACCAGCCTGACCAACATGGAGAAACCCCTTACTAAAAATACAAAATTAGCCAGGTATGGTGGCGTATGCCTGTAATCCCAGCTACTCGGGAGACTGAGGCAGGAGAATCACTTGAACCCGGGAGGCAGACATTGCAGTGAGCCGAGATCGCACCATTGTACCATTGCAGTACAGCCTAGGCAATAAGAATGAAACTCCATCTCAAAAAAAAAAAAAAAGCTAGTCTGAAAGTACATAATTAACACCCTAAATATTTGTATAACTTACATGTTTGTTGCTGCTGCTTATTTTTGTTTTACTAATTTTTCATTTAAAAATCTTATATAAATAATCCTTAATACACAACTTCACATAAAGTTCTTCATGCACATAGAGTTCATTGAAGTGTTATTTGTAATAGTGGGAAAATTGGAAGCAATGTGGTTGGCAAAAACTACGTAAACTTTGGTATAAATTAGTAAGCATGCATGGCAAACGTGTATCTGTTTGAAAGGATGTTCATGACAACTATTTTATTTTATTTTATTTATTATTATTTTTTTTTTGAGACGGTAGCCCTGCTCTGTCACCCAGGCTGGAGGGCAGTGGCGTGATCTCAGCTCACTGCAAGCTCTGCCTCCCGGGTTCGCACCATTCTCCTGCCTCAGCTTCCAGAGTAGCTGGGACTACAGGCGCCCACCACCACGCCCAGCTAATTTTTTGTATTTTTAGTGGAGACGGGGTTTCACCGTGTTAGCCAGGATGGTCTCGATCTCTTGACTTCGTGATCCACCCATCTCGGCCTCCCAAAGTGTCATGACAACTATTTTAACATGATAAAATATATACAGTAGTCACTCCTAATCTGCAGTTTCTCTCCCTATGGTTTCAGTTGCCCACAGTATAGTAAAATAAGGTATTTTTAGAGGGAGAGAGAGATCACATTCATATAACTTTTATTACAGCACATTGTTATAATTGTTCTATTTTACTATTAGTTATCCTCTTATTGTGTCTAATTTATAAATTAAACCTTATTTTACGTTTATAAATTAAACTGTATGTATAGGAAAAAACATAGTATATGTAGAGTTTAGCACTATCTATAGTGTCAGCCATCCACTGGCGGGGGGTCTTAGAACATATTCCCCCCTACAGTAAAGGGGGACTACTGTAATTAGTGGAGAATATAAGACAGAGGATTGTATTTACGGCATAGATACGACTATGTAAAGAATATAATCTTTTAAGTTTTTTAAACAATAATTATGAGGTATCTGTTGGACTTATGGGTCCTTTTCTTCCCCCATCTTTTTTCATTTTATTTCCAAAATTTTCTTTAGTGGGCGTAAATTGCTTTTGTATTGGAAAAATTAACAATTTTTAAAATAAAGCCCTTGATATTTGAGAGAAGTGTTACAGGTAGGTGAACGGGTTGCAACATTACACAGTGAATAATTAATGTATGGACATGTTAACCTTACAGTTATGTAAACTGAAAATATAAATAGTTTCAAGAAGAGTTTGGTAAATATGCAGCAAAGAAACCCCAAACCAAACAAATAAAAAAAACAAACCTATGGATATTACAAGTCAAGTTTTGACCTTTCAAAGTATGATTCATGATCAACATATTCAAGAATAACACATCGCTGTATACTCTCATCACTGAATAATAATATCAGTGCCCAATGTTTGTGTTAATCTTACTCCATTTTAGACACTGTCATAAGCATTGTTCATAGATTATTTATCTCAACAACCTATAATGCTGTATATTTTTAAAATTCAGAGTGAAAGATTTATTAAGGTTAAACATCCATTGCGGTCACACAGCTAATAAATCACATAGTCTGGATTTAATCCAGTGACTCCAAAACAGGATCTCAAACACCTCCTTGTGCTACTTCCATATTAGACTGTACATCATTTCTTGCATGCCTATGGTTTATTTGTAAAGGGGTACAAGAAGATTGTCTTCAATTCATGTTTCCTGTTGATAGCAGTAGTTATCTAAATTTTATATCATAAGTTTATTCAGGCCCAGTGTGGCGATAAGAGAATTTACCCAATTATCGAAGTACCTCTTCTATTGAGGGCAAAACAAGTTGCTGAGGTGGTGGTAGTGGTGGTTTCATTGTGTTCACTTTTTTTTTTTTTTTTTTCCCTGAGACAGAGTCTCGATCTGTCACCCAGGCTGGAGTGCAGTGGCGCAATCTCAGCTCATTGCAAACTCTGCCACCTGGGTTCACACCATTCTCCTGCCTCAGCTTCCCAAGTAGCTGGGACTACAGGCGCCCGCCACCACGCCTGGCTAATTTTTTGTATTTTTAGTAGAGACGGGGTTTCACCGTGTTAGCCAGGATGGTCTTGATCTCCTGACCTCATGATCCGCCTGCCTCGGTCTCCCAAAGTGCTGGGATTACAGTCACTTTGTTTTTTAAACCCTCAGTTATTCAGCTTGTTTGGCCTATCAAAATTAGTGTGTTTCATGAGATAATTGCTCAATTCTCCATTTCTTTTTGGTAGAAGTAGTCTCCATAGAAATCATGAGGTGATAAGACAGACACTTGGTGTTGCTGCTGCTACTTGTTATTATTTTTATTAGTTTGAATGTTTTCTAAAAAAGCCATTTTCCACAAGGGATTGGAGGTATCCTTGCTTATAGAAATTCCAAAAGGAAGATGCCTTTCAAAAAAGTCTTGAAGAATAAAATGTATTCCTAAAGATGATTATATCATTTTATTTAAACATTTCCATAAAACACCCCTCCATCCCCACCCCCAGTGTTCCCTAGGCACAGTAACCTTGGAAGTTGGAAGAATCAAAGCTGGTCCATTCCATTCAGAAAGGAGGCCTTCTCAAAGCAGCCAGGTGGGTAGCTGTGGAGTGCATCAGGGTGATGCAATCAGCATGCCAAGAAGACACATAGATGGCCCTGACTGTGGGTCTGTGTACAAGGTCTGGCCCCCTAGCAATGTGGGATAGTGACTGAGGTAAAGAGTTTGAGACAGAGAAGAACAAGGAATCAGAGTAGCCAGGTAAACAAGGTGTAGCTGTTGAGTAGTTTGTAAGTTATTCTAAGGAAATTGATTTCAAGCATTCTTTTTTGACATGATTCTTTTTCCATAATCTCAAAAGGTAACTACCTAATACATGTAAAGCCTACCAAGATAACATATTTTTTATTTTCATTTTATTTTATTTTTATTTATTATTATTATTATTTTTTGAGATGGAGTCTCTCTCTGTCACCTAGACTGGAGTGCAGTGGCACGATCTCAGCTCACTGCAACCTTCACCTCTCGGGCTCAAGTGATTCTCCTCCTGCCTCTACCCCCCGAGTAGCTGGGACTACAGGCGTGCCCCACCACGCCCAGCTGATTTTTGTATTTTTAGTAGAGATGGGGTTTTGCCACGTCAGCCAGGCTGGTCTCAAACACCTGACCTCGTGATCCATGCGCCTCGGCTCCCAAAGTGTTGGGATTGTAGACGTGAGCCACTGCATCTCACCCCAAGATAACATATTTTTAAAATATTTTATAGCAACATCAATCAATATTCAACTGAAGAGTCCCATATAAGTGAACTATAGATACTCAGCACCATGTATAAAAATATGATGATAAATATTTCAAGACTCTTGACAAGACCTCTTGACCCTCTCCTCAGTCTTGTCTACTGATGGTGGAAGCCAATTTTCATCAATCTATCCCTAGAAACCCCATAGTAGGCCGGGCGCGGTGGCTCAGGCCTGTAATCCCAGCACTTTGGGAGGCTGAGGCAGGCGGATCACGAGGTCAGGAGATTGAGACCATCCTGGCTAACATGGTGAAACCCTGTCTCTACTGGGGGAAAAAAAAAAAAAGCCGGGCATGGCGGCGGGCGCTTGTAGTCCCAGCTACGTGGGAGACTGAGGCAGGAGAATGGCGTGAACCCGGGAGGCGAAGCTTGTGGTGAGTGGAGATGCGCCACTGCACTCCAGCCTGGTGGTGAGGCAGACCCGCCTCAAAGGAAAAAAAAAAGAAAACCCGATACTGATTTTCTATGTTACTACCATAAGTTTCCTATTAGCTGACCGTAATTCTACAGTTTTTGTTTAAGTCCTAGTCTTCCTACCACATCAGTTTAAATTTAAAGAAGATTAGTTTGTATTAGATTATGACTATCCACTAAAATTTTAGGTAGATTGGAATCAATTTCATCTACCCTTTTAGCTTTAATTTATTTATGTCACTAGACAAATTCTCCTTTTAAAAGAAAAAAAAAAAAACACCAGTAGAAACTGTGTTTAAATTGCTCATCAAATTATCAAATGCCACCATTGCTTAACAGGTATGTGTCTCTAGATTAAATTCTGAAATAAGTGGTATTTAGGGAGTATGTTACTTGGAAAACATTCTGAAATAGTTGTGTATTTGTAGGTGAGTGAAGGCAGCCTGTCATCTTTCACTTTTCCACTCTCTGGATCCAGTACATCGGAGTCACTGGAAAGTAGCTCAAAGAAGAATGCATGTAAGATTGGTTCAGTATTTTAAACATGGTTTGAATTTTGGCTGTCAACACTGATTTTTTTTTCTTGTTTACCTCTGAGCTTTCTTTTCCCCCACATCATCCCATATCCTAATATAGGTACAAAAACATGTGTTAGCAAAAAGTCTGAACAACATGAAGTTGTGCCTATGGCAGCTTTTCCCATTTGATGTTTACCCTACAAGATACACTAAACATTTTAATCAGGATTCTGTAATTTTTTTTCTTACTAAGCAGATTGGTGTATTTGATTTTATTCCTTTTCTGTGTTTAATGTAACACCAGTAAATCAGAAGATGCCATTAAGTGAAGCCTTCTTTTTCCATGAAGATTGCAAAAATTTGAGAAAATCAATGTGATCCTCCTGTGTTTTAATTACGTGAAATCATGCTGCAGAGGAATTTTTGGCTTGGTGCATTGGTTGAGAGTTGTTCAAATTGAAGAAACTAACCATATGGCAATCTGTGTTTGCAATGTGACTAATATTCTAGAAATTTAGGCACTTAAGTTCATGAATTTTTTTAATGCATCCATGACTTTATTCCTGTCAACTGTGCACATGTGTCTTTCTATGCAAAGCACATTTTGCCCTTGACTCATTCAAAGTGGATTATGTAGTTATATAATCAACACTTAAAATGAGAAGGAAAGATGGAAGAATGGGATGGTATATACGTTTTTCCAACTGGAAAAATAAATAGTTCCTATGTGAGACAGTTCTAATCATGTGTACTTGCAGCTTTGAGCACCCCCTTAAAAAAATAAAAAACCTAGGTTATTCCATTTAGTCCCATCCAGCTTTAGATATTTTAATGAGATAAAAAGTGAATGAACATAAAATAACCCTATTTTATCTTTTTTGCTTTTACAGTGGCATCTGAAATACAGGGATTAAGAACAGTTGAAATAAAAAAGGTAACTTGGGGAGAGAAAACAATATAAACTCTGGTGTTTTCAGAGACATCTTATGCGTTTTCTTGTTAACTTTCTTACTGTTTTAATGTATTCATCTCAAAAAAGTATGTATTATTACATATTACATGTGAAATAATGTAGCCCTTAATGAATTTCCTGATCATAGTACCTCATTTGAAAAATCAGTTTGCATACTCTCTTTTGCTGAAAATAGCATCAACTTGACCCCACACAAAATAGTACGATGCCTCTCACTTCTTACACTGATAAGTAAACCTTTCACTTCAGCAGATACTTATTAGTTCTGAAACAGATTCCCCCGACAGCCATGCACAAGAGACAAAGTAAAAGCAGCTGTGATTTATTGAGCCTTTACTATTGTTCTGAGCACTCTTATAGACACTTCATGTCATCATCATGTCATTTAATATTCACTGCAGCCCTCTGTGAGAGGCACTGTTGTCTCCATTTTGTAAATGAAGATCTAATGATTTATTGAGTGGAGTGTACTTATTTCAAGTTCCTGCATTTACAAGTATGACTTCCTGGCTTTGAACACAGGACTGATTCCAAAAGTGTGGTCTTTTCACTTCATGAGTTTACCTGCTTTTCATCAGTTCTGCAAAATGATTTTCATTTAGAATGTCTTGATTTATTTTACTTCCTGAACAGATGCTTATTTTCCTAAGCCACACTAAGCACCTGCGTCAAAGTAATGCAGTTTTCTTGCACTTCATTTTCGCCCTTCCACTTAGAAGATCAGAGTTAACTATAGATATCATGCCAAAGAATAAATAAAAGGTCAATGAAAAATATCACTTTGACCAAAATTTTGTATCTGTTCCATGGCAGGGCCCTACTGACTCACTGGGAATCAGCATCGCTGGAGGAGTGGGCAGCCCACTTGGTGATGTGCCTATATTTATTGCAATGATGCACCCAACTGGAGTTGCAGCACAGACCCAAAAACTCAGAGTAAGTCATGCTAACAACCCTAGAAGCCCTAGCAAAATGTGCAGAAGTGTTTTTATAAACCTTTGAACTTGGCTATCTGTTGCAAGGCAGTTTTAAATGTCTACATTTACTTTTAAATCATGTAATCCAACCACAGCAAGGCTTGCTTAGGGTAAAAGATAAAGAATATTAAAAGAAAGGAGAAAATGCAGATTTGCGGTTAAATGAAATAGGAAGATTTATAGTTGTTTCTTAATACATATTTTTACATGTTGAAATTCTGTGGAACAAGCTAAAAGAGAACAGAAAGTATTTTCAGAACACCAGTATGAAGTGAAATTTTTATCTTATATATTTTATTGGTTTAAATGCTGATTTAACTCTGTTATATTGAAAAGTATTACTTATTTGCATTCACTGATAATTTTGCAGAAGTTTAATATAAATATGACTTACAATGTTATAAAACAATATGCAAGTTGCCTCAAAGCTGAGGGATTATCCAAATTGTGGAGCACTACGATGGAATTTATGCCAACTGCCCAGCTCTAAAATTACATGAATATTCCATTAAGGCAACTCAGTCTCTCTAAAGCAAAAATCTCTATGGTTTCATACCTCAAAAAATAGGTCTCAGAACATAACCACATTTTAGTTTAAATAGTCTTTAGGCTGGGAATGGTTCAGCCTCCTTTGATATCCAGATTTATGGCTGACACTTAAAATCTGATTGTATACATAGCACAGGGTCAGTAAACTTCTGGAAGGACAGATAGTGAATATTTTAGGCTTTGTGGGACCTGTGAGTCTCTGTTGCAACTACTCAACTCTGCCCTGTGAAAGCAGCCAAATAAGCATGGCTGTCTTCCAACCAAACTTTATTAACCAAAACAGGCAGTGGGCCAAATTTGGCCTCTGGGCCTTAGTCTGCCAACCTCTGACTTAGAGTCACATCTAATGATTATAATAGTAATGTTCAGAGAAATTTCAGTTTCCAAATGATAGTGAGTTTTTTTTTCTTTTAATAGGAAGTAATGTCTCACCCAAGAGAAATGAAGAGCAGGGAAGAGTGACTTTCTCCTTCTCCCTCCCTCTCCCCTGGACACTATGGAACTCAACCATTATGCACTGCTTCTTTTTGTGGTTGCTGCTTATTGGACTTCTTGGAATTAGTGGTTTCCTTAGTTATAGTTCAGTGGCTGGTAGCAGTATATATGTCATGTGCAAGGTGGAGAAGGAAATGAATACTCAGGTCTCAAAGACCCACTCTCCATGGCTGCTTTAGCAGATGGCCGTTTCTTTCTCTCCCTTGCAGGTTGGGGATAGGATTGTCACTATCTGTGGCACATCCACTGAGGGCATGACTCACACCCAAGCAGTTAACCTACTGAAAAATGCATCTGGTTCCATTGAAATGCAGGTAAGATTTTTATCCCAAGCATAATTCAGAATATAGGTAGCTTGAAGACACATGAACTTTGATGTGAAAGCAGTAAAAATGATTAAATATTTTTCTATTATTTTATTTAATATATCTCTTGAACGTAAATGATTAAGAGTTCCAAGAAAGTGCATATGAAACATATTTTGTAACATTTTACTTGGATGCATTGATTGTTTTATACTTTAAGGGGAAAAAAATCCAGGCCTTAGCAGTACATGATTATTTGCTAGAGTTTTAAGTAGTGCTAGCAAGTGGCTTGTATTCCAAAGATCTTTAAAAAATAATTACATATGAGACCACATTTTAAAAATGTCAAAAAAACTTTGTAGAATAGAATTAGAAGAATGTGTTTACTGTCAGGACAGTTAAGAGGCCTCTGGACCTTGTGAAATTTCATTCTCTTTGGTTGTATTTTATGTTAACAGAAATGATTAAATGGACAATAAAATGTACATTTTAATCCAAGTGCTCTTTTTGAAGAAAAATTACTTTCCTTAGCCCCAGGAACATGTGTTTTTTCTGTTTATCCTTCTCCTGTGTGCAGGTGGTTGCTGGAGGAGATGTGAGTGTGGTCACAGGTCATCAGCAGGAGCCTGCAAGTTCCAGTCTTTCTTTCACTGGGCTGACGTCAAGCAGTATATTTCAGGATGATTTAGGGTGCGTTCATACATGATGATTAGTGTTATCATTTTTTACTTATGAATCAAGTCTTCCTGACAGTTGCATTCTCTGTCCCGTGTTTCTAGGAATTACGTACAGGTAAAATGATAGGATATATGAAGTATGAATTACACATATCAGGTGCTTCTAAACTCAAATAATTATGGCATGGATTTAGCTGATCAAAGATAAGTAGAGAAATAGATAACTAGCTAGATAGATATGCATGCTACTACCCTTCCCATGGTTTCAGCTCTGATTTTGGGGCGGAGGATATTTTAATCTTGATGTTACCACTTCATGTAATATGGAGCAAGTCAAATCTATCATTTTAAAATTTCCAGCACTGCCTATTCATTTAACATATTATACTTTGGATTGAAAACATTCACGGTATTAAGTAACAACAATTGGATAAAAAAGCATTGGAAAACAGAGAGAGGCACATTAGAAAATTTAAATAATTTGATGCAGCTTTTCCATTGCTTATAAATGATTTTTCTCTCTGAGCTTGGGTGTAGTGATGTTTACGACTTATTCTATTATTGTCCCCTGAACTTTAGCCCTCTCACTTTAAATAAACTGGAAAAAGAATGAGCTTCTCTGTACAACGAGAACATGCCATGAATATGTTAGTTTAAG
The DNA here is from genome assembly GCF_008728515.1 of Papio anubis. NCBI lineage: Eukaryota > Metazoa > Chordata > Mammalia > Primates > Cercopithecidae > Papio > Papio anubis. The sequence goes on along the minus strand of NC_044988.1, from coordinate 42,292,803 downwards.
GGAACTGTAAATGAGTAATAGAATTAGGGTGTTAAGTAGGATTTCATTAGATTATGTAAATTTAAAATACCGAGCACAGCGTGCACTGACAATTTAAGCATCTCAAAAATACCCATAATATACTCCTTGTCAGTGACAACGAGAATTATGCTAGCTCTAGGTGGATGTCAGATAATTCATAACATATATATAGATATAGGGTTTTTTTAATTTAAATCTTGTTTTTCCTTTCCTTCACCGTAGACCTCCTCAATGTAAGTCTATTACACTAGAGCGAGGACCAGATGGCTTAGGCTTCAGTATAGTTGGAGGATATGGCAGCCCTCATGGAGACTTACCCATTTATGTTAAAACAGTGTTTGCAAAGGTAAGCTTGCAAATTTTAACCACCCTCTTTTCCCCTAAACATTCATTAATAGTGGTCAGCAGCTGGCTTATTAGTTTATGGCCTGAGGTAATGCCAAATGGTTAACAGTTGATCATTTCTTTTCAAAACTCCCTACAGGAACAGGTCATTAAATATTTTTGTCCAATTTGAGGTTTCATTATATTTAAAGGAAAATAGGTTCAAATTGAAACTCCATGGAAACTCTTAACAATATACATAAAAATATTAATGAACTTTGGTTAGTAAAGCCTATTTTTTTTTTTCTTTGAACACAAATTGCACATGATTGTCTTTTGAAAATGGAACATTTTAAATGTGTATGCTATAGAGCACTGATATTTCTGTTTGCATTTTTTTGTTGTTGTGAAATATAAAATAGTTATAGAGAAGTACATAAAGTACACATGAAAATTAATAAGCATTTATTTTATAAGTTTAATTTCATTGACTAAAACAAAAATAACTACTGAAAAAAATTTAGGGAGTATCCAGCAACCCTATCATCTATGATAAGTCAGTGATTTGCAATCAAGGGATTCAATTAACAAGATTGTCTAGTTATAATTATACCTATTCTATCTTAAGAAGGTTTAGAATAAGAGTAAAGATATTGCAATACTGGTAAACCTATTAAAATAATTTAAACCCATATAATTATTGTTAACATGTTAAGTCGTTTTTCAGGAGCTACAAAATTGGACAAGATTCCTGCAGGGAAAAATTTAGAATCTCAAAATTTTACAGTGTAAAAAGAAACAAAACTTAGTCAAACCTGTTTAAAAATTTGATACAGGGCCTTTGGATTAGTGGTATGGTCCCTTATGGATGTTTTATTTTATTATTTTGGAAAAGGTTTTTTTTTTTTTTTAAGCCAATTTAAAGTGCTGTTACCTACAACAGGCTAGCTATAGGCTTAATTTATAAGATTTTTTAAAAAGCTATTGGTATGTCCAAAAATACAAACAGCATTTGCTAGTGAATAGAAGAGTCCACAGTCCTTTTCCTCAGCCTAGGAACAATTTATTTAAGGCATGCTAGTTAGAACATATTTTAAGAATTTCATCATTATGGATTCCTCATTAACTTTTCCATATCTTTAATTTTATATTTAATTGTATAACTGTCTTCTATAAGCATGCTTTATTCTTTTTCAAACAACAATGTCTGTATTTAATCTTAATCATTTAGGGTCCATAAGGAATATGAAGAATCTCTCTACCCTTGGGAAGTAAGAACTAAGACAGCTTGCATAGTTTTTTCAAAACCACAAAAAGAATTAGAAATAGCAGTGGGTTTTAAATTTAGAACTTATGCCTTATCCTGCCGTAGTGAACATTCAGGTGGCTTTGTGCTTTTCAGACCTTTGGATTTTGTCATCCCTCAAGCCATTGTCCTGTAAAACTATTTTTGTTCCTACCTAATCATTTACCTTCTTTCTGTAGGTCTTCTTTACAGGATAGAAAATCCTGGATTCTATTGAATCATTCCTACTAGGCAAATTCCCAAATATTCTTTATTAATTTGTGTTCCCACCAACTGCTGTGCTGAACAGCCAAAAACCCATCCAACTAATCTGTTGACTGCTAAATTCTCTCTCAAATTGGTATCTCAATGCTAAAACCATTTAGGAGAAAGACCTTCTTTGTCTATGTTCATCATTGCTTAATGGCTTAGAGCACCCATGGAGCACTGGGAGCAATGTGTGTGTACATGCAGAGCAATTTACATTCCTGTTGAGATCTTTTTCTGTTGTGAGCTGCAAGGCAGCATTTTTTGAGAAATAAACAAGTCTACCTTATAATTTGCAGGGAGCAGCCTCTGAAGATGGACGTCTGAAAAGGGGCGATCAGATCATTGCTGTCAATGGGCAGAGTCTAGAAGGAGTCACCCATGAAGAAGCTGTTGCCATCCTTAAACGGACAAAAGGCACTGTCACTTTGATGGTTCTGTCTTGAATTGGCTGCCAGAATTGAGCCAACCCCACCCCTAGCTCACCTCCTACTGTGAGGAGAATGGACTGGTCCTGACTTCTTTTATGCCGTGTTCAGCGGGTCTTCAAAACTATAGGGGGGAAATAACACTTAAGTGTGTTTTTCTCATATAGAAATGCTTTCCTTACTGACAACCTCACATCATTTTTCTTTTCTTCTTGCATTTTGTGAACTTAAAGTCAAAGAGAAGGAATATGTGTGTAGGTGAATCTGGTTTTTATTTGTGAAGATATCTAATGTTTTGTAGTCACATGGGCAAGAATTATTACATGCTAATCTGGTTAGTATAAAGAAAGATAATTCTAAAGCTAACCAAAAAAAAATGGATTCAGTAAATTAGGATGAAAAATGAAAATATAAAATAAAGAAGAAAGTCTTGGGGAGTTTTAAAAAAATGCCTCAATTTGGCAATCTACCTCCTCTCCCCACCCCAAACTAAAAAAAGGAAAAAAAAGTTTTCTATTGAAAATCTTTAAAAATACTGTCAGTATTTTAAAATTTTCAACACAGTATAATAAAAACATTGCATCTCCCCACCTCTTACATGCATATGTATTTTTCATGCTAAAATTGGTTTCTATAATTGAGTAAATAGCAAATATATGAAGCAATGTCCCTAAATTTTATAAAGAAATTATATTTAATGCACATCTCAATTTTCATTTTTATTTTTGACCTTTTATAAAATATTTTCATGTTGCTATAAGTAAATGATAATGCCACCCCATGTTGACTATGGTTTTTCTAGAAAGCAACTATGCTGCTAATCATAGAGGAACATAGAAGGGTCCCAGAATCTTTAGTGCTGGTTTTAACAACTGATGCAACATTAAAAATGTGTTAGTGTGCTGTGCAATTGGTTTTCAATTCATATTAATCTTAATGATAGAAAACAATGTGTTAGTAATTATTTTGGTTGTTTGCCATTAGTAAATTGATAGAAAAATTAAGGCGATTAACATAACTTCATTTCATTGCCTTATATTAACATCTTATAATACAATAGTTTAAGACTAAGGGAAACAGATGGAGCTGTTTATTGAGACAACTGGTGAGGAATTATCATGTGTTCATTCCCATTTTAGAGCGTGAAACTCCTACATTAGAATATATAAAGTCACTTTAAATATTATCTATATTTGTAACAGAAGTAGTGTACAGATATTTTATTACAGCATTTTTGTGTAAATGCAGAATTAAAGTGAATAAATAAGAATTTTCAGTGGTGCACAAATAAAGAAGCAGCAAGCATTTTTTTTGTTCTTTTTACTGTGGAAAAGCTTTGTTATATACTGTTCAAGATTTACAACTTAAAATTGGTTTTTATCATGTCTAACTGCACATATGGTGTCCATAGTTACAGCTAAAGGAACTTTGGACAACATCATTATGGAAAGCTTAATATTTTTTACCTCCACAATTTTTTCTAGCACTAAAGATTCATAGACTCCTCATAGATTAGAGGAAGATGACATTGTAGAAAGAGAAGTATCCTGCCTGTATATGTTTTTCTCAGATGCTGTTAATGCAGTAATATTGTAAGTTGCTCTTCAGTGTAGTCAAGAACTATTCAAGTGTATTCAGATGGACAAAATCATAATCAAAATTATTTGCATTAATAAACATGACAAGTCCAACTTGAACACTGAGCAAGGAATGAGGGGAAATTTGCTCTACTAGTTTTGGACCAAATTAGTTAACAAACATGCATTTCCCTCTCATTCATCTTATCTGCAAAATGATAGATTATTTTATCACAAAAGTTCTACTTAGTTCTAAAATATGAGAATTCAGTGATTCTTACACAAAATAAATAGAAGAAACTACATATTGCAACAACTCAAAAGTTGTTAACCAATCATTGTAAATTTAGGTGCCCAATGTAACAAAACTCATTTTAGTATCCCAGTGACACATCTACCTTCTTAGCCATCATTTAGTGGCTCTCCATAATGAAAGATGCCATTATTTCATGGTAGGCTGCTGGAACATGAACTAACCTCCCATCTGAGTTTGAGCTAGCAAGTAATTTTTATAGAGGATGCTCCCTACCAGACTGTATGGGAGAAAGCCAACCAACCCCTTCAAGTTTCATAATATGTCTAAGTGCTCCCAACAAGAACAGCCCAGGTTAAATAGTGTCTCCTCATGATTCATGTCCATCTGAAACCTCAGAACGTGACCTTTGGAAATGGGGTCTTTGCAGATGTAGTGAGTTAAGTTCATGCTGGTTTAGGATGTGCTCTATCCTATGACTGTGGTTTCCATTTAAGTAGGCATTGTGAAGGCACAGACATAGGGAAGAAGGCCCCATGAAGATGGAGGCAAAATAAAACCAAACAGACAAACAAGCTAAGGAATACTTAGGGGGCCCTCAAAAGCTGGAAGAGACAAGGCATGTTTTTTCCTTAGGGCCTTCAGAAGGAAGTTGGCCTTATTGGCACCTTGATTTCAGGCTTCTGGCCTCCATACTGTGAGAAAATAAATTTCTGTTTTTTTAAGCCACAGTTTGTTTAAGCACTGGGAAACTGATAGAGTATCTTAAATGTTGGTTGCACGTGGTGGCTCATACCTGCAATTCCAGCACTTCAAGAGGCCAAGGTGAGCTGATCCTTGAGCTCAGGATTTTGAGACCAGCCTGAGCAACATGGTAAAACCCCATCGCTACAAAAAGTACAAAAAAAAATAAAATAATTAACCAGACAGCTACTCGGAAGGCTGAGGCAGGAGAATCACTTGAGCCTGAGAGGCAGCAGTTGCAGTGAGCCAAGATCGCACCATTGTACTCCAGTGGGCGATGGGAATAAAACCTTGTCTCAAAAAAAAAAAAGTTTATGTGTGCTGAGCTACTGTCATTATGTCTGGCTAACAGGAGAAACTCTATGAGTAGCTATTAATTAACAAAGACAAAGCACATTAAAGAGAAACTGGAAGGAGGGAGGGAGGAAGGAAAGTAAAGTTTGAGAGGAAAAAATATAGATTCATAAGTACTGGGGATAAGTAACGAAGCCTTATGCTTGCTATATTATTTCTTTCTGGAAATACAGTAGTTGTCTGTGGTGAAAGAAGAAAGTGCTTGAACAAAGAGTTTAAGTAAAGACTTGAATATTACAATGTTAGTGCCAACGTACCACCCAAAACAGTGGATTGCCCATAATAGGTTCCATAAATATAATTATATTTGATTAAATCAAACTGGAAATATCACAGATTTCTGGTATTCTTCATACCACTCCAAAAGGATAATAATAACAGTAATAAAGTATTTCATATATATATATACACACACATATATATACACACACACACACATATATATTAGCAGCAGGAATAGCAAGGTAATGTAGCAAATCAGAATTGATAGGACAGTGATGGAGTTAGAAGCATAAAAAAATTAAAATTTGTGAAAGATTAGACAAAGGAGAAGAGGGTTTTTTTTTTCCATTTTATGAATCTTGACAAAGCAGATTCTGATAGATATGAAGAAGCAAAGGGAACTCTTCCCTGCTCTGAGTTATACAGTACTAAACTGTCTTAGATTTGGTCAGCTACTTGATTGTCTGAGAATGCCATACAATGATTTGGTGCCCCTCTTGAGATCCCAGAGTAAATAGAGAGGTTGAAAAGATGTGTTCAGGGAGACAAGTAATAAATAGGCTTTTATTTATTTATTTATTTATTTATTTTTTGTCTAGGTGTGGGAATGTCAAAACTATCATCACTTGCTTTCAGCGGCCCTGGTGTGTTGTTTCATGTCAGTGACAGATATTCTGGAATGCATTTGATTTGCACAAAGATGTTTTTCAACTTTGACTACTAGGAATTCATGTTTAACTTTGTGCTTTTCTAAAGAGAGTTATTTGTAAGGCAGGATTGGCCTCCAATACCTTAAGAGGCAAAAGTTGGTGTCAAGAAAAGTTCTAACTAAGAGCATGAACACGGGAAAGCAAATGTTCTTAAGGTGATTTTTATATGCTTGGCATTGGAATTTCCTTTTCCTCAAAATACAAGTATTCCATATTCATTTCAATGTAATTTAGAAAAAAAAAAATGATATTATCTGTGTAAGAATTTTTATTGTCAGCCAAGTACTGAAAGTTCAATAATAGGCCCTTAAAAGGCATTCTGTCAAGCAGGAGGCAAATGTATGTTAAGGATCTCAGAACTGTCTCCCTGAAGTTATATGAAATTTCCAAAAGGATAGCACCATCAAAAGACTGCCTTAGGCTGCTTCTAGGAGGAAACTTCAACTTGTTCACCTAACTTTAGACACTTTTTGGAAAGTTATGTCAAGTGTTGAGTATTTTGTGATCCTTTCTCCCCCCACCCTCCTCCTCTTTACATCCATATTTACAGAAACACACACAGTTATCCTTGGAAAACATAATTTTTCTTCTTACGTATTTTCTTATTGATGTACTGGAAATTACAATTTTTGACCTGAGTCTATCTTAAAATATTTAGCATTCACGGTTCCACTACACTGAACTTCATTCACCTAAATGTACTTTATTCCATTCAGCAAAACTTTAAAGATTTATCTTGTTTTGGAAAATTAAATGAGATAACTGCATGTGAAGTACTAATACCTTGCACAGAATAAGCTTTTAAGAAATGATTGGCGCAGTTGTACTTATAAGACATGGAGCCATATAAGTTCAGTACTTTCTTTAAATAACCTTCAATTTTTATTTTTGTGTAATCATGTCTTGTTCTTTGGAAGTTGGATGCAAATCAACTTACACAAAACTTTCCAAAGTTTCAGTTTTATATACAACCTTCGTGATGTTTCCCATATTTTTGTATAACTGTACTATGAATTACTAAACATTTTTCTTTAAAGGAAACTGATTTTTTTTTAAGTTAAATTTGCTCAAAAGAAATAGTATCTCATTACTTTCAATGGAAAACCAGTGTCATTTGCCATAATAACTCTAAGCAAAAGTTCATAAAGCAAAGGAACAAAATTTTACCAAGATACTGTTGTCCACCAAGAGTCAAAACTGTAGGTCTGCACCCTGCTTTCTGTTAGAAAGGGAGAATCACCAATGTGAGAATAGTGTCAGAAACTCCGTGGAAACTCTTTTCTGGGCTTAAAGGAACTGAATGGTATTTTCATACCTTTCTAATGATGTGATTCAGTATTTCCTAGTGCCTTGTCATTGCCACTTAAAATCATGATCTTATGATGTTCTTCCTCTCTGGAAAAAACTCTAAAATATTAATACTAAAATCAAGAACATTTTATTTATAGGACTCCTTTTTTTAAGATGTGAAAGCTAGCCAGTCAATTCCTGTTCTTAAGTATATTCTTAGCTAGGGAGGTTGCTTAAGATTTTGTTTATGAGACTTTCACTAAAATCAGAATTGGGTCATCGTGCCCAATGCTTTAGTTTTGGCAATCTGAGTTTGAAATGAAGGACAAATGACATAAATTAATGGAGTAAAATTAATGTTGTGGTAATATTAAATAAAGCTAATGCCTTTTGCACCTGGAGGGCTATGCAGATGGCAGGCATACCTAATTATGCACCCTGCTGCCTTTAAGTGTACTGATAAAAATCTCTCAACTGAGTATGAAATATGTTCATTCACTGGCTCCAGAAAAGTTTGAGTAAGGCAACACAATCCACAGAAAGCCTAACATACTTATTTTTTAGTGGAAAGAAATACAATTCTATAAGTTAAATGAAACAATTGAATACTTATTTTTAAAACAAGTTATTATTACTGTTGGATTTGTTCTTTCTGTGAATATCAAAATATATGTCTGTCATTCCCATTAGAAAAAGATTGTTCTCAAACTAGCAAGGAAGTACTTAAGTGTAAGTTTATATTTACACATGCTGCACATGAATTAAAGAGAATAATTTGCTAGTGGAATTCTAAATAAGTTGATTTGTTTTCTTTAGGTATAAATTGGATTGGTTAGTCATTGCTGAGATATTTATAAACTTGTTCAATTCTTTAAGAAGTAACTTCTCTAGAAAATATTTTGCTTTAGTTAAAAATATAGATATTTTGCTACAGATATTTCAGTAACGTGACTGAGCTTTAAAAACCTTTCTGTGAGTTCTCTTCACTTAAGGAATGTATTCCCGTGAACTTCATTTTGTTGCATTTGGATACATATGCAATTAAAAGTACAACCAGCAACTACTGCTGTTAGCTTCAGAATGATTTTTAAAATCCTATTTCTAATATTTGTTACACATTCCTATTATATTTCTTATAATTACACATGTATTTATTACGTCCATTTTTTTAAAATAAAGGACCAGTAAACTATGATTACTTTTCAGGCAGAGTTTTCATCAAAATAGGAGAGCGGGTGTCAGGTGTTTATAATAAAGGATGCTAGTTAATTTTTAAGAACAAGTGGTTTATTTTTAGCCTAAAGAGCATGTAGTTTCCTTATCTTTTACTGTTTAATCCTAGCGTTAATAAAGAAAATGTATATTTGTTTTTGTTTTTGAGACAGGGTCTCGCATTCTCACTCAGGCTGAAGTGCAGTGGTGCAATCATGGCTCACTGCAACCTCCACCTCCCATGCAGTTCTCGCACCTCAGCCTCCCGAGTAGCTAACTAGGACTACAGGTGCAAGCCACCATACCAGGCTAACTTTTGCTTTTTTTTTTTTTTTTTTTGGCAGAGACAGGGTTTCACCATTTGTCCAGGCTGGTCTCGAACTCCTCCTGGGCTCAAGCAGTCCACCTGCCTTTGCCTCCCAAAGTACTGTGAGAAAAGTTTCACATTTAAAATTTACATTTGTAATCGTTGTAAGCCACATTTATTTGTAAATGTCTGCTTATTATTGCTTCTGTTCAGCGGTGTTGATGAAAAGAGTCAACCTCTGTAAAATATTTGAGATTTATTCTGAGCCAAATATGAGTGACCATGGCTCATGACATAGCCCTCAGGAGACCCTGAGAACATGTGCCCAACGGGGTCAAGATACAGTTTGGTTTTATACATTTTAGGGAGACATGACATATAAATGAATACATGTAAGATGTATGTTGGTTTGGTCTGGAAAGGTGGGACAACTGGAAGCTGGAGCTTCTAAGTCCATAGGCAAATTCAAAGATTTTGTCACTAGACACTGGTAGAAAGAGTTATTAACAGAAAGGCATGTCTAGGTTATGATAAGGGGTTGTGTAGGCCAGGGTTTTCTCTTAAAGATGAAGTTTCTAGGTAGCAGGCTTCAGAGAGAATAGATTGTAAATGTTTCTTATCAGACCTAGTGTGTTCTATCAGTAATTCCAAAAGGGAGGAGGGTATAATAAGGCATGTCTGGCTCCCCCTTCTCATCATGGCCTGAACTCATTATTCAGGTTAACTCTGGCAGGCTCTTGGCTGAGAGGAGGAGTCCATTCAGATGTTTGGGGGACCTTAGAATTTCATTTTTTTGGTTTACAGTAGTTAATTTTTTCTAAAGCTTTTCCTTTCTGTACATTACAGTTATTCATATAACAAAGTTATCAATGTTTTATCCTTCACTTTACCTGTCTTGCTCTTGCATTTAATGTAAATCATAGCTGATAAATGTCGTATATGGAAGGAACGCCAGATTTCTCTGAAATGTAATGTGAAGGGCCTGGGCCTCCAGAGCTCAGGGCCCTGACTTCATAACCTGGCTGGGCTCCTGGTTAGCAGGCAGCTGACTTCTGTGAGCCTCTGCCTGCTTTGTTGGCAAAATGGGAATAATAACATCTTTCCTCACAGCACTCTTAGTATCAAATGAGATGAGGTGGTTGCTTATGATAGCACCTGATAAATGCTAGAAATATTGTTAGGATTACAAAAGTCAGTGTAACTTAAGAGCTGTGGTGATACATATAGTGGAATTGTGGGGGCCATCTCAAAGAGTGTACTAACACTACTATGAATTTGTATCCCGACCTTCAAAATAATCTTATAAAGTGCCTTCCTACTTTCTTATCCTAGAGATTTCCTCATACTTTCTGCCAGAAAAGGAAGCTAAAAACAAAAATGATTCTAGGAGAATTGAGAACTGCAAGGTCTCATTGATTGGTGAAGTCAATGTTCCACTCCTTAACATTTTAAATAAGAGATGTTTTGGATGGGAGATATTTAAACCTAGTGAGAGGTTTTATCAATTAAAGCCCCAGCGCTTGTATAATAAGCCAAGTATATAGTTTACAAGATAATGAGAAAATGCAAAATACCCATCACTCATATAATCCCTCCTCTCCAGTCATCTGTGTTAATTAGGATAAGTAGATTCCACTTTAATTCCCTTTTTATGTACAATTCCTCTTCAAAAGGAGGGAAAAAGAAGAACTTAGCTTGGTAGACTAAACAGCATTCTAGAAGGAAGTTGGTGAGATCATACTGTTGGCAAAATGCTTGTTTTCCTTCATATTAGTTATTATTTCTCAAATGGTTGATACTAAATAAATTGGAGAAATGTAAGGTGGAAATTGTATATACCTCTAATGGTTAAGTTTTTACATTATTTTAAGCAGTCAAGTAAAGGAAATTTGCTTCTAAAGAGGACTTCTGCCAAGGGATGATCACATGTGACCATAAAATAAGCCTCATGCTCTACAAAGACCTGGCTCTGAAAGTTCATACTGTTTAAGATTTGGGTTAGGGCTGGGAAAATAGAGCTTCTATTTAAGATACTGTAGCATGCTTTCCTTTGGGTGTCATGCAAGGGTGGTGCCTCTCTGAACTGGACAGCAGACAACTGATACACATAAGCCTAATTTTTAGGTTTGCACACTGGATGAGTTAAGTTTCTAAACCAGTCTCGATCTCTACTTGCTAGTAAAGTGTTTTATGAATATTTATTTTAAAAATCATACATTCCAAATATTGGAAGACAGTGAAGGGCCAAGAATCACTTTGAAACATTAAGGAATTGAGATCCAAAAGAATATATGTGCGGAGCCACCTGTGTGGAAGTTATCATTTGCTATGCTAAGATATATGTGTCCATGTCAAAATTGTGATGGGAAGTTCTGAAGTGTGAAAATCATTGGTAACTTTTCCTTTATGAACCATGGACCATATTTTTTGATGTGCTGTACTTCCCATGATACATAGGAGGCTTATCTATGTTTCAACTTTCAAATGAAAAAGGAAAGTTACTGGAAAAAGTTAACAGAACTTTACATATAGGAATTCTGAATACTAGACAGATTAGAAACTCTGGTTGCTCAAAAAATTTTGAAGGGGAAAAATAGGATTAGAGTCCCCAGTTTGAAATTTTGTTTCTCTAAATCTATTTATTCATGAGGATAATATCTTCCTTCCCAGGGTTTTGAAAGTCACAATATATAAAGGATGTGAAAGTCTTTAAAGTGCTATATAAACATTGATCATTGTTATTGTATATTAGCTTAACTACACATTTAGGTTAAAAGTTACCATATTGACAAGATACTGTCTAAACATGCATTCTACTTCCTGTTATGTAGCCCTGGAAATGAAACCTTTCTGGTGATATGTTACGTTGTTAATGAATAACATATATCCCACAATTTCCTAAAAATATGAGGTGGCATATAATTTTAAATTTTGCAAATATATATATGTGTATATATATATTTTTTTTAAATCAAAATAGATCCATTAAAGAACAAGCCCTTACCCACCCCTAGCATAAACTTCCTGCCATTGTTATCATCATTGTGTCTTGGACATATCCATTTTGTAACAGATAGTTCCAGTGTATTGTTGTATTTACATTATGAACTCTGTTACTATCCTGGAAACAATGTTAATACCAGAGTTTTGCTCAGAAGTGGGAAGCAGGGATGAAGGAAGGAAGGAAGAAGGCAGGGAAATAAGAAGAAAAGTTTGTTGAAAGGAAAGGGGAAGATCATTAGCCTCCAGTCTATTCTGATGAGATTTCTGCCATCCGATGTGAAAGTTAAATGTGGACGTCTTCAGAGTTTAGTGGAAAACAAAAGAGCAGGGGCAATTTTATCATTCTAATTTTGAAAAAAGCCAGAATTTGTAAAATCTTACATATTGCATACATTGACTAAGCTTCATAACTGTCTGCTAAACAAATATGAGTTAATAATTATAAGTAAATGAAAGAATCATTTTGGGACAGACTTGGACAATTAAAAAGAGAAACCAAGAAGAATGCAAATGCGGGCCAATGCTAGTTTGCATCTTCTATCATTTCTTTCTGATTTTTTTTTTTTTTTAATTTTTGGGTTTGGGAAAATGGGACAGAGAATGGTGGTAAGTTACGGATATTTTTCACACACTAAGGAAGGCAGGGGAAAAAAAATGTTCAAGGTCTCCAGTGTATGAAGCAACTGCTGTTGCTTTCTGCAGACATTACCAAAACTCTGATCCGGTGACTGGTATCCATGAGAGTGCATGGTATCTAAGTGGATGCAAGCAATATGATCTTAACCTTTCTAGAATGTGAATTCTTCTCCATCAATCATAACTAATCTCAAGATAGTCTGTGTTATAAAAAAGAAAATATTATATGATGTATATCTTATTTAATCAAACCCACTTTACAAACTGGGTGCAGCATTTATTGGACAAACAAAAACTCTTCATATAAATTAGTACTTAGACTTTGTTTATCTACTTGACTTTTTCCTTAGGTAATATTAGTGATAATCAACATAGTTTAGTCCAGTGGTACCATTTAGTGTCATGCAAGGAGAAAGAATATTTCCTCTGTCCTTTATGAGCCATCTTAAAGTCCCTTGAGAGACATCATAACAGATGGCTAGAGATGGAGATGTGAAGTAATGCCAAATTTTAGATACTCCAGATGAAATGGGTTTTCTGAATTAAATTATTAAGTTGGCCCAATATCCAAATATTTCTCTAGTATAGATTTGACTTGAAGTATAATCAAAGTAAGTATAAACCAAAAACAACACATAGGACAACAATGAATTTTATTTCTGAATTGATAACCAGGGTGCTCTTTGGTTTGAGAATTTTTTTTTTACCTGTATCCTGCATGAACACTGTAGACAGATTGTTTTCTAGAAACAGATAATTGATTACAATCCCAGTGGCTATAGGGACATCCTTGGTAGTATCTTCCCCTATTTCTCCTTCTCCCCCTCCGCCAAACTACTCTCTCCCTGTACCAAAGGTATTTGTATGTTATTCACACTGTCGTAGCAGTTCCCTTGCAGTTCCCATGTTCTTTATGTGATTATCTTCACTCTTGCTCAGGACTGTAGAATGATTCCTTGCATCTTTTGTAGAAATAGATAAAAGCTAAATTCTTCGAAATGAAAGGATGTAGTCTTTGCATTGGATAAAAATAAGGAGCAAGCGGCAGTGATGGCATTTACTCAAGAAGAATCACAGCATTAGTTACCTCAGTTAAGATGAGTAGACAGAAAGCCCATGGCCTGAGGCTAAGCTGAGAAAGTAAGGCAAAGGTAAGTAGGAAGAGGCAACTTGATGGAAGAACCAGGGGAAGGGGAAGCCTTAAATTCCAACCCGTTGTTTTACTAGAGAGACTGAAGCACCACAGGCATTCTCAGAATTTCCCAAATGTTATCTAAACTTCACGTTTTCAACCCTTCCTTGACAAAAGAAGAAGCCAAAGCCTATGAGAGGTAAGCGGGTGGAGAGTTCTAAGAAGTCTGTTTTCCCCATGCCCTAGTCTTCCATCTTCCATAGCTGAACGTGACTTCCCTGATGATGAAGCCCTTTCTACCCGTGGCTTACTCATCAACTTGTCAATTGCTTCTGCTTTCTTCTGGGCCCTTTCCAAATCCTTCATACATATTCCATTTATATTGTAAAGTTGAAATCTAAGGCTAGTTTTCATAAAGGCATGATCATTGATTACACCATAATTTATATGTAACACAATTATAAGTACAGCATATTCAAAGAAGCACAGTCTGGCAACCAAAAAATATAACTAAAGTAGTCTAAACATTCATTTCATTGACAAAATGTTAGTTGTTTTGTCCATTAACCTTAAAAATCTTTTTACTTCTGTTTTGTCCTAATTTTTCACATTCAAAAAATGGATTTAAAGTTACCTTCCCTCCCCCTCCTGGCTCATTCCTCAGCACTTTTTCTTTCACATTTTGTACTGCTCCATTCCTTTCCTCTGTCTTCAAACAGTAATGACCACTTCTGCCTGCCAGGCGTGTTAGGCTGACCCAGGACTGCTCAATGACCCAGAAACTTTATATACTTCTCACCTGTCATGGACAGAAGCACACAATAGTCCCCTAGGAAATACAGTTCATCACTAACTCTGACCCCTTTTCTTGACAAGTCATCCCATTACCTGGATTCAGCATATAAGTAGATAATAGCAAGCAAAAAATATCCTTTTTGAAGTACAAATATGTTTATTTTCCATGTATATTCTCTGTCTTTCTCTCCCTTTATCAAAGGGCCATTTTTCCCCCACCTCCCCAGCCCACACTGAGACCTAAGCAAAGTCTCAAAATAGCTGCTGGCAAAAACGTTAGGAAAAAAAGTGGGGGTGCCTTAGTGTTGTTACTCCTCAAAACTATATCATAATAGGGCTGGCGAGGGAGAACGAATGGAAGGAGTGAGAACATGGGAACCTTCAAGTGGGAAGGAGGAGAAGAATCAATCCTCCATTGTTAGGACCAAGGAGCCTTGGGGAGAGGACTGAGTGCCAAATTGTCCTCGAATGATAATCCCCAGTTGCCATCTCCTTTGCAATTGACCCATAGTGCCCTGACTGTGCCTCTTTCCCACCCCATTGCCTGTGGGTAACCTGCCATCTCACAGGACTAGTGACCTGTAAGTCCCCCAGCAGGAGTGGGGGCATCGGAGGACTTGGATGGCTTTGGTGACATGGAGAGAAATTTTCTGACACAGGAGCTGCAGTGAGAGGAGAAACATTTCATTACCAGTTGGAAAGTTCTGTAAGAGCCAGGGCAGCAAGAACCATGGTGCTTCTGTTTCCCACATGTAGGTATTTAAATCCTTATACAGAAGATGTCTCCGACTCCCAAGTGGAGACATTTATTTGGCAGTAATTGGGGACGGAGTGTATAGTGGTTGAGGAGAGAACTTAGAATCCATTTTACCACTGTTTTTGCTAACCGTTAGGCTGTCTAGATCCAGACTGTTTTATTAAGGAGAGAATCTTCCTCCTCTAAACTGTGAAGAGAGTTCAGTAGTTCCCCCCTCCCCAAGGCAGTGTTATGTGGTCACTGTCAGAGGGCAAGCCCTGTTTCTCAGTATGTGCCCTGAGCAGGGTCAAGAAGGGAAAGAGTTTACTCTCACCATGCAATCTGCAGGTCAGCATGGTGGTCTTGACTACCAGGCTTACCTTGAATCAAACAAAGAGGCACTTCTTTCATGTTTCACATCTCTTTTACTTAGATTTTTTATTTTTCTTGTCCTTGTCCTTGATTGCCTTGATTGTCATCTTCATGCTTTTTGGGTTCCCTCTTCAGGGCTGGCACATCCGTCTGATGGTGTTCAGGACATGCTACCCTATATATGGCACCTTGGCATATTGAATATTTTAAGCTGAAAGCATTTGAGAAACAGCAGGTGTGGGGAAGACTTTCTGACTTTCCTCTGAAGCAGGTCATATAGGACCCTCATGTGAAAGGTTTTCTCCTTTTATCTGGAGGAAATGAGAATCCTTATTTCCAAAGACAGAGCATCGCCAAGAGGAATCTAAATGAACAGGCCTTGCTAAGTTTCCCCCAGTTTACTAATCTTAACTCATACCCGCTTTATGTCCTATCACAGTTTCCTGTAACTCTCCTCTTGTTCGTCAGACCTACTATAATCTAATCTAGTTGTTGTGTCACACAGAGCTTATATTAAATAAATGTGTAGGCATTTCTTTGTTTATTTGCCTTTTGTTACAGGGACCCCAGCTGAGAACACACAAGGACAGAAGGAAAAGATATTTTTCCTCCCTTCCATATCCAAAACACCAAGTCTCACCTAGTGCCCAATTACTGCACACTGCATGCCTTACAGTTTCTTTTTACTTTTTATTTCTTTCTTTTCTTTTCTTTTTTTTTTTTTTTTTTTTGAGGTGGAGTCTCACTCTGTCACCCAGGTTTGAGTTCAGTGGCACAATCTGAGCTCACCGTAACCTCTGCCTCCCAGTTTCAAGCGATTCTCCTGCCGCAGCCTCCCGAGTAGCTGGGATTACAGGTGTGTACCACCATACCCAGCTAATTTTTGTATTTTTAGTAAAGACCAGGTTTCACCATGTTGGCCAGGCTGGTCTCGAACTCCTGACCTTAAGTGATCCACCTGCCTCGGCCTCACAAAGTGCTGGGATTACAGGTGTGAGCCACCATGCCTGGCCTACATGCTTTACATTTTCAAGTGTGGTCTGCCTGTCCTGCATTTGTCACTGTCGTCTGCCCACGCTTTGAGTGAAATGCACTTGGGATTTATCTGAGTTTCCCCTCCTGCTTGCAAAGTCTTTGTCTGGATTTGGCAGGCAGTTTGCCATGGTGCCCTGTGCTTTCCACTGACCAACCTGCCCCTCTTTCCTGATGGGTCCCTCCTGTTTCACTGGCCACACCTCT